>NW_004567105.1:72457164-72471372 GCF_000260355.1 Condylura cristata | reverse complement strand
CCCCCCCCCATTAGGAATTTGTCGCTTTTGCCTCAAGACACTTTTATGTGGGAAGTAGGACAGTGGGATTGTGGCCCCCCTCTGAGCGCCTACAAATGCATGTTCACTCACGATGTCCCCCCTTTTATTAATTAATAGGACCCCTCAGACCCAGCAGTTCAACAATCACTTTCCCAAATCTGATCTATGAAATATTAAACTATCAACTGGTTTTTTATTTTATTTATTTATTTTTTTAATGTTTCCTCAGACTCTGAGGAGATGCAAAAGTGACTTGTCAGGAACAAACCAGCCTGTGATCTGCCATTATACTGAAGCAGCACAAGGGTGCCCGCAGAGGAGGGAGGAGGGGCACGCAGTTCCTCTGCATGTGTTTTTGTGTATGGAAATGATCTTGAATGAAAGCAACTTTCAACCTGAAGTGACTGTATCACTGAAGTGAGATCTGAATTGCCTGATCAGGCTCTTCAATGCGGAGCAGCAGCAGAGGCTCACCACATGGAGACAGGGACAAAGAGGAGCCCAGGGCAGCAGGGCCGAGGCGCTGAAGGCAAAGCCCAAATATCTGCTCACATGGCAGAACAAGTGAAGGCAAATGCCAAAAGCATCTGTAGAACCCAAATAATTTCACTGGGAAGGTAAAACCAGTGGCCCGCTTTTACATGAAAGTCATCTGAATATACTCTTTCATTGACTTGGTGACTTGGGTCAGAGAGAGACCTTAAGTAGGTTCTAAAAGCAACCATTACTTTAAGTAAAAATGACTCATGAGACTATCCAGTGAGTCCTTTCTCCCCTCTGTCTTTTTCTTACTTAGTCTCTGTCACCTTTTATACATGTTTGCCTCTTCATAACTTCTTGAGCATGTGAAACCAAATTTTCATGTCAGGCTCAAATCATGCCATTATTTTTTATTTCTGCTTCATAATCTTCTTGTGTTTATTTTACTTACAGGGAATATTACTTGGAAAAACTCCTGGGTGGTGCCATTGGACTCAATGACACAATAACCTCACTCATTTGTGTTTGCAGGAGGAAAAGGAGAGTTTTCTTGGCAAACAGTAGCCATGCCTTGAGTCTAACACTGTTCATGAAAGAGCAAATTTTTCCCTGAAAGGACCAAGAAATAAAAACAGTGCAGAGGGGACTCATCCTGACTCTGAGAAATAAATGCATACACATACATACATATATGTATTTCTAATTTATGTGTGTGTTTAAAGATTTATATATATATATATTTATACAGACACACATACATACATGCATATATGTGCATTTATACACACACACATACTAAAAGATTTATTTATTTATGTGTACAATAACTGGGGTGTAGGCCAGAGGTGTGGGGGGTGAGAGAATTCACCAGAAACAGTGTGGAGAAGCACAGGCAGATCTACTGAAATGCACACTGAGGGGAGCAGTTGGCCAGAGAGGAGAGGTCTGCTGTGCCATGTGGAGAATCAAACTCATGCTGCAGTAGCTGGTCATAGCTTCAAAGTGCTATGTCTCATATTTTTAAGTACTGACTTTATTGAAAGGGATTTGAGTAAACTTTCAACAAGTAAAAAATGGAAGAATTGAAAACAATAACTTTTTATATCATGGCTATTGTATCTAAACACATAACAAAAACTAATGAAAAGTTATATGTTTTCAACTTCATAAATGTTAGAAAGTTTGTTCCTATCTAAAGAAAACTACAAAGAAAAAAGATATTAATGGCATGCAACTCTCTTTTTTTCTTCTTTTTACCTTTTAACTCTCTTCAACCATTTCTCAGACTCATAGATCAATGGAACAGAATAGAAAGCTCAGAAATAATCCCACACAGATATGATCAATTAGTTTATGACAAAGGAGCTAAGAACAGACAGTAGGAAAAGAACAATCTCTTCAATAAATGGTATTGGAAAACTTGGACAGCCATTAACAAAAGAATGAAACTGGACTGTCTTATACTATGCATAAAAAATAAAAATTAGCTCAAAATGAACTAAAGACTTGAATGTAAGAGCAGAAACCATAAAACTCCTGGAAGAAAATATAGGCAATAAACTCCTGATAAAGATCTTGGTGGTGATTTTTTAAATCTGACAGCAAGCAAAAGCAATAAAAACCATAAAGAAGTGATAAATAAATAACACAAACATATGGGACAAGCTCAAACTAAAAAGCTTTGGCGCAACAAAGAAGAACAGAACAAAATGAAATAGCAGCAACCTACACAAAGGGAGTAAATATCTGACAGTCATGTACTTGATAAAGGGTTAATGCTCAAAATATATAAAGGGCACATACAACTCAATAACACATACTATCATTTAAAAATGCCCTAAAGATCTGAATAGTATTTTTTCCAATGAAGAGATAAAGAGGCCAGTGCATAAAAGGACATTTACCCACTGCTTTTGTATTTCTCATGAAATACATTTTCCTTTAGTCTCACAAATGTTCCCTCTTTCTAAGTTCCAAACACTTTACAAATCCTTACGGTAGGATATAGAATTGGTCATTAAAATCATTTGCAACATCAAATCTTTGGCTTTATCTTCAGCACCCCCTGGTTCTGTTCTTCTGTGTAATGTCCATTTGCTTTTCTAGTGTCGTGTGAAGTTACTGATTGGTGCTGGTGGGCCAGTCATCCACAGAGCTCTAAGACCTATTCCCTTACAGGGAACCCGCCTTCAACTTGAATCAGCCAAGCTTCAACTTTCTGGACTCTTCACAGTATTCCTGCACTTTTCTCTATAGATGTTCATTTACAATCCAAAGTATCATTCCACTTTTGGATTCTTTAGAAGTCATCTTTTATTTTCTATGACATTTCTTTGATTTCTTTCTCTTTTTTGGGTTTATTTATTTACTCATTTCACTTTCTATTGATTTTTTTTCAGTTTCTGTTGGAGTATCACATTGTTAAAATCATCTGGTATTGCTTTCAGCTTGAAAGAAAGCTTTTTTTTTTTCTGCAATAAATACCAGTGTTTTGGGAACTCTTCACCAAATCTTATTTGCCTTTCCCTCTACCAGCCTTTCCCTCTGACATCTGAAAGACTGTTTTCAGTCACCATGTGCTTCATGGGTGCTCTGGTGTCTTTTTGAGTTCTAAATGTCTATAATATGACCTCAATTATTTTTGATCAACTGATTCAACTCTCTTTACCATTCCATTCAAGCGTTTCCCTATCTCTGCTCTGTGATAATTGTGATTTATACAGTGAGGTCTGTACTCTTAAAGGAATCCAGAGGAGGCTTCTAGTCTCCTTTATGGCAAGTAGAGGCCAATCAATGCCCTGTGAGTCTGGGAGGCTTGTTATTCTTACTTAAGGAATACAGATTACTCTGCCTAAGAGCAGAGAGGACTCTGAAGACTAGGAGAATCTTTTGTCCTTGCCTAAGTCCTTCTTCTTTTCTAACAAAGCAGAGATAAGACCTAAACTTTTGCTCTTTTCCTGATAAAAGAAGCCATAATGTTCTCCCTTGTATGGCAAAGAAGAATGTGATTTGGAGGTCTCATCCAGTTGTAGTTTTATCAGTAAACCTACCTAAGAATCTTCTCTTTGAGTAAATACCAGTTCAGCTCTGTCTTTTCTGTCATGTGAAGTGCCCCCTCTCTCTGGCCATGATGGCCCAGTTTCTAAACTGCAGGATTCCTGGTCTGTTCTATTATTCTTTAGCAATTACAAGCATGTTAACTCCCATTATATATATATTATTATTAATTGTGCTGCCTTTGCTAATCGATCTGATGCTCTTTTGATTATTCATTCATCACAAGAAGAACCCAGAGTGTTACAGCATGATTTCTTTAGTGCTCTGACAACTATACTTATATAAACATATATATACATATATATTCATGCATGTGTGTGTGTGTGTATTAATGCAGATGACCAAAGTATCGCTCAATTATATTTGGTCTTTACCCACAGAATGCGTCTCACAGATCCCAGATGTTGGACTCTCCTAAACCAATAAAACAATGGGAGAATTTTTTGTCATATTTGATCTTTTGTTTTCTGTTCCTAAGTAACTTTCAGAGTCCTCAGAGTTTAAGTGGGTGTCTTTTTATGCTTAATGGGCCTAGGTAAATTTTGGAATATACTAAGGAGTCTGGTTGCCAGGGAAACCAACAGGAATAGGGGTGGAACTTTCAGTCCAACCCTTGACTTACTCTTCCCTGTCTATGAAGCCTCTGTAAATACCCAAGGGAAAGGGGGTCATGCAGCTTCCAGCTTGGTGAATATGTGAAGACTTGTGGATAATGGCGCACCTGAAAACGGGATGGAAGCTTCGCACCTTTTGTCTGTACCTCTCCCTAGGTATCTCTTCCACCAAGCTATTGATTCATACACTTTTGTACCTTTTGTGTAAGTTGGTGATCTGGTGGTGAGTTCTGTGAGCTGCTCTAGCACAGAGTATCTCAGGAACCTCTGGTTTATAACCAGTTGCTCAGAAACACAGGTAATAATCTAGGGCTTGTGACAGGTGCTGGAGAGGACCTCTGATCTGTGGTCAGTTGGTCATATCATGGGCTTGCTTGGGGCTTGTAGCTGGCACCTGACAAGAAGGGTGGTCTTGGGGGCTGACTTTAAGCTATGCAATCTGACACTAATTCCAGGTGGAGAGTGTCAGAATTGAGCTGAGTTCATGAACAGCCTGTAGGAGTCTGAGAATTGTGTGTGGTTTGAAAAATCCTCTAAACCCACATGATCCCTGTTGGCAATCAGTCTGCAGAGGACTCCAGCACCAGCTCAGCACCTCCAGTGCATCAACCTCTCCATATGTCTTCAATGAATTCTCCAATTCTTACTTTTCTTTCCCCCCTATTTCTCTTGTATTTTCTGGAAGATGTGAGGCATAGAAGTTTGCTAGGTATAGAAGTACCACCACAGATATTTATGGTGCTTGTTCTTGAGTTTCTGAAATACCAGTGGATAGCCTGCTCTGCTCTCCTCCACCATGTGGTGACATATTTGAGCTTTTTGTTCTGTCATTCCAGCATCTCTTTTTGTAAAGTTCATGTCAGCCTCCAACGTTTCAAAATACTGCTGTGCTGTCATCCCTCTTTACAAACCTACTCAGTGGTCAATATGATTCAAGCTGTTTCCAGAAAGTTTCTAGGAGCCTGTGTCTGTTTTCCAACAAACAAAAAAATTGTGATTTTCAGTTCTTGTTTCAGTTCATATACTCCATGCTTTTAATTGCACAGTAACCTATGAAGATATGTTTCTTAAGAAAGCAATCATCCTTGATGTTTTGGAAGGGAAATTTTATGTGATATGCACCTGTATTTGCCTTCGTCTTTGGACTGATTTTTTTTTTAATTCCTAAATTCTTTAACATAACTGAGGTCAGTCTCCCCTTCTTTAATGCTTGTGTATATATTTTAAGTTACTAAACAGATTCTACTGCTCTGTTCCCAGCTGAAGGGATAAGCCACAGAAAGGGACTGCACACATGGTGTGTATAGCAATTCAGCTTTCTTCCTTGGCAATCCAATCCCCTAGCTGAGCAAATTTCAGTTTCCTCAAGGCTGTCACCTCCTCTGATCTGATCACCTCCTCCATGTGTCTCTCTGGCTGGTCTTTCTCCAAATCGTTCCACAGCCACATCACAGCCAAGTACCGGGAGGAAACAGCAACCCTTCAGAGCATGCTCACCTATACCCACAGCCAAATCATAAAGCACAATATTATATCTTGAGGACCTGGGGAAGGGGTGTAGAGAAGAGTAGTTCATTGGTGGGGCAGTCAGAACACACACAACATTAAATACATTTGCCATTCAATAGGAGTGCAGTTATGGTGAAATGAGCAATTATAATAGTGACAGCAAAGATCATTGATCACAGATCATTCTATCATATACAATAATAAAATATTCAAATATTCTAGAATTACCAAAATGTGACACAAAGTGAGCACAGCCCTTGGAGAAATGGTGCCAAGAGACTTGATAGGTACCTTCAATCTGTAAAGGACAATATCTGTAAAGCCCAATAATGTCAACCATAATATGAGAAAAAAGCACCATGCTCACCAATGGGGTGTGGCCAGTGAAAGTAGAAATACACTAGCTTTCTTCAGAGGTGTCTACATTATCATTATATGAACTACTAATATTTACTAATATTACTAATATTTACTAATATTTGGGTCTAATTGGTTTGATATTATCTCTGAAAACAACTGACTTTCCTGGAGTACTTGAGCATTTAATTTTAATACCAAGATCCCATTTTAATTTGCAGAGAGTCTTCTGGAAGATTCCAGAAAATCTTGGTAAATTCTAGACATGCAGACCTGATAGAACTTTTCAGAGAACTGATAATATACTTTAGTGCTAGGTCTGTTTCTCACTCTCCCTCTATTTTCTTCTAGGGTAAACCTTTAAACACCTCCTAGCTAAGGGTTAATAAGCTGATTTGAAAATGAGGAGACTGAGCTAAAAGATATTTTAAGAAATGCAACTTAATTTTAAGTAGTGATGGTGTCTGCAAGAGAGGGGAATTGGGCTCACTGTCCTAGAGAATGTGTCAGTGTTTCTACAAATAGACAAGGAACATTTGATAGTGCAGAGATCACTTGGCAATAGCTCTCCTTGCCCTATAAGCATCTAAAAGTAGCGCAACTGGGCTTCTCTCTTAGGATAGATGGAGATTTTCCCTAGCAACTGTCAATACACATCTGTAAAAGATAACATAAAATGGTGTTTTTCAAAGTCTGACTACAACTCACAATCATAAATTATTTTTAAAAAGTGACCCTAATATAAAGGAAACTAAAACCAAAATGTTATGCTATGGAATCCATCCTTACCGCATGAAATGCATACTAATATTTTTTATTCCATTTTATTCTGACTTTTCATTAAAAAGGAAAAGAAAAAGCTTATGTGATTTACAACTGAATGTCAATTTAAAGCCAATTAGTACTAAGATTCTCAACCCTTGGAAATAATAGAACTACCTGAAGCATTCTTATTTTCTTTCTTTTTTAAAAAAGTATCAATGCAGGATGCTTACTCCAGACCAAAAAGTCAGTCTTTAATGTGGGATAAGGATGATGTTATTTTTAGACTTTCCTGGTGATTTAAATATTCAGCCAGTTTAGAGAGTGCTGATGAGTCTTCACCTGCTGAAAAATTTTGATCTAGACATTTCAGTTGACATTATATTCTTATTGTAACTAAATAACTCTAAAGTGTTGAATTTTTACAAAAAGCAGAGAAACCAGGATGATTATCTGCTTCTTTTTGTGTTATTAGCACCCACTACCAATGTTGTATTTATGTGTGAATAAAAGTGAAGAATGACTATTCTATGCACCTAAATAAAAAGGATACAGGTTGGATATGAATAATGCCAGAGTCTTAGTTAAAAGCTCCAAGTTATGAAACATATTTCTGAGGATTAGGGCACAGATGAGAAGATGCATTAAAAAAGAGAAAGAAAATAACTCTCACAACCCTCATATTTTCCATTTTACAATTTTCTATTTGTGATATGGAACAAACATTTTGAAAACAATCATATCAATGGCGCCATGAATACACTTTGCTCACTCCATTCTGATGGGAGGAACTGTGAACTTTGTTCTCCCTGAATTACTTCCAGCTCTGAGTTTCTCTGAGTCTATCTGATATAGATTTATTTGCACCCTACTTTGTAGCAAAAAAAGGGACTTAAGGTAGTTTACAAAACTATGATATGGCAAGATAAAGAGAGAAAAAGGGAGTGAGGGAGAAAAAAAAAGAAGAAGAAAGGGAACATAGGAGACCAGATGGTGGGGAAAAGTGTAAAAAGGAAAGAGAGGAACACAACGAAGGCTGGAATAATATGTGCGCACGAAATGCAGCTGGAAGGTAAATGAAAGGAGAATGATTCTTGGCCAATTTCTTGGCACACTTGGTAATGTTCACACAGCAAAAGCGACTAGTAGTCACTTGTTATTTCTGAGCTCAATTTACTGTGTAAATGTCAATTGCACCACTGTTCCTCCTCACATCACATTTTTATTCACCTGTAAAATAAGGACAAAGCTGCTGCCCTGCAGTCTACCTCCCGGGGAGGAGTGTTCACAGCATAATGTTTAAGTGAATGTCTAGAAAATAATGTTTATCAACACAAGACACAGTTCTTCAGTCTAGTTGATTTAGCTGCATCTCTCCAAAATCGGTAGACAGATCTATGTGGAAACAATGTCTTTCAAACTGGACGACATGGACACAACAAATGAACTGCTTTGGAAGGAGGCTAGAAGAACAATTCCACACCAGGAGCATGATATTTGACACAAACAGTCTGTCTCACCAGCTTATTGTTATGCTTTTAAAGAGGGCTTGATTCCTTCTCAAACAGAATTTACATGGTCAGCAGCTCTGCTGCTGGCCTACATTTCTTAGAGTTTGAGTATCCTCCAGAGGTCTGACCTCTGAGGTCTGAAATACAGATAGAAGATTGATTTTATATGGGGGGTTGGGGAATGCTATGCAGAGCTGTAATTTCAAAAATGCAGGTTCCCTGTTGTTCTTTGTATAAACTCCATTAAAAGAGTTGTTGGGAATTGTTGATATTACCATAACCATTTGCAATCCTACTTAAGATTAGCCTTAAATAGCAGTTTAAAATGATTCCAGAAGCACTTGGTAAAACTTTTATTTTACCCATGACGTAGAGGACAACAGTATTTTTTTTTAAGACTCATGACAAAATACAGAAATGTGCTAAAATGACAAACAACTTTTCCACTATACAAGTGGACATTTGTTCAGCCAGAATAATCTATGCATTCACATTTGACTCACTCCTCAATTTGGACATAACAAGGGACAAAGAAATCACATTCACCAGTACCCACTGCATGGCTGGCAACACATTTGCACACTTTGAACACTATCTTGTTTAATGTTAGTCATTCTTCAAATTAGGACATGCCTCCACCTTACAGATAAAATAACTAGAGATCAGAAACATTAAGCCACTTGTCAAAATCATGCAGGACAGGCTCAAGGAAAGGCTGAAACATAACACATGTCTATGAGGTAGGTTTACCCACTGAAAAACCATATTTAATCCCCAAATTCCTAGTTCAAACTGTGGGTCTGAAGTCGGGGGAGTCCAAGTGTTCTCCTTTCGATGTTCTAAAACAGGATGGACAATTTCTATAAAAGCACAGATAGTAAATATTTTTGGCTGTTCCAGTTGTATAATCTCTGACTCAACTCTGCAGTTCTAGCAGAGAGCAGCCATGTAGGGTATGTAAATGAACGGGCGTGGCTGTGTCCCAAGAAAACTTTATTTATCAAAACAGGTGTCAAGCTGGACTCTGCCCAAAGGGTATAATATGCAGATCCCTGTTTGAAGATATACCAATGAGGATCATGCTAAGACAACTACTTTCAAATTTGTAGAAATAGGAAAAGTTAAATATTTACATAAAGGCTCCAACCTACTGTCTTTTTATTTACATTAAACATAAGCTTTTATTCTCTTTTATAGAGTAACCATGTAACTTCTAAAATAGAATACTCAGTTTGGAAAATAAAATTGCCATACAATATTTTCTTCTTGGTATTGAGAAATGTTTCATATAATTTCTACAAAGAATAGTGTTTAATAGTCAGATTCACACTGGTCTATCATTCTAATTTCCTTTGTTATGTTACCACTTCAAGAGGGAAAAGAATATTCTGTGAAGAAACTGCTTAAACCTGGGTGAATTTTTCTGCTTTGTTTTAAGGTTGTATTTTGTCACTGGTAATGTGTCTTTGCTGGAATGATGTGGCTGGAAGAGCTATGAATCACAAGGCAGAAGCTCATTATAAGCAAACAGCAAGTGAAAGTAACTGCTAGCCAAAGAGCAGAAAAAAAAACAAAGGCGGGAAAAAATGGTGGGTTAAAAGCAAGGGATGAGATGATTTCTAGAAGATTCTGTGACTCAATTGGTCTCTAAGTATGAGAATTATATTTTTATGCCAAAAGCTTTTTAATGAACAATGGGTATATTTAGAACAACTTTGTCTAAAAGTCCGGGGGACAGTGTCTCTCTGCACAGAAACTATATACCCTGGGTTGGAGAAGGAAAGACCAATGAGGAAAACCTAGAGGCAACGTGTGGGAAACAAACAGAGTGAAGAGAAGATTTACAGGTCAGTTTAACCAGCCTAACTGGGCATGTGGAAGAGTGAGAATTAGCAGAATCATTAACTCTAGTGTCTCATTTTGTAATAGTCTTAAGGGGATAACACACTCATATTTTATCTTTTCAAATTAATTTGTCTATTTCTAAGGATCATTGTGGCTCTGAAGTTCTTAGCTTAAGTCAGAAAAAGATGTGGATCCACAGCCTGTCATATTGCTTTGGTAACATAGAATCTGTGTGATTAGAAGCATGGATGTGGAAAGAGCCCCAGAGTTCTGGATGCCTGCTCAACCACTACTAGTGTTGTGGCCTTGGCATGTTATTTATACTTTCTGTACTCAGCTTCCTCCTCCACAGTGGGGAGAGACTGAGATGAGGAATAAGTGACTGATAAGTTTGTACACTCATTTATCTGTCCATCTCGCTTACCCAGACCTCTAGGTCTTGCATGAGACCAGAAAGGAGCCTCTAATTCAATGCAGATGATAAGCATATGATTAGACCATAGACAGGGCTTTGCAAAATGTCTTGAACAAATGCTTGGATAAAGAAGAGGCCTCAAAAGCAGCTGAGAAAGCAAGAAGCCTCCCTGGAAAAGTGGGTGCTTGCACAAAATTTATGGGATAAAATTTTGGTTTTGGGTGGGCAAGGAAGAGGTCTGGTTTTTCACACAGAGCAACAGCTGCCTAGAGGAATGTGAATGTCCTCTTAGCATGATGGCCAGGGCCATCATGCACGTGCTAACTTCGATCACTCCCAGCCCCATCTCCCATACACCCTTCCCACACATCTCTGTGGGTCCCAGATACTTGGTACGTGCGTTGTCTGGACACTACCTTACTCCAGCTCCATGCACAAATTCTCACTTCTGACTGCTTGGCACTTGTCATAAATCAGGGAATAACTGCATCGCACAGCCTCATGAGAGGAAGGCTCTCCTTCTCCCACGCCATGTTCCATCCCCATGCAGTCAAGTTTCACCTGCTCAGTGTCAGTGCCCCTCTACACTGACAGGTCAGTTTTTGGTTCTTAATAATTATGACAAATGCCTTGAATATAAGTGATGGCCTTTCTCAAGAATATCTAAAGCAATGTAGTCACTGGGAGGAAACACCTCAATATTAAAAAAGCTTCCTGGGCTCACATTAATCCATTACTAAACTGTGAAGCCCATACCAGACTCTAAGGCACACAAAACTCCTGACTAGAAAATTAGCCACAGCACCAATCATGGATGAGTCACTTCCCCAATCCACTCCTTGTAAATTAAGGAGACATTTAAAGAACTCCACTCTCCTAGAGATTTTCTGCTGGATTTCAATTGAACCCTTTAAGTGAAGGGGGATCTATAATTTTCATAATTGGGAAATAAAACCTGTTAGAGTGACTAATACTCTAATGCTTGCTGTTGCTATCTCACAAGCAGAAAACAATCTTTCCTTTAATATATAAATGCCTCACTCTCACTTGCTCTGAAAAAGGCTTTGTATTCCATTACATCTCTGGCAAGTTGGATACTGACGTGGCACAGAGATTCTGACAGTATTTTAAATGAATGCATTGGTATTTCTGTAACTGGATGTCGAGAGTTTAATCTGCACTATGGTGCTGTCTAAAACCGTTAATAAAACAGAAGAATATGTCAAGATAAGATCCAAAGGACAGAGAATAGCGGCACGTTCTATTTCATGACACAGGCATAATGAAATGTACTGGGAAGAGAGTAGCCATACAAAACAGAAGCCGTGAACTTTATGACAATTGCTGTAGAGCTAGAAATGCGTAAGAGACCATCTATCTTGCTAGCTCCTTTCCAGTCTTCCCACCTGGTCTGAAACTCAGTAATTCATTAGTACATTGTCCCAGCAAACGATGGAGCAGACATAATTTAGGTTTTTCACCTAGCTAACTACGGCCCTTACTTCCCTTCTCCATGGAGTTGATCCTATTTTACAACTCTCCCACCCCACCCCCACTCCCACCTTGGTCTGACTGAGGAATTTGGAAAGAGGTAAAGACTAGAATTTGGGATCAACATTGAGAGATCCTAATTCAGCTTGTGCTGTTTCTTGAGTCAAGATGTAATGCTCATACAGTGAAGTGTCATCATCTTTGGTCTGTTCGATGGCGCAGCAGGTTAAAGCACAGCACTAAGAAGCTAAAGCCACTTCAGCATGAGTTCAATCCCTGCCCCACGCCCAGGAGGTGACCACATGGCACAGCAGACCTCTCCTGAATCACCCGCTGTGTACTTCGATGTACTTCACCCGTCAGCCTGTTCTGCTCCCCACTCTGTCTCTGTTTTCACAGAGACAGAATGGTGGTGTGAAATCCTCTCACCACCCCTGCACCTCTGACCTGTGCCCCAGTTCTGTATGCACAAATAAATAAATCTTAAAATAAAATGTTAGGAATTTCAAAATATCATAATGGATGTGTAAAAATGCCACTATACTTTTCTTATCTGAAAACATTTCTGATCTAGAATTATATTTACTTCTAATACAAAATATCTTATCTAAATACCTCCAAAAGGACTCAAATTGAGAGATTTCATAGATCATTTGGGCATAAACATAGTCTGTCAAGACCTTTCCCTGAGTTTTCTTCCTCCTCTTCTTTATTTAACCTCATCAGGCCAGTCACAAAAGCCACTAAGGAGGGTTGCCACATAAAATATAAAACATATTACTGAACTTAATTACATATTACTGAACTGTATTACTTAAATACAACCAAATAAACCAACCATTTTAGTGTAAGGAGATGCCATCCAATACTTGGGATATACTTATATATAGTATTTTATGTTGCTTCTCTGACAGTCAGTTTAACTGAGCATCCTGCACTTTCACTTGCCCAGTGTGGCACACTGACATTGGAGTGATCATCTGCTTCTCCAGCCTGATCACTGCTGTTTTGTGCGACAACACGCTCCATCCCTAATGCATCCCAGGTGGTCTTTCCATCTTCCTGCTTATGTCAGAAGCCCTGCCATGGCCCTGAGTTGACAGATCACATGAGATATGTCTTTTTGCTCATTTTCAGTCACTTTTGGATGCTCTCCCTGTCACTGTGAAATCTGCAGGAAGACTGGGGAATATCACAGGCACTCTTCTGCCTAGAGATAACCATTTCTCTTTCATTCCTGCTTTACCATGTTGACATGAGAGAAAGGGGGTGAAGGTGACATTCCCAGCTCTCCGAGTCTCACCTAGAACTTGAGCACAGAAAGGAAAGAGCTTATATAGACTATTCTTTTTTTTTTTTAAAGATTTATTTATTTATGCACACAGAACTGGGGTACAGGCCAGAGGTGCAAGGGCGGTGAGAGGATTCACCATAGACAGAGTGGGGAGCAGAACAGGCTGACTGACAAAGTACAATTACTGAGGGGAGCAGCCTGCAGGTCAAGACAGGTCTGCTGCTCCATGTAGATCACCTGGGGGTGGGGGAGCGAGCGTTTCAAACTCATGCTGAAGTGGTTTTAGCTTCTTAGTGCTGTGCTTTAACCGGCTGAGCCACTAGGGAGGGCCCTATATCCTATTCTTTCAGGGAAGCCCTAATTGATCTTGATCGCTCTGGATTTGCATATTTTTTATTTAACACTTGATCCTTCTAACACTTTTCCCCTTTCCAATTTGGATGAACATTGTCTACTTAGAAAAGATGGCACACTCCAGAAAAAATTCTGGATGACAGGATAACTTTCCAGAGGATATTGTAAGTTGAAAGGGAAAAAAATTTGTTACACTTGATCTCTGGTTTCATTCTGATCATTTTCTGACTACAATTAAACAAACTAGAATTTCATGCATATGAATTTCATACATATCTTAAGCACTTGGAAGGTTAAAATCAATTTTTTTTTTCTAAATCACTACTGGCTCAAATAGTAAATCTACACAGCTATGATAAATAATTAGAAAATAATTTAACTGTGAACACTCCTGAACAAAACTCAAGAAGTAGAGTCAAAACTGTTCTCAAATGCAAAAAAACATGCTTACTAAATAAAAATAAAAAGAAAGTAGGAGAAAGTGAATAAAAGTTAAAT
>NW_004567105.1:72434770-72457064 GCF_000260355.1 Condylura cristata | reverse complement strand
AGAGAGAGAGAGAGAGAATATATATTTTAAAACTCAAGACTTCAGGCAAAGATATAAAGCAAAAATGGGATTAAAATGATGAAGGAATAGCATACATACTGCTAAAGTATTTGAAAATCTCAGTAAGATATAATAACATTTGAGAAAACATGTTCTTAAAATTGAATCAAGTAGAGCGTAATAGTCTACTAAAAATAGGGAAAATGAACACTCAATGAAATAATTACCTTCATTCAAATTTCCAAGTAAGATTTTTATGACTGATTTTTCTGAACAATTTTAAAGCCTAGTACTCTCTGTGCTATAATAATTATTCTAAGACAAAGAAAACAGTTTAAAACTAGCAGTCAGATCCATTCAAGGTAACACAGAGTAGATCAATCATGTATATAGAGGCAAAAACTTAAATAAACAAATCTATCACTGTTCTGAAGTAATTTACTACAAAAAAATAAGGTTAACCAATAATGCATATAATCTATTAGGACACATTTAACTTTGTTCAAAAAGTAAAATGATAGAATTATCTTATTAGCTAATAAAAAGAAATACAGTAAAACTCAATATTCATTCCTAGATTTTATACAAGAGGATGTATAAAATATGTATATCCTAATGCGTCTTTAATAAAATCACAAAAGGGCCCTCCCTGCTGGTGCAGTGGACTGAAGCACAGCACTACGAAGCTAAAGCCACTTCAGCACTAATTTGATTCCTGGCAAGGATAGTGACCCATATGGTGTTGCAGATCTCTCCTGACCTGCGCACTGCTCCCCTCAGCAGTGTACTTCCTCAGTTGGCCTATTCGACTCCCCCACTCTGTCTCTGGTGAATCTTCTCACTGCCCCTGCACCTCTGGCCTGTACCCCAATTCTGTATACATAAATAAATAAATTTAAAACAAAATAAAATAAAATCACTAAAAAAAAGCTTATACTATTTACTATTATTCTGATGATCAGCATTAGTTGCTAGGAAGAAAACTAAATTATATGTTGATATGATTATATAGTTAGAAAATGCAAAAAAGCAACCTTACATCTTTGAGAACTAATACTAAAGCTGGTGTGGCCACTGTAAAAACCTTGAAACTTTCCCTCTATACAAGCATTTGTAATTAGATTTTTTCCAAGTATCCATACAAGATACTTTATATCTTGTATGATATAATGTAATGTATAAAGATGATATCAATAAATACAAAAATTTATAAATAATCCTGACAAATCATATGCAGATTATCTATGAGAAAAAGTACTAAAATTCTATGGAGCTGAAATATTTATGGATAAAATTTTAGTGCCTTTGATTTTTAAAATTTTAATCACATGGAAAAAAATGAAAAATAAACATAAAGTATGATCACCATATTGATCCTCATTGAATGAACATTCCAAATATCAGTATCTCCCCACTGAAGAAAATAGTAACATTCTCTTTCATTTTCTTTCTTTCCAACAAAGTCACTGTTTCCGGGAGCAGATATAATTATAGTAATTGTCTGGATGGGACAGAAAGTGGGAAGCATTGTCATGTGCAAAGGAAGAAAGGCATCTTAAAAATTCATCCTGCAACTAACATCAACCTCTTTGATTCTGTGTCATATTTGAAGCTGTGTCTGACTAAGGCTGCTGACTGTACTCACTTTTTGGGCCCTCCCTGGTGGTGCAGAGGGTTAAAGCACAGCACTAAGAAGCTAAAACCACTTCAGCATAAGTTCAATCCCTGCCCTGGAGGTGAACTAGGATCAGGCATATTTTGTAATAGTAAATCTGGTTTGCAAATCAGCCATGATCATGCAAATATATCTTTAATGTTTAACAGTTATCTACCAAACACATGGATAAAACTTCTTGGTAGGATGGTTTTCTGGGATTCTATTAGCTATCACAAGGAAAAGAACAGAGCAGCAGAAGTGACTGAAGTGGTATCTTACTATTTTTTGTTAAGGAGGGTATTGAACTTGGTTAAAAATCAGGGAGCTCTTTCAGAAACTATATAGTAGACAGACAGATGCAAAATGCCAGATGATAGCATTGAACAAAGACCTCATTTTAGTCATTAAAAAGTTCACTCTGGTTTTGTATTCTTGTCCCACTAGAAGTTATTTACTGCTATTTTTTCCCCTCTTAACTGAGTTTTGATGTCTTATAAAACAAAAATTTGTAATGCAGCTTAACACTAATTTTATTTAAAGGCTGATTTTATATAGATCTATTCTAGATTCTCACCATTTTGTTCTTTTTAAAGATTTATTTATTTATGCATACACAACTGGGGTGCAGGCCAGAGGTGCAGGGACAGTGAGAGGATTCACCAGAGACAGAGTGGGGAGCAGACTGAAGAAGTACACTGCTGAGGGAAGCAGCAGGCAGTCAGGAGAGGTCTGCTGCGCCATGTAGGTCACTCTGGGGCAGGGATCGAACTCATGCTGAAGTGGTTTTAGCTTCTTTAACCTGCTGTTAAAGAAGGGAGGGCCCAGAAAGTGTTTTTTAATTGACTATTTTGTATTTTGCATGGTACTACCATTTGTTGGACAAAATTAAGATATACAATGAGCCACTTATTTAGATTAATTTCACTTTTATGTATATAATGTCTTATATAAGAACCTCATTATACCCTACAAAACTTCCTAGCTTATATCTAAAATAATATAGAACAAGTACTTCATAAAAGCACACTTCTGAATGAATCTCGAGGTGCTAAATTAACTGCTTCCATGAAAATGGTCATGACCAGTAAAGAAATGAATATTCTCATGAACAGAGATAGTTTCTTAGATCATATCATAGGGGTAGGAGTGAGCACAGAAAGAGGCTGGTTATAGAAGCAAAATACACTTAATCTATGTTTGTCAGCATAGAGTCAGTAATGTATTGATGTGCAACCATCAAGAGAATTTTAAATGATTCACTTTGGCTAGCAGTCTAAAGTGACCTTATGTTTCTCAATATACTTGATTCTATACCAATAATATATTTTAAAAGTAAACTTACTGCAACTAAGTTTTCTAAACCAGTCTCCTCTGTATGATGTTCTTTTAACTGATCTATATTCCCCCAAATAGCTGTTTTTCACTGTATTCTATAAAGAAAGGGTATCACCTTTCAACTTTTTTGCTTAAAATATTTCCCCCATGTCTTTCAGTTCATGTAAGGAGGCATTCTGTCTTCCCTACTTAATACATAGAAAGTTATGCATATTTGCAGGATAAATGCAAGAATGAATATATTAATGGATATACTTATTCCCACAGGCAGGGCTGAAAAGCAGCTGATTACTAAAATGCCTAGCCTAATATATATATATCCATTAGAAATCTAAGACTAGGTCATTGGAGATGTTCTACTGAAGACAACAACAAATGTGGGAAATAAACATAAAATCTGCATCTAATGAAAAGCACAGTAGACCTACACAAGACAGCAATAAAGTATAAGGAGAAGATCAGAGCTCAAAGAAGAAAGCCAGACATGTTTCTAACCCAGGGATATGTTCAAACAGAGGGAGAACAGTAAGACAAGAGTCAGAGTGGGGATTTCTGGATTTCCAGAAAAGCTCAAGCCCTGGTCCTAGACCACAAGAATGACATAAAATCCTCTGTGAAGAAAAATGACTTCACCATAGGTAATGAATCTTAAAGGTGATTTTTAAAAAATAAAATACTCAGTAAGCATCAAAGATTATAAAGAGTTTCTGTAGACAATATGAAAGTCAGAAATAACAGGTAAAAATACACTAGTATTAACAGAGGGAATCTAGATATTATAATTAACAGAGACTGGTTGTAAATCTATGTTTACAATCTACAGACATTACATATGTGGAAAAGACTCAATTAAAAATTACAAAAAAGAAAGACAATAATAAAGTAAATTCAAGGGATGACATTAACAGCACATTAGACACAGCCCAGGGGAGAATGAGTAAACTTCAAGATAGGTCTTCAAAGTCAACAATTAAGCAAGGAAGGATGAAATTATGATACATACAAAATAGAATAAGAGAAGAAACAGGTAAAGTATAACATACATTTAGTTGGCTTGCTAAAAACAAGAAAGGCAAAAGGAGGTAAACTAACTAAGTGGCTGGTGTTAAGTAATTATGAAATATAAATCCAGTTTCAAGAAGCCAAGTAAAGCCAAAACAAGATAGCAATACAAATTCCAGATTTAGAGCATAAACAGCAAAAAAACAAGAAAGCATGAAAATTTTAAAAGAAGCCAAAGAAGGAAGTCAGTTTATCAGTAAACTTCCTAACACAACAACAGAAGGCAAAAGAAAACACCCAAATCACTAAAATTCTGAAAGTTTCTGACAGCAAAAAGGAAACAGACATTTTCAAAATGCCGTCTAAGAGACTATGTTACCTTTTACTCTACCACAAAAATCCTAAATATGGTCTCTAAGAAAAGTTATACCAGTTGGGATCTCAGGAATAAATCAAGCAATGAAGATGTGTGCACAAAAATGTTCATAGCAAATTTTGTAAAAGCCCACAATTGGAATAACTGAAAAATACATCAACAGTAAAGTGGATAAACAAATTGTGATACATTCATATGGAACAACCTAAACCAGTTTAAAAACATCAGATTGTGTCACAGTACGGTAAGTTTCAGCACAGAATAAAGCCAGACCAAAGAAGTACTATTGTGTAATTCCAACACAAATTGTAAAAGAGGAAACTATTATTTGAGGACACATGACTACAGAGAAAAGCAAGGAAGTCAACATAAAGCAGCACATACATAGTCGCTGGGCCTCTGGGTAAGTGCTTTGTTTAATCTCTGTGGAAAATTGTCTCATTATTCTTTTTATGTAATAAATGGGCACTTTTGTACATTTATGGACATTTTATATTTTAACTTTATAATTAATTACAAAAAACTGACATCTTCCCCAACTAACCTCTCCTAATGAGCTACCGGATGATATACTGAATTTCTTTTGCAACTAAGTTATGATTCCATCAACAACAGAAAAACCTAAAGACATGTATGTCTTCTGTGTAAGGGTTCATGAAGATAAATAGTGTATTTGCATGGAAAAGTTACATGCACCTCAGTATAAACATATGGGGACTATTATAAAGAATTTGCTTTTCCTCATTGCACAATCAATTTCTTTATTCTATGGCCCTGTAAAAATTAAGGTGTAGGTATAATTATTGAAAGTTAATGTAAAATAATCTCTATTTATATGAGTTATCTACAAAATTGGAAGACTGATTTTAGTCACATGGATTTATACTGATATTTTGAATTGCTATCAAAGAAAATTTCAGAAAAAAACTGACACGCTGAAAGTTCTTGGCATTGAAACAACAAACTAGCAAGTTTGAATTAGGAGTGCCAGGCATTTTTTTTATATATATCTTCCTTAGAAAATAACAACTATGACAACTAAAATTGTACAAGGGAAAACAAATGGAACAATTTATTCTAAGAAGTCAAAAGGATCTCAAGCATCACACAAGAGGTATAAATGGAAGAGAAAGTCATGTCGCAGTGAAAATATAATACTAAAATAAAAGGCAAAAACATAAAAATAAAACAAAAGGCAGATGTTTGCAATTCATGATGGATGCTTTCGAAGTAAGCCTGGTGTGATAATACACAATTCAAGAGGTATGAACACATACTATCAAGTCATTTTACAGTATTGTAAATCAGTGTTACCTCAATAAAAAAATAATCCAATTAAAACATTTTTTTAGTGCTGAAACCAAATTTTACCCCACTACCAAGCAAGTATAGCATGATAACTATGGCATGAATTATTCTATTAGCTTCATTCCAGGTTTCCTTTTATGTCCTTACCCTGACCCTTGTTTTAACTTCTATAGTCTTCTATTGCTCTCCTACTTTAGGGTATCCTAATAAAGCTTGTACCAAAAAAAAAAAAAAAGAAAGAAAACAATCCATAAATAGAATTTTTTTTTTCTGGGATAGATATTTTCAACTGCTAGTTTTTGTTAAATCAGAGATGCCAACAGGTCACAAAAATAGAATTAAATACTTTTTTCACTTTGGCCATTTTTTAGTAAAACTGAAGTCTTCCAGGATGACTGGCAGAGAATCAAAGGCTAGAGTCCCATCTGAAGCGGATGGCTGCCATGGAGAATGCGTTCACCCGGAAGAATATCAGAATGATTTCCACGATGTTAGGAATCACCAGAAATAGGCTGGCAGAAGATGTTAAATCCATTCATGGGCAACACCCCAACTCCTCTAAGTCAAACTGATAAAATAAATGTAGCTTCAGCAGTAGGAGCAGGTGGCAGTCACCCAAGAGTTCTAAAGGAACTCAAGGATGAAATTGGGAAATTCTTGGCCAAGTTCTTGCATCCAACATTAAAAACAACTGCAACCAGCACACTCGCAGATTGTGAATGCCATCCTGATCACTAGAAGGGGTCAGGAGAGGACCCAGGGAACCTTAGAAAAGCAAGTATCTCTTCCACTTGTCCAATCTCCAATAAAGAACAGCATCATTAGACACTAAAGCAAAAATAAATTTCTAGGGGAAAGACAATATGGTTTCTGAAAATGGAAAACATGAGTCATTGATTTATTATTGCTCTCTGAGGCATGTAGGTAAAAGGCCAAATGTTGGCACCGTTACAGACTTTTTCTTAAGTGCCAATATGAAGTGGGATATGCAGAGGTAATGGATATGTCAAACCATATGGAGAAGACAGACACTTTCTACATCCTTTCAAAAACAAAATTCCTATGTATGACTAAGAGGGGACCCTTTTTAAGACTTGATGAGATCAGTTTATTATGGTAAAGAACATATCACTTTACATGTTAGGCAAAAATATTTAAACATATTACCATTTGATGATATTGGAGAGAAACAAATATTCAGTTCACTTCAGGAAACACATTTACTGCGTATTAATTGAGTACTCCTTGCTGTTTTAAACAATGGGCTAGAACTACGGCAAATATTGAGTAAAACCTCTTCTGCCCTTCAAAACTCAGAATCTCCTTATAAATTTCCAGACCTGTGGAAAGGTGGTTATGGTAACCTGCTCAAGTCCTGCATTGGGACTTGCACCCACTTATGACTAGATGGCAACTAATAACTGAAATCAGATATTGCACTAAGCATTATGCAACAACACATTTCTTGGAGAAACAGTGCACAACAAAATTAGTATATCATGTGATATGGAACATGGATCTCAAAGACTGCAAATCTTCTTGCACAAGTTAACGACAACCTTAATACCAACTAATAGATGCTAAAACCCAACTTTACTGGTTTGTTTGGTGGAGAAAGACAATGGATTTACAACACATGCAACTCTTAACATTGGTGATGTTATCCTTTCACCTTCTCATGATAGGGGGTGACTATCATGTAGTAATAGGGGGATGGCTAAGGTAATTATAGCATATTACTATGTGGCAAATTAAAATGTATAAAATATTGACATGGAGCAAGATCACAATCTTTTTAAATAGAAAAGGCATGCTAACATTGAAATGTTACAATATTTTAGGTGAAGTACATGCACATATGTACACTTGAATGTATATGTGCATAAGAAAAAACATAACAGGACATCTTCAGATATTTGCATCCTATCTCTCTTTTTCTTCATCTTTCTCTACATGTGAATTTCCCTATTTGTCTATGATGAATACAAATTACTTGTAAAATAAATATATAAAAGTATACATGATAAAAATATGTATGCATAATCTTTCTAAATAAATATGTCTGTTAAATTTTCTGTAGTTGCTAGGTTAAACAGCAAGTGCTGTGAGTTTATATTAGATGATAAAGAGACTCAGAAATATAGAATAATCTATACTCAAAAAGACATCTTATTAGCATAATTCATGTTCTCATATTTCTGTCAGGCTGATGAAAAGTAAAAACCCCTTCAAATAAATATCAAAAAGTCAATATTGAAATTTTTCATCCATGCAACTGATCCAGACTATAGCGCCTTTTAGTTTAGATGAACATCAAAATTTCCTTTGATCCTAAACAGTCATGTAGATGCAGCATTTCCATCTGAAGTCCACCTATCTAAAATTTCACGTTTTTAAATTACTGATTTTCTTTTTATCTGTAGGATACAAAAAGGTTAGGGACCTTAGAACTCAGAAATAGCTCTGCTTCATTTCTGAAACAATCCTCTTTCCTCATACGGAAATTAAAAATGCAAACACTACCAGTTAGTCAATCAGGAAAGCAGCACTGTGAATGTCAGGGCTTTGAGGGTACAAATTAGGGAATTAGTTTTTCCCTTCACAGAAGTATTTTCACTAAGTAATTTGCTTTCTTTTAACTAGAGTTATCCCCTTACATTAATTGCAGAAGTAAGTCCAAATTAAAATCACTACTCATCAATTACTGCTGGAGGCATGCTCAAGTCTTTTGTTAGGATCTAAGCAATAAGGCTCATCAGCTATAATTTTAATCATTGTTATCTCAGAGTTCTCAAAAGTAATAATTTGAGCTGGAGGAGAAACTGGAAAACTCCTAATTATTGCCAACAGAAGACAGATATTTCTGAGGATCTTTAAGTTCTTTAATCATTAAATTTTTCAGTGATTTTTTTTTTCCTTTTTCAATAAATCCTTGCCACGCCCTGGGTATACAGTGGTAATTATAAAGGCAGAGACCTTATTTATACAGCTTACCTTCTAGTGGAAGGGAAAGGTAATACATGAGAAATTATAATTACAAATCACAATGAACATTTTAGAGAAGGAAACACTTGGTCAGTCTGGGAACTCTTTCTGAAGGAGGTGACATTGCAGATCCAATAGGAAGGATGAAAGATGTAATTTTTCAATGACCTTCCTTGGCCATTTTGACTTAGTGGGCATACTTTCTGCTTTGCACACTGTATAGATTCAAGTTCTTCAGGGATAAGTTCTACATTCTTTTCTTACTTTGCAGTTCTTCCCAAGGCTATTCACTTTATTTCTATAATTTCAATTATCACCTATGTAGTAATAATTCCCTCGTATACTTTTCTGGCCCAGACCTCTTTTCCTAGCTATGAATCCATCTGTCAACTCCCTACATGACCCCTTCACTTGAATACCTCATTAATACAGTCAAAGCTAAAATCAAGATATTTCACTCCAAAATTTCACCCAGTGGCCATCTACTTAAATATCATGTCCTCAGTTGCTGTATCAGTGTAAGAGAGTCAGTCATGATATCTGCTTCTTCCTCATCTCCCATTGGTAACTGATTAGTCAAACCTGGCTATTTGACAGTTAAAATATATCTTGATGGGGTGTAGACACACAATAGAATACTGCTCTGCTTTTAAAGAAAGATGAAATATTGTCAATAAGGACAACAGAGATGGATACAAAAAATGTTACACTTAGTCAAAAAAAAAAAACATGTGAAGAAAAGAAAGCATGGCACCACTTATAGGTGGTGTATAGAGAAACCAAACAAATGCATAATCTAAATGAAACAAAAACAGAGCTTTGGACATTAAGACCAAATTAATGTTACCAGTAGGGAAAGGAGAAAGAGGATGTACCAGTTCCTTTTAAAAGGGAGTTAGCCATACAGTGAAGGACAGAACTGGACTTTTAGAGTATCTAAAATATATAGCTATTGATGTATGATGATGCACAAATGAAACTTACATAATGCAATGCTACCTTAATGCTACCTTAATAAATTATAAATATAGCTTAAATTTCATCACATATTTGAATTCCCTCACCCCTATCAACTCTTGGTTGATACTATAAGACTTTTTATCCTTGCATCCATTCTTGCCACTGCCAATACAATATTTTCATTTAAAGTGTCATTGGGTTACTCCAAGGTTTAAAATTCTTCTATTGCTCTGAACATCAAGTCTGAAACCACTAAAATAGATTTTAAGTTCCTGCATAGTCTAATCACTAATCTTGTAGTTCATCTGATGCAGTTTTTAGCATCATTCTCCAGACTTCAACAGCAATCAATGCCTTTGTTTATAAAACAAAAGGGACCTTTCCAATTAGTTTTGTGCATGTTTTCCCTTCCACCTGGAATATCTCAGGCCTTCCTGTTAGTATTGTCAGAGTATCAAACTGTTTGTTCTATCAGTTAGGATAGGATTATTTTGTGCTGCATGTTAAAGATCACCCAAAGGAAATAATTTTAGTGATAAAGACACTTATTACTTCATATCAAAACCAAATTTGGAAGCAGGCACTTCCAGGATTAGTGCAATATTTCAAAGTCATTACCCAAGAGAACCAGGCTTTCTCTTTCTGCTCTGCCACTCAGTGCATGTTCACTTTTCAATATAGGGTCATGGTTTTATGGATATAGGGTGATTCAGAGCTCCATGAGTCACATTCTAGTGCAACTGTATTAAAGGTAGAAAGTATAGAAGAATGATCTCCTCTTGCATATATCATTTCTAGCAGAATGTCAACCCATTCCCAAGAGCCTCCATCACCATCCCTCTCCATCATATTAGCCTTATCTGGTGACTGTCAGCTGCAAGGGAGACTGATTAGATGAGTATAAGGGAGGGGGTTTGGAATGACTGTAGAATACATGCAGTTAACAGCGTCTGGCACTTTCTTCAGCGCATTTATCAAAATAGTAATTAAAGAATTAAATGTGTACAATGGATGCATTGTCTTCTCTGTGAGATTACAAACACTTTGATTATGGAGAATGTGACTATTTTATAAGCACAGAATCAGCACAGTGGCTGGCCTACCTAGGCAGTCAGTTAGTGCTGGTTGGTTGAATGAATGAAGGAACAAATGAACATGAAAGAGAACAACAGAGGCAGAAAAATAAGTACAAATGAGACAGAAAACTGCTAGTACAAAATTTCTTCAGCTGATTGTCAAAGCTCAAATCTCATAGTTCAGTTTTCTATTCTGGTCAATTTGTTTAGCCATTCATCCAAAATAAATAGGCAATTTTTGAAAGTGCTCAATTCTTTGCACAATGAATACAATTTTCCTAAACTCTTAATTCCTGCTATGTGAGTAGATATGGGTATTATTATTTTTGTTGAGATCCAGAATGGATTCCTTTAAAATTATAAAACTTTGACCCCTGTTATATAGTTAGATGATCCAGAAAATTTTAAATTGCCCTAAGCACATAAATGTAAATCAATTCTTCCCCAAAACACTAAAATATCATTCAATAAGAAAATGTATAAAAACTAGGAAGCTATGTAAAAGTGTCATTGTAAAATTTTTGGTTTAAATTTTCTATGCCTGAAAGCTCACACCAATAGTGGAGATGTCATTCAGAGAAGCTGATTAGGGAGAAAGCAGATGTAAAATGCCTACCTCACTTATGTTGTTCTTGCGACCAGACCACAGGAAAACCCACTTACCCCTAACTCTTCATCTTCACTATTTAAGCAAGTTGAGTATGGTCTTTGGTTCACAAATACTAGAGTCATCTTAAAATACTTTCAGTTATAACATGAAGGTGCTCTACAATTTCAAAAATTTACATGAAAAAAAACTGAGTACAGTCAATGGCACTCAACTGTAGACAATCTAACGACACAGTAAGGAGTAGATTCAGATTTCAGAAAGTGTCAGTATCTTCAGTGTAGAATCTATTCACAGTTTCTGCTGGACATTCTATCTGGTCATATCAAAACACACAAGACCCTAATATTTGTGCTACAAATATCACAATTTTTTAAAAAGAGAGTTGTAACTATCTGCACAAGACTAAGGTTCAAGTTTTAAATGTGGTTTTCATTTGAGATAAAAATTCCTTAAAAAGAAAAAATTGACTTTCACATTGGCAAAGGGAGTCCCCTAAGGGGGAAAAAAAATGTAAACAGATGGCTGAGAAAGATCACCCACATGCCACATGCAGATCTTGAGGAGGCATTTCTAAGAATGAAGTGGCACTTCCCAGCCTGGCCCATTTCCCACAAGGATCCTTATTTAACCCACAGAAAACTCAAGGTCTCTACCTTTAGCCAAGAAGAGTCTTAACAATTCTTTTCCCATTTGCCTCATAGTAATACAGACTAGTTCCCAACTCTCCCCCATGTTCCAAAGGAAGCTAAGTACCAACCACTTGAGACAATCAATCCTTTAATAAATCAGTGTTCCATGATCAGCCCAGAACTAACATCTTCCCATATAAACGGCCTGTTAAGCTCCAGCTAAGCATATTAAGCATTCAATTTAATGTATGACACACATCTGTTCCACTTTTTCAGCAAGCAGAAGTTTCAAGATAACTTAAATCCCAGACTTAATCAAGGAGAAAAAAAATCTTGGCAATGTTTAAAACTGAGTTTCCAACTATAATCCAAATGAGAATGAGAGCGACCATTTGCTGTAACTAATGACATTATATGATACCTAAATCAAATCCACAAAATTACCTGAGCAGAAACACTGGATCTTTTATCTAGACCAATTTATCTTTTCTTCTGATGCTACCAACATTAACCAGAAACTGTCATCTACGTCTGCTCCAAGGTACCAAAAAATAATAAAAAATGGGACCTCTGAAAATATAGTAAAATTTAACTCCTTCATTGCCCAAAGACTAAAAGAGGAAAACTCACAGATTTGTCTTTTACAAGAAGAGCACAGCACTGAATTCCAGCCATCAGCATCTTGTGTGGGTTCCAGGCCACAGAGTCAGCTCTGTTACGTTAAATAAAGAAAGGGCAGGGGAGGGGTGGGTCGCAGTTAGTTTCTACTGGCAGAAAGAATTCTACTACTTGCCACATCTATATTCAAGACACAAGTCAGTATCCTACAGGATTCTTATATGAGTGGTTTAAGGTCTTTAAAGTTTTGTTTTTCTTTTTAAGCAAGACAATTATTTTTATTTTTGCCGACTTTCAAAATGTCAATTAAGTGGGCAAAGACCCAGAAAATTCCCTTGCTCTATGCCTGGGAAACGATATTTACAGTTGCTGTTACCTGTGGATGCCATGCAGAAGCTTTCGGTATTTCCTTGACATCAAAGCTGAGCCACCCCAAGAAGCCTGTTGAGATATACAGATATATGCCAAAATAATGTTATTGTAATGTTATTTGTTATCAGTCCATTGTCATAGAAAATCCTCAGTGGCAACTTTAATCTGTCTTATTTGACACTTTAAGTCAATGTTAATCAGTTTGGACTCCAGGAGATTAAGCTCAGGGCCTAAATCAGACCAGCAGAATCTCATCACAACAGATTCACCTCCACTGACCTTTAGATTGTAAAACCACACACCATAATGAAATTTGTTTTGATTTGTGAATGGATGAAAGAGTTTCAGAAGACACAGACCCTACACTCTTTTCGAATTTAAAATAGACAATATCCTTAAATAGCAAGCACGATATGCACATGGCAAAAACAAGACATGAGGCACGAGCTGGCATTCTGTATGAAAAAGGTGGACAGAAGGGACCAAAGGAACTCTCACCAATGAGGATGAGCTAGATGGCAGTGTAGTCAACTCATGAAAAAATGGCTATCTTCAGCGAAGTGTTTTCAGGAATGTTTGCAAATCAAAACTGTGAGGATGGGAGAAAAGATTCTTGGGAGTTGGGAGGTCATTCATTGGAGAGGTAAATGTGAGTGAAGAGGGGAAAGGAGACTAAGGAAATGAAAGGAAATCCCATAATCAATAGATCTGGAGGGAAGGAAGGGAGAAAGTCAGACTGATTCTTTATATTGAGACAGCTACTTTCTAAATTACAGGATAGTGGACAGAAGCGAGGGAACGTGTGGGACTAGCTTGGCCTATATTGAATGCTCTCCAGTATTGTTTAAAGCCACATAATTATATTAAGGATGGAATTATCACCTTGATTTTTTAGAGTGAAACTGGAGTTCAGAGGAGGTAGGTAAATTGTCCATAATCTCACAGGTAGTAAGCCAGCTCTGCTCTTAGGCCAAAGCCCCTCCCCCCCTCCTTTTTTTTTTCAAGGATAGCATCATAACTTAGGGAAGGCAAGCATCTACTAGGTCAATGCTGGAGCACAGGATGCACAGTTGAGGGTTAGGGAAGTACCACAGGCAGGAAGTGAGTTTAGAAGATGTCTAGGAAGTTGGCATAACTTATCCTATTTTTAGCATAGAATTTAGAAAGAGAAAGAAGACTTGAGTACAGCAGGGATATGGAAGATGGAAGGAAATGACAGGACATGCCTCTCTGATCCTCAAAATGTCACAAAGCTGAGCCCATTAATGAGCAATAAGGTCACTTAAAATGTTTCTCACTTAGAACCGGGGTCAAGATGTCATGAGTGGGTCCCAGAGGGGGTGCAACTGTGGAGGTTCACCATCAGAGCTAGGGACTTCCACTGCCCCAGGTGAAGGACTCCTTCACCTAAGCCCTGGGCAGCTCGCTTGCCTCACCTGAGTTCCAGCCCCGCTTCCACAAACTGATGTCTCCAATAACCCCACGAGTTTCTACAGGTGGTGTGCATGCAGATCCCCCGCATTCAAAATAGGAGACAGGTGACCTGGGGTTGTCAGTCAAATCCCATCCCTGCTGTCCTCTCCACCATCGACAATGGCAATGAAGGAAGTGTGACGAAGGAACTGCCTTCCACACACAGGAGACTTTTTCCCTCTCAACCAGTAGAGGATTTCCTGATACAGATTTTGAAATTTTGAGCCTCACAGGCATTAAGGTGCCTAATATGATAAAATGCTAAATTATTTTACTTCCATGACACACCCTAAATCCTTACTGGCTTATTTTTCTTCATCTTATCCACCAACCTTCTTGAGAACCTATAGTGACAACTAGAGGAATTTGTGAGGCTTAGCCATGCTTGTTTATTCCTTCCGTCCTTGCCTTACACTCTATGTTCAGACCCTCACTTCTTCAGGTCTCTGGTGGCACCCTCTTCCTCTTCCTCCCCCTCCCCACACCACACCAAAATAAATAATATTCCCCAATCCTAGTGAGCTGGATTGAAATTTTAAAGTCACATGAGCTCCTTCAGGGTATGAGCCCCACTGGCTTCCAGAGAAGTTCAGCATAGTTAGGAACAGCTCCTTCACAGATTCTTCAGTAGAGCTAGAAAGAGAGAAATAGCACCTCTGCTATAGATGCCCCACTTCTACTAACTTTGCTCTCAAAATTCCTAACTCCAGAACTTGCAAACACCCAAATCAAGCATTTAAATGATGAAGGAGCTGGATTTTCCATTTCAATAAGAACTGTCACTTGCTGGGCTCATGCTGAAGTTTGGAACCATGGTTACCATTTTATTTACCTTTTTCTCCCCTTTAATTAATTAATTAGTTAGCAGTAAGGAAGGTGGAAGCAGGGATGGAAAGCAGATCAGCAGTATGTAAAGTTCATGAGTTTCAGTACACTGATGGCTACCTCTGCTGGGACTGGGGATAAGAGCAGAGAGAGACTGTTAGCAGCCCTGTGGGCAGCTCACGGTTTGCAGCCACCACCTCTGCTTTAGGGAAGAGCTGGCCCAGACTGACATCCTAGTCTGGGGCAGAAGATGGAATAACATTTTCTCTTCTGCAGGAAGAAACAGCCTGGAGGCAAACTTCTAATGAGACTAAAGGTTTTAGTATTCAATTGTTTTTAAAATGCCTGTAATTAACTAACTTGAAGACACTATCACATGTAAAAATCAACATTACATTTTTGTGTCCCACTAATGAAGAAAAAATGATATCCATAGACCAGTATCAGTAATATTAAAAATGTAAGAAATTGGGCCCTCCCTGGTGGCGCAGCGGGTTAAAGCACAGGACTAAGAAGCTTAAGCCACTTCCGCATGAGCTGGATCCCCCCCTGCCCCTACGAGATCCACAAGGTGTGGCAGACCTCTCCTGACCCGCCCACTGCTCCCCTCAGCAATGTACTCCCTCGATCTGCCTGTGCTGCTCCCTGCTCTGTCTCTGGTGAATCCTCTCACCCTCCATCCACATCTCTGGCCTGTACCCCAGTTCTGTATGAATAAATAAATAAATCTTTTTAAAAAATGTAAGAAATTGGGCCCTCCCTGGTGGCGCAGCGGGTTAAAGCACTGAGAATCTAAACCCACTTCCGCATGAGTTCGATCCCCGCCTGCCCCGGAGGTGACCACATGGCGTGGCAGACCTCTCCTGACCCGCCCACTGCTCCCCTCAGCAGTGTACTTCTTGGATCTGCCTGTTCTGCTCCCCACTCTGTCTCTGGTGAATCCTCTCACCCTCCGCATCTCTGGCCTGTACCCCAGCTCTATATGAATAAATAAATAAATCTTAAAAAAAAAAAAATGTAAGAAATCGAGCATATCTTAAAGAGTTTATAAATTATGGGATGTGTACAGGACAACGTGGTTGTATTTTTTTTAAATCCAGAACAAGCAGTCATAATTTACATTAAAAATAAATAGCAGGTGTAATAGTTTAAAAGATGTTTGAATTATCTTTTAGAAAATTCCCAACAGGTCAAAATAATTATTGCAACTTTGTTGCATTTTATCATTAAAATTAATAAACTACACAGGGCATATAAAGATTCTTCAAGATAGGCTATATGCTCCTACATAAAATTTTATTAGCAGATTCAATGCCTGAGACATTAAAAGATGGGACAATGAATCAATGTTAGAGCTAATTTACTTCATAAACCAGATAAACTGTTGTCAATTTTAAGCTAGTAATATTGGCATTCATGGATAACTACTATACACAAATAAAATAATTTGTGTGATCTAAATCTTTCTTTATGAACGTATGTCTTTTGAAAATGCAACCTCTAATTTTTAGAAAATCTAGAGAGGTTTTCATGCATAATTGTAAATAATAATTCTCTCTAAGCCCCATAAATCTCTTAATATCATTCCCAATTTAGAAAATGCTGTAGTTACTCTCTTCTATATAAACTATATAATTCATATTTGATACTTTTTTTATGAGAGGAGAATTTTTAAGTGTAACTGCTGATGTGTTTGATTTTCCCCCCTATTTTCACAGTCACAAAAATTATTCACTTTATGTTATCTGTTAGCATATAATGTATTATCATGCTTCTAAGTCTATAAAAATCAAGTTTATAAAAAAATGTAAGATATAAGGTAAAAGCTGAAATGTGAACAGATAAAATCCTATAATCCCACTTAAAGAAGTTGCAAATAATCTACCTGAAGTACTGGAAGATTGAAAGAGTTTATAACTCCAGTGAGCTTTATATTACTGCTGCTTTTACCAAATACTAGCATACACTTAATAAAAGCCTTGAACTATTAAAAAATTCTCTCCATGTCATATGATAGACACTTTACTTTGGAAACATAAAATCATCCAAACTATAAAATTATATGTAAGATATCCCCCAAATGCTCAGTTACCTTATGTTGAGAAAGTCAAAATTTTTTCCTGATGAGGAGGTTTTGAACTACTCATTTATCAGAGGAAAGTCCCTAAAGCCTCATCAGCATGTTCAAGACCCACTATTGGGTTGAATCAAATTCATTAACTACTGGTTTCATCAAAAAGAAAAAAAAAAAGACTTCAGCAAGCATTCATAATGGGCTGAATTCAACTATTTAACCCTGGATAAGTAAATTTTAAGAGTTACCTTTCATTAAGGAAAAAGGTATTATAAGCCACCTTGGAACTTATAAAATTAATTGGAAATCAAAGCCAATTCTTTAATTAGAAAAGTATAAAGAATATCAGTTATCCCTGTTCCTCTCAATGATCTATGATAGATCCAGATCAAACCTGCTATAATTATAGCAAGTAATTCTGTAATGTGGCATTTTGGATTTTCTGGCTGATTGAAATTACCTAATTTTAGAGTTCAAAGATACTTTACAGACCATGTCAGCCACTTTTCTCCTTATAAGTGAAGAAACTAGAGTCCAAAGAGCTCAGGTCACAATGAAAAAGAGATCAGAACTCCTAAATCAAAGTCACTTGACCCCATAGCTAAAAGTGTGCTTCTACCCCACTGCCTCAATAGTAGTGGATTCGAGGGACCAAAGAAAATTGTTTATGGGTGCAGAGGAAATAAAATAGGATAAAAAAAAACCTGAAAAATCATTTTATATCAAGTCTCATCATATTTATCTTTATTCTTTACAGACAATAATGTATTTATTTCCTTCTGACAAATAAAAGTAGCTGGAGATCTCACAACTAGCTGGAGATCTCACAACTAGCTTCTAAGTACATGAAGCCACACACAGACTAGAAAACTAAGCAGATGGCCGTGTGGTCCAGATGAACTTACGTCCACGTGAAGCCAGAGACCATGCTTTGCACAGATGTCAGCTATTTCGTCCAGGGGGTCAAAGGCTCCCAGCACGGTTGTACCCGACGTGGCACAGACGAGAAATGGTGCTGCTCCCTGTGAGGAGACCCACACACAAGGATGTCACCATCACTGTGGAACTTGTCCTAAGCAGGCTGAAAACACATGGGTTGTGCTTTCTGACACTACTTGGTTTATCGGATAATTATGCCTTCCAAATCACTACCTTATATAACCTGCTGCCATTATAGACAGGTGAAGGAAACAGGACATGTTATGACTATAGCAATCCTTGGTCCCAAATCAATAATCAACCTCATTGTTTTCACTTACACTTTTTCTTCTTTTTCTGTTGTATCGATTATCCATATAGAGTAAATAACTTCAGTCCCAACAGCAAGCCAGCATTTTTTATGATTCCTAACTCCTTCTTGGGGATAGTTATTGAGGTCCCCAGAGTGTTGACAAAGTGACACTTTGTCCTTCTACAAAGTGAGAAGGGATGTGACTGGAAGGCAGAACGCGTGGGTCTGTGTGCTTGTCTTCTTGCAACTTCAGTTACAAAACAAAGAATGTACTCGGCACAAAGTGGCATGAGAGGCGAGAAGGTACCCTCACCGGATGTACCCTCCAAATCATTAGAATGTACAGGAAAAGACAAACTGCCTCAGTCTTATCATGCAGCTTAAGCAGCTGGTGGCTGCATCTCATAGAATAAGCAGGGGCCAGTGGAAAGAGGGGAGAACAGGGCACATGTGGAAGGGCACGTGCCAGCATGCATGGCGAGTCCAGCACGCTAGCAGGTTCTGAGGCCCATATGGGATTTTATGGCAGCCAAGTAGAGGCAGCTCCATCCCAGCATCTCAGCAAAGATGGGCTGCTGGAGGAGGAAAAAAAAAGGTAGAGATGGCGGGGGGGGGGGTAGAGAATTGGGGATGGCAGGAAGCAATGAGAACCCTAAGATTCTGGAGCACCGCAGGAAGCAATGAGAACCCTAAGATTCTGGAGCACCTAAGAAATAAAGAATGTGGTCATGCCAATCTAAGTCTCCATTGAGGAGATAGCTATCCTTTTCCTTAGTTTTATTTTGAAGTGCAGCTCTTCTTTCAGTATTATTATCATGTGTCATTAAATGTCAGGGTTTGGGATGCTTTAGAACCAGAATCATTTCCGTTTCTCATGAAAATAAAGAAGTTGGAGAGTCAATTTCTCAGGGGAAGTGGGGCAGAAAGATGGGCCACTTGGCCCTAAAAAATGAAAGTGACGCTTCATGAGGATTCCATTTCACAAGGCATTTTGGGAAATGGTTGTGATCCCCTGGCTCTGATCCCCCAAATGTCTTAGAGCAGAGACAGGAGTGGTGGAGCCCTTAGGGACCACGGGTTTTGAGAATTTTCTATGTACACAACTACCAACGGATCATGCCTTCCTCAGGTAAGCAACCTCAATAAAATGAGACCAAATTCACACCAATTATTAAAACCAATTGAGAAAATAATTTACTAAAACCATTGAAGATATCTTTAATGGTTTGGGTTTTCCTTATCAACTATATGACATCCTGATATTTGTAAGAAAATATCCATGCAAGTTATTATAGCCTATTAATGGGTTTTCCTCACCTTTTAAACAATCTAGTCATAAATATTAGCCCCAGAAATTAAGCTGTTGTCATCTGGACTTGACCTTTCAGATTTTTGCCTTCCTTATAGCTCCTGCTATTAATGAGAAAATTCAGTGAAAACAGTTTTGATTGTGTGCTGCTGATGAGTTGCATTCCCTTAAAAATTCTGTCATTTTGAACACTTTTGTTTAAAAAAATACTTTCCAATATGCAGTGGGTGTACGTGTTTTATCTCTTCATAAGCACTGTAGAACCTCTGATGTCTCTGTGGTTTTCACCTTCCTTGTAGTGACATCAAGCAAAGGTCATTACTCAACAGATTTTTAATGGATTGTGTTTGGCCAGGGAATTGAATCCCAACAAAAAGAAAAAAAGAGATAAGTTGATGTACTATTCCCTACATCTGTAACAATGTGAGTTAAAAGCTTCAAATAACAACTAGATCTGAAGCTACTGAGAAAAATAAACTAGTCATCAGGCATTATTGTCTCAGAACAGGTGCAAGGTTTGTCCTTGGTGAATCCTGGCTCAAGCTTCAACTCATTTGAAAGAAGATTGAGAAGACACACCAACTCTAACCCCATTGCCCTACTTTAAAATGTGCCTAAAGCAATTTTCACTTTTAAAAAACTTATTTTTTCAAGTTCTCAACTTTAGGATATATCTGTTTCTTATACTTTCATTGTCAAAACAAACAAATGAACAAGGGATATAATAGAGACTATAGTGATATAGAAAACATCGAATATACTGGAACACAAATTCTTAATGACACTAAAAAGAGAGAATATATTTGGCCTCTTTATGGGATAAATTTTAAAGATTTACGAAAAGTGGTAAGGAGGGGGTGATCCAAACTGATACTCTGTCTTGCCTCTGTCAACTGTTTCCTTGGAAAAATGAAGCTGAGGTGAGGGAATAGTTTTTCTTTATAGTATGTTGCCAAAAAGTGAAGAAGGAATGAGAGGATGCATTAGAATATCACCAAATGAAATAATGGATCGATATAATGATCATCAATGGCAGCAAGATTCAGAAGTGAGGGGCCAACACAGAGTCTATAGTAGGTAGGTTGTCAGTGTCTGAAGTCACAAGTCTATTTCATCATCAAAGATAACATTAGCTATCACCATGGAAGTACAAATTCTCTCCCTCTCTTGAAAGCATACTCGTGAAAATTGCTTTATGAATCTCACTGAGTTTCAAAATCCAGCCATCAAACTACAGGAATTATAGAGAACAGTGGGGTGGTAGAGGGGGAGGGAAGCATTTAGATTCTCAAAGTCATGAAGTAACACACCAAACCTGTAATGTGGAAAACCATAGGACCGAGGATTGGTTTGTTCAACAGATCTGTTGCAGCGATCAAGGAAAGGAGGGGGGCTTGTTATAGATTTAAAAAGATTTATAAGCTGAATAAATCAAAAGTGGACATTTAGAATCCTATTCAAACATTGAAGCATTTTTTAAAGCAAAAGGAAAAATTTATTATGGACTAAGTATTTCATGATATTAAGAAATTACTATTTTTTATCATTATATCATGTTTCTTTAAAAAAAAAAAAGGAGTAGGTATCTTCCACAGACATACTGAAGAATTTATAGATGAAATGTATGGTGTGAGGGATTTGCGTCATACTAGTGCAGTGGTGGGGGGAGGGGTGTAAGTGAAAAGCAGAATCTAAGTTAGTGGTTACTGAGGCTGCATGACTGTGTATGGACACTCATGAGTTTGGGATGCATTAGAAATGAGACATTTAAAATTCAAGAAGGAAAGAAAAGGGAAGGGTAGGGTGGGGTGTAGGAGAGAAAAAAGGGGGGAAATTGTATGAACCATATAAAAACACAACCATTATTCCTCACCAACCAATGTTCATCACATTAAGAGCTTTCCTTTTGGCAGGAATATCTGAAGAAAAGATAAAACTGATAAACTACATAAAAAATATAAATGTAGAAGGCAACAGCCGTGGTTCACCAAGGAACAAATGGGTTGTAATGTATATTTTATCCAAAAGTTAAAGAATTCTGATAATCTGTACTACCAGACAACTATCAATCTATTCCTCCATGGAATTTTGGAGAAAAAAAAAAAAAGATAAATGGACAATGAAGGAACCTGAAGCCAATACATCAGCAACAAAGGCAGAAATTTTGAAGCATAAAACATCAAACCAAATATCATGATATAGCTAACCCCAGGACAAGGAGATTCTTCTAATGAAATATGTAAAGAGTAAATCACAGAAATGTAATGTTCACACTTAGAAAATGAACGAGTCTTTCATTTTCCTCTTCCTTAGAGCGTGCAATTCTATGAGGAGTGAGTCTTCCATCCCGGCTCAGAAGCTGGGCCTTTCACTTCCCAACGTCAATGTAACATTGCTACAATCTATTGGAAAGTTATGGGAGAATGAGTTAATGTTCTTTTAGTGGTGGCGGGG
>NW_004567105.1:72394568-72434670 GCF_000260355.1 Condylura cristata | reverse complement strand
CCAATCCAGTAGGCAAGTTTGTTCCAAGCAGCAAGAGACTGACACCAAGATAGCACCACACTTGCCGAGCAGGAGAGTCAGGTCAGCCTTGGCTGGAGTACAGCGGTCGGCCAGGCCCTCCTCAGCAATGGACATGTCAACATGAACAGATCCTAGCAGCTAAGGAAGAGATGGCACCCTGCCAGAGCTTACGTACCAGACCCAGACCCCATATGGATGGCTGTCATGGGTGGGCAGTGGGTGGAAGCAACCTGGAAAAATGGGTTGATGAAGAAATCAGGAATCACTCTGAATGCAAGCCAGAGGCAACCGGTTTGGCCTGCAGAATTCTCAGTCAGGAGTTAATCAGGAGAGTGGAAGCTGGGGCCCTGCTGGAGAGGCGGGGTTCATCTTTTAAGGTTAATTTTAGGCAAGACTCCTGAATCTGGTGATGTCAGTGTCTTAATAGGTCCAGCCACCTGGGAATGAGAATATCCACGGAACTCCACAGAACATGGAGAGCCAAGCACCTGGAAATGGAACATCTGTAAATGAGTTTCTCTATTTTAATTTCACCATATTCTCTCCTCTCTCCCACACACAGGTCTGGCTGTTGGCTTTCCCTTACTGGCATGCTCCCTCTCATACCCACACACACAGGCACTTATTTTTTTTTTCTCCCGCTTATTTTTCTCTCCCCTCTTACCTCTTTTTTAGCTTGCAAGACTTGTTTGTCTAGTTCCTCAGGTATCATTTTACCCCTAAGAGATACAGATTTGAGACATTTAGTTATGTTTGGTAGTGAACAGACATTAGTACTGCTTTTTAAAGAGTGAATTTCCCCCTCCACCCACCAGGCTTCCGGATCCTGTCCTCATTACCTTCCATCTGTTTCCACAAAGTGAATATTCTCAGTCCCAATACCAAGAAAGGAGGCTGCCTTCTTCATAGAGTAATGACACTAAATGAACAGGGGAGGGAGAAAAGAGAGACATGAGTGCATAGCATGAAAAAGCTGTGCTTACTATGTTAGTCAGCTGGCTGAGCCAGGATCTTTGCAGTATTGTTGCAAAAAAAGAAAAGAAAATAGTTATTTGCGTATCTTAAGATTGTGATTGAGAGTATTGCCTTTCAAGTAAGGGAAACTAGAATTTGTTTCTCAGTTTTCCAATTATATATGTTCTTGAAGCCTTGATTTCCTAATATGTAAAGTGGGCATGCCAGTGTCTACTCCATCTGCTTCTCATGGAATTAAATGCTTTAATATATGTAAAGAGCTGGCATATGAAACAAACTTGGTCACTGGAGGCTATTTTCCATAAGACTAAGATATATTTCTCTTGATGCTACTAAGATGACTCAGTATTTATGGAAGCAGAATCTAGTCCACTGCTGATTCAAACCCCCAAAGGGCTGAGCAAGACTCTCAAAGACTGCAATCACAGCCCCCAGAAGAATTTACTCATTTTCAAAAGCAAATAATGGGTCATAAATGCTGAGCAGATACTTGAGTGATCTTGATTAATATTGAATATGTGACTCAAATTAGACGCACAGCAAAGTGACTAAAATGATAATAACAATGTAGAGACAGCACTTTATGCCACTTTGGCTAAAAGGTGGCTCTGGTGTATTTCCTGTAGGCAAATAGTAGTCTGTGCTTTAGGTCATTGGGCCTACCCCCCCATACTACCTAGAGCCTATGAAATAATTAGTATTCAAACACTGGAGATAGTGCTCTTTATAGATTAGTGTGGACAGGTGGTCAATTAATTCTTTTTCATGCCAGAAAAATGAAGGTGCTAAAGGACATTATTGTACCAAAAACCTTAGTAATTTAATTTGTAGGTATGAATACATTAAAAGAGTAGTCATGCCTTCATACTTAACTTGATATATTCCCTCAAATGTGGTAATTTTTTTCTTTTTTTTTTTCAGAGAGTTTTATTGGGAGCTCTTTTCTAACTGAGAAAAAAACAAATGCAAAAGTAACAGCATCAGGAAAAATGAAACCATACTAAATAATTAATTTGCAAATTTCAAACAAGACAAGTCCAAAATGCCTGTAGGAGACATTCATTTCAGGTTGTTACCAGAGCGTATGCATACTGAAGAGTAATCATGTACAGGAAAATGTAATTAATTCTCTACTAGCCACATCAATCCACCATAGCTAAGGTGATGTAGCAATGGTGAATTATTTCTCACCAGAGATTTCAGTTCTGGCAACCAAACGGCTATTGATTTCATAGTGATAAATACAACCCTACCTCACTGACATCTGTCTCAAAGGAAAAGCAGACTGCTATGCCCTGAGAGAGTAAAAGCCACCAACTAATGGCTCAAGCGAATATAAAACTGGTCCTTAGAATAAGAGCAGCTTTAGTATCGCTATTTTGGGTATCTTTGGGCAAAGTATAGCCCAATGTCAACCTCAAATGGATAGGGACAGAAAAGAACTGCAAAACTGAAGTCTAAACATCTGAAAGCATCAGAGCAGCCAGGAGCCATGGAAAGGAAAAGGAGGGCAATGCTTCAGACATGCCGGGCAGTTTCAAGGAACGGAAAAACCTGGAAGTCTGCAGTTCAGAAGTAATAGCTGCATTTAGAAACAAACGGTGCTGCTCCCATCCCTGGCAACTGAGAAGTCCTTCTAAGATCCAACCTCCCCCTGGGCTTCATCGCCTACAGAAGACGCCAAGATCTCAGTGGGGCCATTTCGGTCGAGATAAAACAGCAGTGTCTACATAAAAGGCAGGCTGTACTGAAGTTTCCCTTTCTGGTTGCTGCAGGATTTTTTTCTGTGACCTTGAGTTTCTCAATGAACCACTGCTCTCCCCTCCACGTGGATGCTGTTCTGGACACCTGGACTCCTAGTATGGGTGAGTCTGATGCTCTAGTTAGCTCCAGTGTGAAAAACGTAAAGTTTGTGAATGGTATACATTGAGGCGATAGAACTGGTATACCAGTTAACTGCACAATGTTCAATAGGACATCATAAGACATATGTGCTTGCCCATAATATGGATCATATTGCCAGTTATATCCAAACCTAGATGAGCTCACTTAGGTGGGAGGTTTCAAGTGGGGTGAGGTCAATGAGGTACCTAAGGTGCACCATTTAGAGAAGGAGCCTGAGACACTTACCCAGCACACCTCACATAGCTGCCCCTCCTCCTCACCCCCCCCCCCCCCCATCATCCCAGCCTCTATCTGCTACTAGAAGCAAGAACATCCTGTCCTGGTCTTCAAGGTGTGAGTTTCTTTTCTTCCCTTACTTTACAGTGGCAGACAAGAATCCTTGTTTTATACTGATTCCCAGAATGACTTGGATTATTCAGGACTTTACAAACCAAGGACTTCTATAAATCCTAAGTGCTAATCAACCCACAGATGTATTACTTTGATTACTTTTTTCCAAATGTCCCCTTCTGTTTGCGCCTAACTTAGCACTAATGAGGCTACCTTGATGTATTGACAGTACAAGGGTCCCTGCTGTTATCTCCATCAACATCTGATTTACAATCAAAACTTGAAGTGTGATTTACAATCAAAACATCTTTGGTAGGTAGGTATATATAGTCTGAATTTGATAGAAGTGAAGTCAAATCACCCTGGGTAATCCAGGATAGAATCAAAACAGGAAAAACCGGACCACATAATCAAACAAAAAGGACAATATTGTGGGAATCTTTCATGGGCCAAAGATGGAAAATAAAGAAGAATTGGTAAAAAGTTTAATTGGGGATTACAGACCATTTAGGAAACAGACTACTCCAATTCTGTTTTTCTTAAACTTAATGAGGGAGTATTCATTGTATTAAGTAGTGAAGGAGGTCACCAAAATATTAATTGAAATAATGCAAATACTATGGCCTGCCTCTCTTTGACAGAGCAGGAAAAGAGAAGCAACCACAAAGGGAAGCTGGAAGGGAGGGGTGAAAATATATATTCAAGGCTGTAGTGGGTCTGAAATTGTCGACTATGTTTGCGGAATCCACATTGGTATGGGCTGAAACAGTGTTTTCTCAAAATGCATACTTAAAATCCCTAATTCCTAATGTGTGAGTATTAGGATTAGATCATAACAGAGGAATCCCTCATAAAACTAATGCCTTATAAGAAGAGAAAGATAGATCTTATTCATTCTACAAGCAAGAACAGGGGAAAGGCTATGTGAGCACACAGGGATTTCAAAGTGGAGTCTCACCAGATACCACATCTGCCAGCATCTTGAATTTGGACTTCCCAGCCCCCACAATGTGACAAATTAATGTCTACTGTCTAAGCCATCTGGTCTCCTGTGTTTGTCATAGCAGCCTGACCAAGCTAAGACACATGGCTCGTGCTTGGCTTCCTGGCTGCATCTTCTGCAGGTAAATTAGCCAAGTCATATATTTCGCCTCCTTTTGCAATATATTTCCATGGAGACTTAAAGAAAATACTTATTTTTGGTTTCATGACCACACTGGATTTAATTTTTTTTCCTTCTCCATTTGCCACTACACCTGTGTTTCTGATATTTCCCAGGCTTCTGTAGAATTTCTTCTCGTCTTCAGGTTAATTACCCAGAAGATTCTAGCAATTTTTAAACCAAATGAAAAACAGAAAAGGCAAAAAGTAAGAGCAATGAGTTGATAGCTGGGGCCTCATTTATTCAGCTTCCTCTGCATGGAACTGGAAATTTGAATGTGGAAGGGACTTTGCATTTCAGGTACACTAGTGCTCCGCAAACAGAAATAACCAGAGTTGGAAACCAGAGTGGGAAATTCTAATTCCCTAATAATCCCAAGCAACCAAGCATTTCTCCCAGAAGTCAACATTCCCAAATATTCTTTTCTTGCTACAGAAAAAATGACTCACAAAGAAGGGCCTGGAAGCTGAGTTCAAAATCTCAGATTAGATGATCTCTCCCTGCCCCTCCCATCACCGACACCCACTTTGCACTCAGTGCTGAACACAACAGAAGAAAGGTCAGCAGGAAAACATGGGGGTGGCCAGGTTTTCCCCCACTGTTGACCTCTTAGTACACTCTGTCCTTTCTCAATCATAAACTAACTTTCCTCTTGAAAGAAAATAAGAAGTACAAGAAAACTCAGTTGAAAATACGGGGTTTATGTGGTTGACAGAAGACCACGGATGATGACATAAGGTACCGAAGCTAAACTCTTCCTGCCAGGGGCCTGGGTAAGAAGCAGAGGTGGAATAGAGAGGGGCAACCACTGGCATCACACAGAAATTGAAGTGAAAACACAAAGAATCTTGTCCAGACGATACTATACTTAACTTATGCCATCCATTACCTGCCTACGTTCTTACAGTTGGATCATTCTCCTCTGAACAATAGTATCTGATGTTTGGTATCTAGTATATGCCAGATGCCACTTTACATGCTTTCACCCATCCAATTTTTACAAACTACCAAGTAGAGCTGGTGGGTGGGATAATCACCAACTGCTAACTAAGCTCATGTACCTGCTAGGTTGCTCTACTGGCCTCTGTGTCTCCAATATTGAAGCATTTTTGCTGCTCTGTGAATCCATGTCCTGTGCCAGATGACTTTAAGAGAGTCACCTAAGAGGTGAAGGCTATTTTTTCATTTCTTGGATCTGGGTACCTAAAGCCAACTATTTGCAAAGGAATTGAGACAGAAATGCCAATATACTGATCTGTGTCTAGGACTCAAGAGGCCTGGTGTGCTTTCATGTTCTGTATCATCTGTACCATTTGCCACAAGAAACACCCTGGATTAGCCTGCTGGAGGATGAAAGGTGTGCGGAGCAGAGAGCACTTGCTAGATCAGTCTTTGCCGGCCAACCCCTAGAGACTATGGGAGCCCATAGGTGCTATCCCAAGACTTGCCAAGAGTTATAGGTATTTATAGTTCTATGTCACTGGGTTCTGGGATAATGTATTAGAGATAAGAGCTAACTGATAGAACCTTACAAACCATTCTTACAAATCAGAAAACTGAGGCTAAGCAAAGTTAATTAACTTACCCAAGGTTGCTCAGATAGTAAGTAGTAGAGACAGGAACAGAATCCAGGCAGCCTAGCTCAAAGCCAATCACTTATCCTCAGTAAGACCTCCTACTTCAGTAGTAAGAAAACCGAGACGGGGATTGTGGCAACATGCAGTTGTGTGAGTGTGTGTGTGTGTGTTCACTAAGCACAGTTCTTTCCTCTTGAAAAGGTTTCATGTCAACCATTGAAAGCAAACAGCTGCACTAGGAAATGTGAACAGAAGACACAGCCGAGGTCAGTAGTAACCATATAAGTTCTCGTAATAAGGGACTCAAAGGAGAGTCACAGAAAGATAACACTTTCAAATAAAATGTCCTCTTTTCTCAAAGAAAATGTTACAGGTTGTACCTTTTAAATAAAGTGACCTACAAAATTAAGGGAAGAGGGGTTATAACATCAAACCTGCCCAACTTCCCTTTGGAATGAAATATAATGTTCTACTTAGTCATATTAGTCCCACACAGGTTAGCCAGACGCACATCAGGTGTCCTCAAGCAAACAAGGCTTCTTAGATAATGCATTTCCAGAAAATCCATATCAAATATCAAAAATAATATTTTACCTCTGCAGATGTGAAAAGGATTAATCTTGGCAACCCAGACAGGCCCTTTTCCTTGATATCAGGACAATATTTATATCTAGCTAAATGCATAGCATACATGTTGGACACTGAACCACCTGAAAAAAAACAAAAGTGAAACAGCAGGTTTGGAGCACGAAGTCACAGCTCCCCACGTGCCACTATAGCAGAAAGCAGGTGTGGCTGGGCCCCTTTGCTAGTGACAAACCCCGAGACAGCAACCTGAACACTGCACCTTGCCCCTGCCCGCCAACACTCCGAGTGCTCTAATCATATTCTTCCTAATCTCCTTTAATCGCAATTTCCAGTCTCAGCCAAGAGAGAAGTTTTGGTCTATGATCATGCTCCACAGTTTTTTCCAACCTCAAATTTTCAGTGTATGAGCTCTGGACTAGGGTCAGTGCCAAGTCTTCATAGTTACTAACATTTTTTTTTTTTGTCTGTCACCGGATCAATAAAACGACAATACAGGCTCATCCCTGTCTGTAAACGAGCACTGTAGGATAAACAAAATGTGATTTAGTCTTCTCAAGTAAAATTGATTTAAGAACTTGAAAAATTTAGTGCAGCTTTCCCAAAATCCCAACAGCAGATAAATTCTTTTTTACTAGATAGAAATCTGAACGTGTAGCTATCTCATTTGTTGAGCATTTACTTTGCATTAGGCAAAATAAGATAACTCTGGAAAAAGGCAAAAGCTAGATTCTCACCAGTAGCATTTATAACAACCGACACTTTCTAATGAGTAAATCTGCAGAGTTCTTCCTCATTAGGCAAGAATACATTTTAGATGCTTGTAGGAAAAGGGAGATGGCAATAACTAATCGTACTTACCTGGGTTAAATATTCCATCCCCTTCTTTCCAGCCAATAAATTCAATCATTTTCTTCAGAACCGCTTCTTCCACTAACAGAAACACTGGGGACACCTCATACGTATAACTAGATAGATATAAAAAACACTTCACTTCTATGACTAGAGTCAGTTATCCCTTTGGTGTCCCAAGAAATGCACATAGAGTTTAAACCAAATGGCTACAGGAGTGTAGGTAGTCTTTGGAAATGTATCCATTGGAAATAGAGAAATACATAATCAGTGATGGTTCCAATCGTGGTTTAAAAATGTCCATAGCTAGTAGCTATAAACACATGCAGGCCTATAGAGGGCACCTTCAATTCTATTGGGAGTGACAAAGGCAATGTATCAGGGTTTTGTATTATACATGAACAGTGGAAATTTCACTCTTTGGCTTCTGTGCACACTGTTTTGGGTGCAGGTTGAAGACAAATCATCCTTGTGATAACCAGAATTTATTGAGTCACTTCTGTGGGCACCCTAACAGTCAGGTCTTGATCATTGATGTGGGGACTACCCACCCTGAACAAAGGCTTCCCCACCACAGTCGTGTGTTCGTACAATTGGGGGGCTTCCTGAGATAACTCTTCTGTAAAATATCACTGTAGAGCACTAACCACATCCCAGATAAGGAAGGGTGTGTTGCCCCAGGCTGGAACACCGTGTCAGAGAGCATTGCAAGTGTACAGGCACTGGCTGAGCTGCAGGGACACGCAACAGTTCATACACAACACCCACAGTCACACTCTTGTCTGATGACTGGTATAACCTTCTGGGCCCGGCTCAGAACTACTGAGCAGGACCATCAGAGTTTCAGAGCTCTCCATGGATCAACCAATGGTCCCCCTTTAGACCAACCATGACAGTATGAAGGCTGCATGGTAGTTTGACTTCTACCTTTGCACCCTTCTATTTCCCTCTCCTCCCAACACTTATGCTTAATCTCAAGGATATTCTTTAATAAACATCTGCTTACTGAACTCCATCAAGATCAGCTTCATGGAGAACCCAACCTGTGATTGTTACCAAGCCTTCTTTGTAAAGTTGGAAACTCTTCTCTGTCCAGGTAACTGGAAGAGGGAAACTGAATATCTATACTCTCCTTATCTATTAGATAACTACATTAAATTAAGTCTGAATAAATGTATTCTCTAAATATAAAGCGAAGGGCACAGAGTCAGAGTAAAGTCACTGAATTTAAAGTAATTATTTTATCTGTAAGGAAGTTCTTTGGGAAGGGGTCATAAAAAGAACTCCTAGTATGTATCCATACCCATGTGCCAAGCTTTCTGTAGGGGTGTCATTTTACAAACAAGACAGACTCTGTCTTTAACAATGTATGAAACACACACCCTAAGTATGAGAAAATTATATGTGTTTATATAAATGTAATTGACAAAATAATTTGCATTCTTAAAAAAAATTAACTTTACACCTGTCTTGGAAAACTAGTTGAATTGTAAATCTGTGAACGGGCCAGGGAGGAGGGAACAACATAAAATGCTTTCATGGTTTGGTACATTTTAATGATTACTCAGTTTTGCAGGAATTTAATAAATGCAAGAACTTTTAAATATTTCTACTAAAAGAATGCAGATGAGAGGTGAGAAAACCCAGAAAATTCAAGGGACATCTCACAAAATTGTATAGTTTTTCTGTCATCTCTAACTTACCTACCACTCAACTCCTCTTCCTATAGCAACCTGTTATCACATCACACTCATCCACTAAAACTTCTCTTTGAAATTGCCAATGGCATCCACGTGGTGATTCTCAGTCTTTGTCTAAATTAAATCTTCAACTTCGTGTAACACTAGGGTGACTCTCCTCGTGGCTTCCTCCTTCCCACTTGATTGTCCCCTTCTCGCTCTCCAATGTGGTCTGACCTGCTTCCTCCTAACCATTAAATACATATATGCTTTTAAGGTCTAGTCTCACTTCACTTTATATCCTATGTCTTTTTTTTTATTTATTTAAAATGCAGGTTTCCTTCGCTATCTAAAAGTAGAGCATTCCTATAAAACCTATTTTTAGCTTGAAATTGTGTAAAGTTAAGAAATCACCACTAATTTATATGAAAAAAAAAGTCTTCTAAGATTCCCCAAATAACCTACCCAATTACACTAAATAGCACATATCATCTAAAATAATACCAACCTATAGTAAAAGAAGGAATAACTTGATAAAGACACAGCTTGTATGAAGTAATTTCTAGGGAGGGAGCTTGGCAAGCCATGCTCTAGCTTGGAGGCCAGTTCCTGGAAAATGGGTGCTATAAAACACTTATCACTGTTTTGGGGTTTTGCCTTTTGTTGTGAAAGTGATAGTTCCCCTTGAATTTTTTTGAGTTAGGAAGACAGATACTGGATGTAGGTCTTTTGTAACAGTGAAGTGGCATAACATGTTTTCAAAAAAATGAGAGATCTCAGTATCTTTTCATTAAAATCACTTGTTAAGCTCTAAAAATATAGCAATACCTGGGAAACACCCCCAAAAATACAGATTGAGCTGTCCTGGAGTGGGACCTACATTTTGGTGTGCTTTTTTTCAAGGTTCCAATCTTGGTTCTAAGCAATCAAGGTTGAGTTTTATGTCTTCCATGTCCATTATTTTAATTACTACCAAGTCATGACTAAGTCCTAAATTTATGCTTTCCATATATATACTGGAATTCCAGACCCACATATGTTTCAACTTGGTATATAATTGGATATTTTGAAGACACTGCAAACTCAAATAAATGCTCACACTTGAAAACTTGGCACTACTTAGATATGACTTTTCATGTAGGAATGAATGAAAAGGTGCTTATTAATTTTCCCATCTGTGAAGTGGAGGTAACAATGACCACAATACACTATCACATCAAATAGTTCTTTGAATACTACTGTGAAATAAGGTTATTTCATTATTTATAGTGACAGTGTACAAATGAAATCATTAAATCAAAATAAATAGAAATATATTAATCCAAATAATCGCTCTAATTCATGTACATAGCAAAATTCCAGCAAAATGGTACTTACACACTTGGGTTTAATGCCTCTGTCATAAAGCGGGCCACCAGAGAATAATAATCAAGTCCAGCATATAATTGGTTGAAAAATCTTGGATGATCTGTAAGTTTAAACCCAACAATCATCTATAGCAATAAGGAGGGGGGAGACAGACTGATAAGGCAATTACATAAATGAGTCTTTCAGATGAAGGGAACAGCCTGGCACAAGAGTATATACCTCATGATTCCACTTATGTTACATTTAATATTGGGCACAGCTGATATGTGGAGATAGATGTTAAATTCTGGGTACCTGTAATGGGGAGGTACGATTGGGGAAGAACTTAAAGAAGCCTCTGGTATACTGGGAATGAGGTATACCTCCATCTGGGTTATGGTTACTTACATACAGATAGGTACAAATTTGTCATACTTAACACTTAAAACTTACCCACTCCACTAAATGTGAATAAACCTCAGCCATTTTTTTTAAGCATTCAAAATCCAGTCATGTACAGCAGAACAGATGTTGAAGGCCCATCTCATAGTTCTTTCTACTGAACAATATTTCCAAGCAACCTGAGCATCCTTTCAAGAACCCTAATTTACCTGCTCCTTTTTCCTATAACCCAGACCCAATGAGAACTCCTGAGACATGGATGATTTGAACATTGTTTTGCTCAAGTATCAATACCAACTACCATCATCTCTTGAAAATCTCCACAGCAACTTCACCAACTGTAAACACATTTCACTCATCAGCAGGGTTCAGTTCAGGTTACTGGCATTTTTCAGATTGGGCCATTTTCCATAAACGATTGGCATTATGTAGATGGAGTAAGAGTTGACTCATCATGTCAGTTACATAAACTTTCTGATTCAACTTACTTCAAAGGCACTTGCCGTGAAGACTCAAACAACCTCAGTTCCAACTTTCTATTTTCCCCCCTCTTATGAAAGGTCTTATAAAGGTTCTTGGCTTTATACAGTGAGAATATTCACACCACACACCAGGCTAACTGGCTTGACATTCTCAATCATAGGAAGCCCAGCATGATTAAGAACAAAGTGGTAGAAAGCCTATTTCTAAATTTGAGTATTGGGGAACTGTTTTAGTCAGTGACCTCTCATTACAACCTACATTCAGTTTTAGTTTTTATTTTTTTCCTTTTACACCAGGGCTTGAATTAAAAAAAGAGTCTCAAAAGAAAATGTCTTTTCAAATAATACATGGAAAACTTCTTCTAATCTGGCAAAGGAAATCAGACATTGCTACAAGTCATTTTAATAAGATTTTTTTTTTAGTTCCATGCTAATTTATGATTGATTTCCATGGTAACATTATGGAAAATATCCAGTAAACTGAAAAGTCTACTGCACTAAATGTCATGCTATACTTCTGACATGCACTATAATAATAAGATATGTATCTCTGCTTTTGATATGCTAACTGGGTTTTTGATACATACCCAGACTTTCCCAAGGGAATATAAACCAATTATTTTTTACTCAGGATTGTATTATGTTCTTTCCACTAAATTTAGTTCAGTGTCAAAACTTACAAAGCATAATGCCTGTATATTCTTAAGCACCAGATTACCTTTACATCACAAACACATTTGGAAAGTTACTCTCCTACTTTGGAAAGCTGCTCACTGGTTATATAGGATATTAATAGTTGGAATATGGCTCAGCACAAGACTTACCTCATGTTACTGTTTACTCTAAAGATTATAGTGGTCAGCCATTATTGTGAAATTACCACAGCAAAATCTTATCTTTTTCTTCTACAACCTTAAAGGATCTTAGTTTTTGATCTTGTCAAATATGACACAATAATTTAGTAGTTTAACAAATGCCAAAAGTTAGTCATTTTCCTTCAAATAAATTTATTACTGTTTGTAGTACAGACTCTCAAGCATTTGTGTATGTGTCTGTGTGTGTGTACTCTGAGCCAATAGGATTTAAAATTCCTTAATTCTATGATAAAAACATATAATTATATAAAGGTATCATGATATCTATAGTCAAATTCTCTTGTCAAAATAGCATGTGCTTGGATCTACAAAGAAATGATAGATAACATTCACAATAGATGATCCTGAGTTACAGTGAAGGTTGGGGATCGCCCAGGACAGAACAGTATTTGTACATGATCACTTACTACTGTCTTTCTATCAACTAATCTTTGGCCTTGACAAAAAATCTATCCTGTGGCTAGATACTGTATTGTCCTGTCTGATATTCTAAAATATTGAAGCTGCTATGTTCCCATACACATTGTCATACTCAGCTTCACCATGGATCAAGCTCACTTGTTTTGACGCTGTAACGTATGACATCCTTGCAGAGCTCTAGCAGTCTGTGGTGTGGTTCCCCAACATCTCTCATCTCCAGATCGAGCAATTGCTTCAGTTGTTCAGGAGGCTGCCATTCACAAACCTGAAGGTTCAGCAACAGCACAGTTACTCAAGCACCCTTTCCAACGAGGTATTAGGAGGATGTTAGAAATACAGATCCTGACCTTTTAAATAAGATAAGCAGAGAGACAGCTTTAAACTGACAACCACTGTTCAGAGTGAAAAGAACTATGATAGTAACACAGATGTCCTTGGAACAAAGGAGGAGTCCATCTTAGATGGAAGATATTTAAAATGTAGAATCAACAGAAATGGAAATCCCTGATCCCTGCTCCTGGCTGTTCCCTAAATGCACCCTAACATGGGTATGTCCCCACTTTAGGGCCTTGCAGAGGCTATGCCCTCGCCTAGGATGCTCTCCCTAAATATTTTTATAATGAACTACCTCACTTCTTTCAAAATTCACTTTCTTACTGACATCCTTTTAGTGACATCAGTCTTGACTCCCTTAAGTAAAATCACAAGTTGTATATCTAATATCTCTATCACTTCCTGCTGGCTTTCTTCACTCTTCCCTTTTCTAATAGCATTGATCATTTTCCAACCTACTATGAAATTTAGGTATCATAATCTACATAATCTCCATGAAACCTGAGCTATCAATCTGTTTTCCGGTTGGTCCCAAGCAAATAACACAGAATCTTCTACCAAGCGATGCTCAAAGAAAACGATGAATGAAGATACACAGGCTCAGCTCATGACAGGCCTTAAGTGGCACATAACAGAATCTGAGCTTGGTTCTAAGAAAGCCATCAAAATGTCTTGGACAAGGAAATGATGTGATCATATTTCTGTTTGGGACAATAGCTTTAGTTGCTATCTGGAGATTCCAAGTGAAATTGGAAATAACAGATCAATATATTAAGACAGGCAAGAGAAGGTGGTGGTCTGGATGAGAATAGATACTTTGGGAATAAAATATATCTGGAGATATTTAAAATGTAGAACCAATGGAACTCAGCTGCATGTTAAGGGGCAGAAGGAGAGATGAACCAAAGGAAATTCTGAGGTTGCACACTTGGGTTGATGGTGGTGATGGGGAGGAGAATATGGCTGTAGGTAGAGAGGAGATAGTGAGTCTTGACATTGATACCATTACCTTGAGGACACCCAAAGGGGGTGACCTAAAGCTCTTGTAAAATATCTGGAACAGAGTTTACACATTTAACAGTAACATAACATGGTCAGAGAGAAGCTACAACTAAGAGTAGAGAATTAGCTTCTCACCTGGGCAACATGAGACTTACAAAATGAGTGAATGGAAAGTATTTGTTTTAGATATAAAATAAGCAACAGGTAGGGGGGATAAGAAAGAGTTATTAAAGGCTACTAAAACAAAGAAACCATTTTTTAAAAAGAAGAGGATGGTCATTGCTACCAAATCCTGCTACGAAGCCAAATCAGATAAAGAGTGAGAAGGACTCGTCAACAAGGAGGTGTTCTTGGCAAGAACAACTGAACTTAGAGAGGTGGGAGTGGAGGCCAGATTGCCATGAAGTGAGGATGTAGGAGGTGAGGAAATAGAGGGAGGCAGTGAGTGTAGCAATCTTTTAAAAGTTTGTCTGTGGAGAGGAGGAGAGAGACAGGGGAGTTGTCAGGAGGGGTGAGAAGACTATGAGGTGGGAGGTGGGGGAAGCCAGTGGAAATATCAAGTGGTGCAAGAGGCATGAAATTAAACTCTGATATTAAACCATAACAGGCAGAGGTAAATCAAAAGGAGTTGAGGCAATCAGAAAGAATGACAACTGATACATGGAACAACATGGATGAATTTCAAATACGTTTGTTGAGGGAAAAAAAAGAAAGCACGGCTCAAAAGATTACTTGTGAAATGATTCCATCCATCTGACGTTGTGAAAAAATCAAATCCACCAAGACAGAAAACTTATCAGAGGCTTCCAGGAACTAGAGGCAAGGGGATAGGTTGACTACAGAGGGGTACAGAGAAATTGGGGGCAGAGGTGATAGAACTGTTATGCATCTCTATGCTATATCTTAGGGAGAGTACAAGACTTTTCAATACTCAAAGAACTGCACACCAAAAGAAATAAATTTTACTGAATGTAAAATACAACTGAAAAAAATTTTAGTGGCTGAGTGTATCAACCAGAGATTATACCAGAAGGAATCATTTCACTATGTGTTAGGATGTACATACAGGTCAGCTTTTAATGGTGCCCTATTATCTCTCCGACAAAGCTGTCTAGTTAGTGGCATAAACATATAATCTCCATCACCAACCCATATGGCTTTCAAACTTTATATGCTCACCTGTCTATAAATTGTAAAGGAACTGGGATTACTTCATTGCTAACTTAGGATTCTAAGAACCCTCCTTGTCAATTTATCTCTCATTTATTTCCCATATGTGCCCTTTTTTCTAAGAAAAAAAAAAGCCACCTGATTACGTTAAATACATTGAGTCTTTTTGCAACTCTCTTTCCATTATCTACCTTTCTGATCTCAAACCCAGGCCAACTTCTCTCTGCCTATCAAAATGCTACTTTTTCTTTATAGCTTCATATCAAAACTCAAGGTGCCCTTCTCCATAAAGTCTCCAAAGTCTGTCCTAATCACACCACTTATTTGCCACATTCTTACTGAAACACCTCCTCTCTTCTTTGGTGAGAAGTCATTCTCCCAATTAAATTTCAAAGTCTGTTCAAAGCTGAGTCTTTATTTTTCTTTATATACCTCAGTGTAAAATACAATGCTTACTAGTAGCTAAAACTCTGTTAATAATTAATGATGGGATCAAATACGGGGGAGGTAGTGCACAGGACTAAAGTGATGGCACACAGGTGACTAGGTGATGGAAAACCCATGGGATTACAATTGAGATGTAAAAATAAACTATTATATAAAAAAAATAATAATGGAATAAAGGACAATTAAAAAATCATACCAAAGGATCAGAATGCTCCAAAGTAATGCAGGTCCAAAATATTTCTCAAGTACAGAAAGACCAGAATATATGCAATTATTAATATATGATCAGGATATGTCATCAGTGAATTTGCCATGAACATAGCTTTTCCAAGTTCACAGGTCATTTTAATCTATTTTTCTACTAGTTTTCCCAAAGGCATGTGATCAAAAATTCAGAACAAATTCAAAACACTTCACATTAAGAATCATTTTTAAATGACATTTATATTTAACAGGATTGGAATAAAAAATCTCTGCATGCATTCATTTTTTGACAGACCTATTCCTCTATCAAAGTTGATGAAAGTGACAAAGGGTGATTTGTTCACTTCAAGAGACATTTGGAAGAGTAGTTGAAAGCACAGACTCTAAAGCTAAACTACTTGGATTTTAGTGCAGCGCTGATACTTACTTACATGGAAGCTTGGGCAAAGCATTTGACTTCTTTGTGTTTCATTTTCCCCATCAACTTTAAAAATGGAGTGCCTGCCTTTTGGGTTTCAAATAAGGATTAGATAGCCAAATATAAGCAAAGGAATCCTCGCTGAATAGTGAATGATCAGTAGTAGATGCACCATCAATTTGAACCTGAATGTGAGGCCTAGAACGAGTAACTGGTACTCTAGTCAATGGTCAGACTTAACAACCTAAAATACTTTATCTAAGCTTAAACAATCTTGTGTCCTCAGATCAATTTTAACTCTTTTCACAAACTCTTCAACATTCTGCTTAATTTTTACTAGCAACATAATGAATGCATACAAGAAAACAGAGAGCCAAGTGTCTTTTAAAGGCCAAATATTCAGATCACCAGGTAAAGTATAATCTACATTATTATCTAGGGTAGAACATTTCCTTCTTATGTTTCACAGCCTTAATTAGCTAATACATGGAGACTCAGAGAATCAGTTAATCAGTGATGACTGGTGAAATAAGCAATCAACTTTTCAAGAAAAACAAATACTGGATAGGGATGGGAGATGGGTACAGACTTTGGTATTTGTGCCTCAGGTTGAAGCAAAGGTATAGAGGAAATGAAAGAACTGAACCACCCCAGATTTGGAAAAACATGATCTGTCCCATTCTTGGCATTTCTATAAGGCTTTTTTTTTTTTCTTTTTTACCTTCTCATTAACATCAGTAGCCTTCAAAACCACCTCTTCCATGATTAGTCTGCAGGCCTCTTCAACAAATTTTTCTCCTGCTTTTACATCTGTAGTGGGGCCATTCAGTACAACTCCATTCACGAGAATAGCGTTCTTCTTAGTTGGCAACATCTCTGCCTGATCTGTATTTCCTGGAAGCATACAGATTATGTGTGAGAGGAAATCTTAATAGATTGCACACAAGCACACAGGGAGAGCAATCTCACCCCGAATTCAATAACATACTATTTTTTAATACATTTGAGGCACAGATGTCAGCTCCTGGTGGGGACAAATGGCATGAGAATTCTGGCTTTCATATCTACAGCATGGTAATTAGCATCAGGGAGTGTGACGGTCAACCCATCCAACTCTTTCCTTCCATGCATGTGTACAAAAAGATCTTTGTAAACATCAGCCCATATCTAGTTCTTAAGCACACACACTGTTGTGTAACTTGTGAAGATTGCCATGGTTTTTATGGCGAAACTTTTAAGATTAAGAAGCAATATCAACATGTCACTAATCTTAATTTTGTGCTTGGAAGACCCTTTATATTCTCAATTCTGCTTTCTATACAACCCCTGGCCATTTTTTTACTGATAAAAGAATGAAATCAAGTGGGCAGCATGGTGGCTTGTGAAAAGCCACATTGAATGACTTTCAACTTCTCAAATTTGCCATTTAGGCAGAAGCAGAAGGAAGGGACAGAATGTTTTCAGGACTGTATGACTACTGGTCAGTGGCTAAAAGTTAAAAGCCAATATGGAAATCTGCATCTGGGAAGAAAGGTCACTGCCTACCCAAAATAGGCCTCCACGAAAATAATCCTGGCAACTTAATCCAGATATTCAACCAATTTGTGCCACAAGGTTTGATTCAACAGTACTCTTGTTTTCTGATCCGTATCTCTCTTTGTTTTATGTCAGAGATGCTCAGATAGCCACAAAAATTTACAGTAAATGAGGCACTGTGCCTCATTTGCAAAATCTGCCTTAAATAGGTTCAAGGTCTAGATTTATTTCACATATTTTTAGACTTACTGAACACATTAACAGCATTCATGTTTATCATGCTGTAGAGCCTGTCTTCTCCTCAAAGTTAAATGTTTTGGTAAAAAATTATGGTTTTAGTTCTCTAACTGGCAAACTTAAATAGTTTTTTTAAAAAAAAGAGGAGAACATCTCCTAGCCTTAGAAAGATGGAATCTATATTAAAAGTACCAAAGGCACTATATCTTTTCCTCATACTGAAAACTAAACCACCCAGCTTTACAACAATGCATTTTAGTGCCATCCTTCACTTTCACTTGAAAGGACATATTTAACATGGTTTAGGGCCAAAATGTTGAAGCTTCGGAATTGAGCTTTTAGATGGAAATGCTCCATACCTAAAGGCACTTTTCCTCCCCCCAATTTTTTGGTCCTAAAAATAAATTGAAAAAGAGGGCAATTATTCAGGGAACCCTGGATATGTCAGTGGAAGTGCTATTATTAAGCACTCAGAAGAAGTTAAGTTTTTTTAACCTCATTAGTAGGATTTTGGGTCTTTATTGCCCAGGGAGTAATAGCCACTCTGTACTCCTCTCAGAGTGTCTCTCTCTCCACACACACACACACACACATATCACATGCAACTAAAAAATGTCAAACACCCACTTACACCCAGAATAGCAGTAAAACTGAATTAAAACCATCTTTTTCTTCACAGCAATCAATTAAAGAAATCCCCCGCAACTCATACAATTATCTAGAAAGAAATACTATTAAAAACATACATAATTCTGCATTGATTATACTTCTTTTATTGATAGATGCCTTTCATTTCTATCACTTTTTTCCACTTCTATTTGCACAGTTGGAAAAAATCCTAGAAACTGCACAGCAGGTCAAGCTATGATCTTCTGGTCATGAAACCTAGGCCTTCCCAACTAACTGCTAGAGTTTATAGAGGTTAATAATAAAGTCTCAACTGGAAGAATCTTCTGTGAAGAATAAATACAGAATCTACCTGCTCTTCATCATCCCTTTCAAATACTGAGATTAATATCACCTACTATTTAGAAGGCTGCAATCATTTCCCTACTAACCCCAGCCTCCAGCCTGAATGCTTCTATATGCCATTGAAAAGAAAAATCAACCATGACTCCTCTACTGAAACCATGGAGCAACGCCACATCTCATCAAACTAAAAGCAAAGACCTTATAGAGACCTTTAAGATTCCAAAATAGCTGCTTGCCCCATTACCTCCTGGACCTCAAATCTTATTTCTTTTTGTTACTGTCCTCCAAGCTCATTAAGTTCCCTGCACTTTGTCCACTTCACTGTTCTTCAACTTTGTCCTTAATCACCAATTCCTCAGCAATGCCTTTCTTGGCTACCTACTTAAAACTGCAACCACTTCTATCACCCACCACCCTTTTCTGTTTTATTTGACTCAGAGTTGTGATGGCTGTGATAGCAAATATGTATGTATTCATTTCTTTGTACAAATATCTGTCTCTCCATGAGAGCATGAGCTTAAGTCTGTTGATTTCACTCAGATTTCTGTGGCATGCAGAAAGTACCTGGAAGTGTGTAGGAGTTCCACAAACATTTGCTGCTATTAAAGAAGACCTCCCTGGTTCCTTCAATGCTATTTCCCTTCTGAGAAGTCCCTGTAGGTTACTGGACCTAATTAAGCACAATTCTAGAAGAAGCAGTAGAAATTGAAAGATAAACCTACAGCAGGATCAAGCAGGCAAAGCTGAGTTAATAGTCGCTGGCTTATTAAAAGACACTGTAGCAGAGCAAACCCTAAGTCCTGCTCTTCTCCATTCTTTTTAATGCTGTCATTCTATTTCTATGCTCTTTCTTTTTTGTAGTCATTTAATTTTGGAAATTCAGTCAATCAAGTCTCAATCCAGGAAACCCACTTCCAAATGTGAAAGTCAGTCACTCCCTAAACCACCTGAATTTCTACCAACTCTCCAATGCCATAACTTCCATAACTCTACATATGTCCAATTTTTGTTAAAAGAGATGCCTAGAGCAGTTCTCCCTTTCTTTTTAAAAAAGCTTTATTTATGCATACAGAACTGGGGTACAGGGCAAAGGTGCAAGGGGGGTGAGAGGATTCACCAGAGACAGAGTGGGGAGAACAGGCAGATTGACAAAGTACACTGCTGAGGGGAGCAGGGGGCAAGTCAGGAGAGGTCTGCCACGCCATGTGGGTCACCTCCTGGACTGGGGATCAAACTAGCACTGAAGCATTTGCCACTAGCTTGCAGTGCTTCGTCCTAACCCACTGTACCACCAGGGAGGGCCAAGTTCTCCCTTTCTTTACAAACAATGAAGGTGAAGACCTGGAGTGCCTAGTACACCAGTATAAGAGTCTTGAGGAACAAGACCTGGGGGAAAGGACACTGTTCACATCCCTTTGGAACTTCACAGCTGTTTTAATCCATCTTTGGTGTTTTTGAAACAAAATACTAATGAGAGGATAGCTATAGGCAACCTACAAAATTAAGAATATGGAAAATAAACACATGCTAAGAGATAACAACAATGGAAAGCAGTGGCCATGAACATTCTAGTAATGGCAGCAAATGCAGGGATTTGGGTTCTGAACTTAGCTGTGTGATTTGGTGGAATTATAGAGCCTAGTTAGAGACAATAATATTCACAGCACAGCACACAAATATGTAGTCTAAGGAATAAATACCAAAACTATTCTATAAGTTTAGTCTGTGAAAGATAGACAGCCAAGACAAAGAAATCACAAGAAAGGAGAAGAGAAGAGAAACAAAAGGGAAGGGGAAAGAAAGAATGGAGAAAAAAAATGAAAATCATTTGTTTAGTTTCACTTTGGGGTTAAACTCTCCTCAGTGAAATCCACAGTGAGATGATAATTTTTTGTTTATGTTATCATGAAGTATTATTGGATATTTACCATGTGCAAAGATATGGGGATAGTCACTCCGGGAGACTCAAAGGTGAATTAGGCACACAGATGATGTCCTCAAAATCTAATAAAGAAAATTAAATATGCTTATGAATATTGGCATCTCACCAGAAGATGTAAGTTATGATACCAACACACACTGAAAATCCAGGTAAAGATTTTGCCTGTGAGAAGAAAAAATCCTCCTGAGTTAGATGGTATTCAGGGAAGCCTTTCATTTAGCCATTAAGCAAACATTTATTTAATATCTGTCATGTTCAGAACATTGTGTGAGGCATTGGAGGCTGAATAATGAAGAAAAAGGACAAAATTATATTTATTTGGGGTAAATAGGAGATAGTGGTTCATAAAAAGACAAATAATTAAAACAATCACAGGTTTTAATAAAGGCTCTAAGGAAACTACCTAAATGATTTGATAGGAAAAAGGACAAGTTGCTATTTTAGAGCTGGATCTGGTCAGGGGAAATTATTTCTGAAGAAGAGACATTTGAACTAAGACATGAAATAGGAAAAGGAATCAGATGGTAAAAGATGACGCCAAAAGATGTGGACAGAGAACAGTTCAGAAAGAAGGAATGGGGTAGTAATCACCTCTTAAAGGAGAAAGAGATTAGAGACCCAAGTATGAGCACAAGATGAAGGGAAGGATAAAGTGATTTTTTGGTAAAAACAGACAGGGACTAGGTCAGGTCGGGTATATTATTCTAAAAACAAGAGGCAGTCACTTAAGGGTTTTGAACAGAGGAGTATCGTGACTTGGCCTACATTTATAACTCTGGTACCATTCAGAGGATGACCTGTCAGGGGGCAGAGATGGAAATCAAATTACTTAAGAGGTTACTGTGGAAGTCCAGGCAGTACATAATTTGACCAAATAGACATCAGTAGAGACACAGTAAATAGTTACGCTATGGGAGAAAATATGATAGCAAAGTCGAGAGGATCTGCTGATGAATTGGAAGTTTACTGAATCTAGGCTGACTAGATTCCCTAGCAAAAGAATCTAGGTTGACTCATACTTTTGAGATCTGATTCTCCACAGAAATGATGGAACACTATTCTGACATATAGAACACTGGAAAGGGGCAAGTTAGGTAAATGTGTGGAGGGGTGATGTTGGAGAAGCAAGAATTTTTACTGATTAGTAGGAGTTAGTAACAATAGGGTAGAAACAAAGGTCATGTATAGGACATTCATGTTCAAAAGCAACATGAACTAAGCAGAAATACTTAAATATGTGTCTGTGTACAGGAGACCTCAAGAATATTCTTTAGGTCAAGCAACAGGATCCATATAGCGGGAGAAGTAATTGTTGAGAAAGAGGCGTGGAGACAGACCCAGAGCCCTGAAGAGAGACTGAGAAATCCAGGCACTGCTTAGTAGGCAATAAGAAGCCATTAAGAATTGTTGATGGGAGTACTATAAAAACATGAAGTGGGTTCTGGTGTAGAGTTCAGATTGAAATCAAGATTTGAAGGTAAGAAGACAGGAGAGCAATCAATCATCCAGATTAGGGAGAGGGAAGACATCAGCGAGATAATAGATTTGTACTCATTTAAATCTTTTCTTTACAATATTTCTGCAACCTTGAAGCAAGGAATTCTGTGTTTTTATAACGAACTCTGCAAATGGTTATGGTTAGATTTTTTTTTTTCATTTCTTTTTTACTTTTAATGGAGGCAACATTAATTTACAAGACTATACGATACAAAGCTATAGGATCCTCTCTCTTTAGATGAATGTTACCACAGCACTAAGTCACACACAGTCCTCTACCATATCTGATTGGGCATTCCTCACTTTTTAAAAAAGTACTTTTTTTACAGATGTTTCGACATTGTTCTACCGATATAAGGATCATATGTTTTTATTCTCCAGGAAGTCTATGCTTTAAAATGATCTTTGGATTAAAGGTGACAGAATAAAATAGGAAAAAATAATTATTTTGTACATCCAGGTACCAATTTCTCTCTTGCAAAGCATGAATGAACCCATGACATATTTGGGAATGAATGACATGTTTCTATCATAGAGGGGTTACTTCAATAAATTCCATTGTGACACACATTGGGACACCAGTCAAAGGATTCAGATTCTGCTGAAACACAAAGGCACAATAAATGAGGTGGGTTCATAACACCATTCAATCTCTGAAGGGAAATTATCACACACACACACACACACACACCTGGTAGTGCCCAGCCAATGGCCAATACATGGTAGGTCATAAAACTCTCCTTATTTAGTTGCCAATTCAAAATGTTTTGCTTTCTTTCACTGGGCATCAGGTCAAGGAAGTGGGTAACTTTCTATCATTTTCAAGAGAGTCAGTTTTTCAGAGATAGCTACTGTTTCTCGAGCAAACATAGCTTAATAGACTATGTAACTTGGTACTTTATGTCTTAGCTTGGCATATTGATTGGCAGTTCTTTAAATTATCACCAACCATCTTTTCACTTCTAAAAGTTATGAACTTCCTTGATGGATTGAAAGGATCTGATGCAGTTAGACTCAAATAGAAAACTGGCTTGGCATTTTCATAGTCATTTTCATGAGAACTTGCTTTGGATGATGCACTTAACGTTTGGCTCAGCAGGAGCCACTGTACCAAGGTACGCTATGCTCCCCACTCCCTGGATCTTCCCTCTCCTTCACTAGCCACCACCACCGTAGCGGCTATGCTGCCTGCTGGCATTTATCCTCTTTGCCATTTTGGTACCATTTTGGCTCTTTGTTTTCTTAGTCCTTGTGTTGTTTCTTGTTTATTATATTCGTGAAATATAAGATTTGACTCCTTGCTTTACCACTGATATCTGTTGTTGTTTTCATGAAACTTAAAGCTGAGTCTGTGACCTGTTGAAATCACACCAATGGGAGAATGTTCATTTTCAGTTTGACTGTCTTGGGTATTTTTTCACCTAACCAGCATTCCAAGTGGAACCATCCTTCCCTCCAGAACAGTCCTAGCAGCTCTGCCAATTAAGGGTCCCCACTTTTGCTGGAGACTCCAAGTCCTAAGCATTTCAGATCTTCAGTTGTCTTGGTTCCCTGTTTTCCAAGACCAAATCACTTAGTTCTCCCTGCAATTTTGGGAGTTCTCTGACACCTTTCCAATAACCACACCACCACCACCACCCTTTTAGTGAGCAAGAGTCACTCTGTGTTCTGTGAAATTAGAGAACTATAACTAATATTCTAAATAAACTTCACTTCTGTAGTCATTTCCAGCTAAGAAAAGTTAAAAACAACTAAACACACCTTATTGAAAGAACTTCTAAATCTTCAGAGTTTCCCATCTATTGTTAGTATTTTCCAAAATTTGGAGGTTACCCAGTTAGTTCCAGAAAATAAATATGATGTTTTTGCTCTCTTTTAAATTATTAAGTGCAAGTCTAGATGCTACAGTATTGTTTTAGCAAAAAGAATCTAGCACAATCTGACAAAAAGAAGTATAATGCAAACAACAGTGTAAATCACCTAGCTTTTGTCTCTTCCAGTAGCTTTTCTAGTAGTAATGCATACAGGACACAAAAATATGATTGCACTTACAAAATAACAAGTTAACATTTATTAGATATTTACTATGGATCATGTACTGGGCTAGGCATATTAGATAAATTGCCCCATTTAATCCTCATAAAAATCCTATGATGAAGCCTCCTTATTAATTTCATTTTACATGTAGGGAAACTGAAGCCAGATTTTAGCAAACCACAGGAGAATTGCCTGAATCACACAGGTACTAAATATACTAAGTAGAAGAGGCAAAATTCAAAGCCAGACAGTCTGAGTTGAAATATCATGTTGAAAATTACCACATTCTACCTTTTCACCTCAAAAAGGCAAATAAGATACTGATTCTTGTGTCTCATCAACCACACTAAACTATTTGGGTATATATTTTGTATTCCTAAAGCAATAAGCAATTATCTTGGAAACACGTATAAAATTGCAATGTGCTGCGATTTAATATATAGTTTTAAAACCAATTTGCTCAAGTGTTGACTTCAGGATTTTAAATGGAATACATTTAACCAGCAATTTAAATGAAAATTTAAATAAATGCTATAAATGGGTGCTTCATTTGCATGATCTGTTGATTAACACTGATCTGAGGCTCATCTGTACCCAGGTTGTGCCTCCAAGCCTGGGTCTTTGGAAGATCATCTTCCAGGTGAGTAGAGGGCAATTATCCTCAGTTCCTAAGCACCTCGACATATGTGCTATGACATTCACATGTGGCAATCCTCACATGCTGAAAACTGACCTTTAACAGTTTATTAAAGGTGATTACAAGGAATAAACAGTGGGCCCTCCCTGGTGGTGCAATGAGAAGGATGCAGTACTGCAAGCTAGCTATAGCCACTTCAGTGAGAGTTTGACCCCTGGCCCCGGAGGTGATCCACATGGTGCAGCAGGCCTCTCCTGTCTCACCCTATGATCCCTTCAGCAGTGTACTTTGTCGATTTGCCTATTCTGTTCCCTACTCTGTCTCTGGTGAATCCTCTCACCGTCCCTGCACCTCTGGTCTGTACTCAAGTTCTGAATGCACAAATAAATAAATATTAAAACAAACAAACAAAGAATATACAATGAAGTTGCTTGGAATGGCAGTAAGATATCTCCAAGAAATATCTTTAATATATATGGTATAAACCGCCTCACTTCTCAGGAGGGAGGATTTTGTGACTTGCAAGGCAAGTGCATTGCTGAGTGGGTTATGCAAGTATGGGGAGAGAAATGAATTTTTTGGTGAAGTAGACAACAGTATTGGATGAAGTTGACAAAAGCATTGTCTCCTCATTTTATGCTACACAGAGTCAGCTTCACCTCCACATAATATCAGAGCAAATACTCTAAAAATGGTAACCTATCTGAAAGGCAGTACAGTCACCTAAGCTATTTTACAGAAGACAGACCCTGAAATGACAAATACAGGAGCTGTGGAGAAGGCCCACACATCCCATCACTGCTCAAATGTCAATAAATGAATGAATCACAGAATACCCCAGAACAGACCATAAAGACACTGGCATTGGTTAGTCCACAGTGGACTCACTGTGGCATGAGTTTGTATCAATCTAGAATATGTGTCAAGGTTAGTTTTTGGAGAATTTTGAGTAGGCCTTTGAGTTAAGCATGCACAGATATTTTAGCAAATATCTTTTTTTTTTCAGTTTGAGAGAACTGAGATTTAATGGCACAGAGATCGTTTGATACTCATGTACCATCTTCTTACAGGTCTATCAGATCCTCTAAGGGCTGTACACACTTCACCTCTCACAAACTTTTAGAACTTTAGTTCATAAAAAAGTAGCTGGTACTTGTCTAGCATTTACTATGTGCCAGGTTTTAGATAAGTCCTTTATAAACATTAGCATATGTATCCCATACAACAGTCCTGTGAAGACACAGAGAACTGAAATTCATTCTTATTAAGCAAAAACACAATTTATTAGGCATGTCCAGTTATTTACAACTGCATTAACAAATGATTTCATAACACAGTAACTTAAAACAATAATAATGCATTATTTCTCATGATTCTATGTCATGGCTGGGTAAATCTGGGAAGGCTAAGATAGCTGTACCTCTCTCTCCAGATGTGCTTTTAACATCAAGGAGATTAAACTGCTGCTCTTCACAAAGTGATGGCAGGTGTGAAGATTATGAAGGCAAAAAACTACAAAGTCTGTTGAGGTCTTAAATTGGATATCACACCAAATTGCTCCTACCACCCACAATTGGTTAGAGAAAGTCATAAGGACAACTGAGTCAAAGAGACAGAAAAAAAAATCTCTTTCACTGATGACAGAAGACAGTGTCACAATGTAAAGTGGTATGCATATTACAAAAGAAGGAATCTGAAGGCATCATTACAATCTATCAAAATTTACCCTCTGGCCACAAATGATCATATTCCTCCCATCCACAAAATAAGCTCATTTCCATCTAAGACCTCCTAAAATCTTATTCCATTATAGACACAGACTTGAGTCAGGATCTCATGATTAGTATCTGCCGTATGACAGACAAAACTATTCAGAGGCAACTGCTCTTAGTCCAGGTACCTATAAACTAAACCACAAGTTAAGTGATACCACATATACCATGTGAAACATACAATAGTGAGGCGAGACACTCCTAGGAAAGAAAAGGGAGTACAGAGCAGTCACTGGTCCATAGCAGTTCTGAAATCTAATCAGGCACCTATTTGTTCATATTAAATGTGGTCTGATCCTGCCATCTGGGGGGGGGGAGTAGAGGGAGGGGGTAACAAGCACACTGTTCTTTGTGGTTCCTGGCACTGCACTCTGGCAGAAATGAAGCAGTGGCCCATCTTTCTAACAGACTTTGTGTTCAGATATAGTGGTAAGGATTTGCAACATGTTAGTAGTTCACAGCTACTTTATTCTTTTCCTTATCTGGATGTCTGGCTCTTGATCCCCTAGCTATACAGAGGAACAGCTCATTTCTCTAGTAACTTTCACAGTTACATGTTGGCAATTGTACATATCTGCATTCCCAGATTCCACTACAAGCTCCAGAGGGTAAATTCTTGTTATTACTTCAGGAGGTGGTTAGAGATTTTTTTTTCTGATTTCAAGCTTCCTCAACCTATTCCACAATTGTGTAGGCTTAATTCTACAATAAATACTTATTCCATAATACTCCTTATATACAACATGCTATTGTATCCTATCTTCACCAGAGCCATAGAATTTATATATATATATATATATATATCCTCATCTTACAGATAAGGACATTGAGGCTCAGAGAAGTTAGGTGACTTTCCCTAACTACAGTCAAAAGGTATCCCAGTTCAGAATTATTGGAGAATTCCTGAAGCAATTCATGTAACTCCCATTCTCCACCTATTTGGAGAAAAAAAGAGATGGGAACAGTTTGTGCTGGTAAACTGGTTTTTAAAGCAATAAAGACCCTGATTGATAGCATTTGCCTATTTCTACAGTAGAAAGATAAGATAACCCTTGCAGTGAATTCCAAAGTACTACCAGTTTAAATTTTGCTTTACTGTAGCTAAGGATATTTAACACTCTTATGAACTGGTATGGGATCATTTTAGCAAACCACAGGATACAGGAGTAGGAAAATAAAAGTTCTACAATGATAAAATATAATAATAGTGTACAAAAATAGAATAACATGGTTCCTTGGGTGTCTATTCAAAAGTTATCTCTTTATTGGCAGCAAACTTTCTTCCCACTTTCATGCAAGTGTGACATTCTTAAGAATACTCATACCTCAGCATCTCTTAACCAATAACTGATAGAAATTAATGTGTAAGCATTCATGCCTCTTGTCCTTCTTATGGTATAATTCTGAGGTGTGTATTGCTCACTAATATTTTGAGTTACACTATAAATTTAGGCTTTAATTTCCCAGAGTTATACCTTGCATCATATGTATTAACTGTACTTGGGACAAACTTCTAAAGTAATGATGTATGCTGTCATTCTTGACTCAAGATCTCCTTCTGGAAAACCCCCAATTAAAACAAGCAGCTACCATATTTTAAACACTTGTGGACCAACACTGCAGTAGGCATTTACATTTTATGTTTTTGTACAAATCTTCATAATATCCTATGAAGCAAGTATCCTATGAATGGCCAATTCTACAAACGGTGAAATGAGGATCAGAGAGGCTAATTAACTTTGTGCAGGTCACATATCTGGTATAGTAAACAAGAGAGCTGATATTCAACATATTGATATTCATCAATAGAGCTGATTAATTGCAACATCTTGTCTCTTTCCACTAAACCATGCAGCCTCGCTCACTGGGGAAGATGGACTAACACACATGAAACAATAAAAGAACAATTAACCGCTAAGTTGACATATTGTATTGAACACTTCTGGGCAAAACTGTCATTACACTTATGTTCCACAATTACTTTTAAAATTCTCTTTTGTTGCACCATCAATTTGAAAAATAAGGCTACCAACAAATATTAGGAAATTCAATTTTTCATAGATTTTCTTTCTCCTCCATCACTGCTTCATACAAATTAGGCACTGAAATAAAACTGAGCTGATGGCAAAACAGAATATACCAAGACAAAAATGTTTATGAAGGAAATATGTTCCTTTGGTGTATTTTCAGGCATACACAGCATCTGAAAGAACAGATAAGAAATGCTGTAAAATACCAACTAAGTCTCTATTGATTCTATAAGTCGATACAAAGTTTTAGGAGATCAAATAACATGGCATTCAGAGTACTGAGTTGGGAATAGTCTTGTCAGCTAAAAAAACTCAAACAAAAGTCTTAGCAATACATTTATTAGGCAAAAATTGGAGTGTGAAAATTTAAAATTTGTCACTGTTGCAAGTAAATCACAAAAAAAATATTTTAATGTTTAACCATGGTTTGCTGACATCAAGTAATTTAGATAGCTGCTTTGCAATATTTCCCACTAAAGCTCTTGAATACTGAAATTCATAACACTGAACCAAGAAATCTCAGATGCTGGTGGAAAAACAAATCCAAAACCTAACTCCAATTTAATCAGTATTTTTGCAGAGTTGATTTCTTCCTCTTAATTATATTCTCTGTTAATATGCACAGAAAGAATATTCTGAAATTTGGGATTGGGGTGGTTGCACTGATTGTGGCACTATATAGCTCTGTGACCACAAGTAATACTTTAACCTCTCTGGTTAAAAGATGCTCTACAACAGTTTTGCCACTGTGCCAGTAATTCCATGGCTAACATTTTTCCATTAAATGCTCAGCTATGTAGTTAGCATAAATAACATTCCAGCATTTCTAAAAGTGATCTTCACCAATGCTATCCAGATGTGTGGATTCCTAAAATATTTCAGGATCTTCATGGTGGTGACTCAGGGGAGGAATGACAGAGATGAACAGGTGGTCTGGAATTCCATGAAGCCTACTTCAGGCTGAGCAAAGCTACTTTCTAAGAAGCCTTTCTATATGATTCCATTTATTTAAAAAGCTTGTAAGTATGAATGAATAAAGGCGCATTTGAAAGGGATGAATTAGTAATGACGGTCTATTGGAGTTTGGCAGAGGGTTATTAGAACTTTGGTGATGGGCATGAAGCCATACTCCCAAATCTTACACAGTACTGCAAACCAAAATTATTTTTAAAATATAACTTTGAAAAGAAAAAAAATCACAATATGGCTATTGACATTTGATATCCATTGTTTTTCCCCTTTAACAAATAAAGAACTTATCTACTAAGTCTCACCCTGGGACATTTCAGCAGACCAAAGACCCAGCTTTGCCCATATGTATTTATCCTTGCATCTACACTCCCCAAAACAGCGTGACTGTCAGATACAGGGGCAGAAACAGCCAATTTCACTTACTTCAGGTTATGTGTGGTACCATTACCTTAATCACACTTGGGGATATGGAGAAAATACAGTATCTTTATTCAAGTCTCTAATCTCGTCTAGCCCAAGTTCCCCTTGCAAAGAGGTAAAGTTATTTTCTTTAGTCCAACCTGTTTGAAATGTTATCAGACATAATATGCTAAGTTTTATTACGTAAAGCTTTGCTTTCTCATATCTCCACTCCCCCTGCTCCTAGTAGTTTTCTTAATGGCGTCTAGGTACATGGAGAGAAAAGCACGTGCTACTTACTCAGCTGCAGGAGGAAAGGAAAGTGTGTGAACCTGGCACCAATGTAGAGTCTTCTGGCACATTTGTCTCTGGGCAATTTCTCTTGTCTCAAGACAAGGCATACCTGTGGCTTCTTCTCTCTCATCTTGGACAGATACAGGAAGTGTTCCTGGCTGAGGAGACCTTGTCTTGCCCCTTAGTGATAGGACAGACCCCTCTGGGCCTAAGCCACACCTTTCACCAGCTCCCTAGTGGGGCAGGTCCCTCTCGGAGTTTCTGCCCTCATCCCCATCAGAGAGGGCCCTTCCCTCTGGAGAACAAGTGTACCTGACCTAGCTACCCCCATCTGAGGTAACAGGCTCTTTCTGAATCACCTCTGCCCCCTGGAAAAGCCAATCCAGAATTTGTCTTTCCTCCCAACTGTAGTAAGCCAGCACTTGTGATTTGGTAAGAACATAGGGTATTCTATCCTCAGAGAAGTTGGTAAAGATTTCTGTCGTGTCTTCAGTGTCTCTATAAACCACCATCCAGCATCAAACCACCCTTTAGTGTATTCCCAAGTAATGAAGAAACTTGGTCCCACCTTTCAGCACTTGTCTTTCTTACTTCTACCTCTTTTCCTCCCCCTATTATCACCTCATGTTGTAAGTAGAGATTTTTTTCAATTGATATTTCCTACACTGAATATTCCCATTTGTTTTGCTGTAGCTCCTAGAAAACATCAGAGGTGCACAATAGTATCTACTATTTACATGGACAAAATTCCATGATTTCTAGGTCTTCTGGGTTATATTAAGGGGAAATAAAAGAATTTAGAAAGACCTAGCACTAGGCAATTGCCTGGCTCATAAAGCTATGAACACTCTTGGAGCTTAATTAGTATCCAGAGAGGCACAGCTGGAGTGACTGTACAGCATTGGTGCCCTTTCTCCTCACTCTGTCCCACCTGTCGCTCAGAGAACACAGCTATGGTCCTCTGTGGTCTGCCTGTGTCTTTTTACATGGGTCCCGTTGAACTAGAAGGGATTCTTTTAAGTGATGTGTCCCAGAAGGAGAAGGAGAAATAACTGATAGTTACTGGAATCCAGAGGAACCAAACAAAGGGATCAGACAAAGACAAAGATTGTAAGATTGACCCCTGAAAGCAGACAAGAGATCTGAGGCTTTCAGGAGGGGTGGGGGAGAGGGAGGGAAGAGCAGGAGAGTAGAAAACAAGGGGGGCGGAAGGCATAGTGGACTAGGGTGCTTTGTGGTGGGGAACCATGGTGACCACACCCAAGGGGAGAATTCCTCTATTGTGGAAAAGTTTTTAAAAGGATGTTTTTTAAAAAATAAAAATATATTTTAAAACAGGAAGGAAATTTGGACAAAACTGCATTTTTTTTAATTAGAAAATAAAGTAAGCCCATCTGCTTTGGCCTGGGAGGAATGTAACAGATCAAGTTACTCTGAAAGGACTGTTAAGAGAGTGTCCCAGGAAACAGGGCTTTTTGCCCTCAGGAGGCCAAACTGAAGCAGCCCAAGTGTGCCTGCTTAAGTGGGGAGTGCAGGTCTGGGCGCTGGCTGGCTGCTCCTTCCAGCTCTTTCATGCCATCTTTACCACCCAGAAGTTAGTGGAAAGAAATGTTGCTGTCACTTCAGTGAGCATCTGCCAAAGTCCTCTCCAGGGTGGTAAGGAACCCTGCAGAGGCCAGCAGAAAGGGCTTGGCCGGGTCACTCAGGGATAAGTTACTATCCTGTCCCAGGAGAAGGTAACATGGAGCAGGATTAGACATTAGGAGTGTGGGTTCTGGAAAGAGCACTTGGGGGTGACACCAGTCACCGTCCCAAAGTTTGCTTTTCTAACATAACGGGAAGCTAGACAATAGCTGTACCTTTCCCGTGGAGTCATTAGTGAGGGTTAGATGAGACAGTACAAGTTCAATATAACACAGTGTTAAGTAAGTGTTAGCAGTTTTTATGCTAAATGAAGGATCAGCCACTGGATGATGAGTTTTGCCTGAAGTTCATTTGAATGATGACAAAAAGATGTAAACAAAAGGTTTTTTTAAAAGGGGGCAAAGTAAAAATAAAATGGACAGAAATTTTGTTCTTGAATGGCATGGTTTCAATTTTATTGACATGTACCAGATATATAAAGAAGTCAGCTTTTGACAACTTTTTGCCTCTTCCCATTAAGACTTGATATTTTCTTCTATTTAAAAAGTGTTTCTACAAGAATGAAAGTTTAATAGCATAACAATAATGGCACTGCAAGCCTAATTATGTGGAAGGCTTTGTTATTCTTATCAAGTCATATGGGAAAATATTACCCAAGTCCACAGTATTCTTTATTCGTAATGGAATTAAAATTTGAACCTGATGTAATTAACTACCTGGACTGCTCTTGGATGTCCTATGTCAAGATCACAGTCCTTTATCTGCAACAGGCTTCTCTATGACATTCTTCCATAATGCACAGGTCTGTAACTGAACCTCAACAAGTTCAGCACAGGCTCATCAAATGTCAGCTTGCACCATCTTGCCACACACATTTAGAAATCTATGATGTCTGGCGGCTATATGTCCTGTACTCTTTTGAGATGTCACAGCAAACATTCAGTACAATTAGGTGTGATTAGGCACATCATCACCTTAATACCTGCTCAAGGATAACCAGACAAAAGCAGCCTAAAGGACCCCCATGTCCTCTGGAATTTAGACTTAAACTTCAGATTGCATTTACTCATATCTGGCAGCTGCTGAAGTCATCACAAGCTTCAGATATGCCTGGTTACTGGGACACATGTTTTGTTTAAAAGGAATGGATAATTTTTGCTTTTGAGTTTCTAATATGTGGAAAGGATATGTAACTTTAATTAAGGTTAAAAGCAAACAGTGCAGGGGAAAGGCAGTCCCTGACAAAATGCTCATACTTACCTCTCATCTAGAAGCCTGCTCTAATGCGAGGCTTTTTTTAATCAACAATAATTAATTGTTGCTTCTCAAATAGCCAAATGTCTTAAATAATGCTCTGCGCTGACCCTAGAAACACACAAGTAATGGGTCTGCAAAAAGCTTCAGCAGTTTAAAGTGCCAATTTTTCATGCCATAAACGGAAACAATAACTATGCAACTTAAATATATACATACATACATACATACATACACGTATGTATATATATATATATATGTGTGTGTGTATGCATGTATGTATTTTTAAGAACATCCTGAGCATAAACTGGGAATTATCCTTGGGATTAAAAAAGGAACCAATACAATGCTTCTTGTAGCAGGATCTTCTCTCCTTGCCAAAGACTGTGCAAAATCCCCCACTCTGAAAAGAGGTGTCCCCCAGGGAGAAAGAACCAGGGTACCTGCAGCACCTGTGGCTCCCAAATCCCAGGGGAGTTTCAACTTAATGAAGCTTCATTAAGCGTGGCTCAGCACAATCCGGAAGAGTTACTGATACAAAGTGGAGGTATTCCTGGAGGAGCACTCCTGCTGAAGATCAACAACTCACTAGTTAGTGAAAATGTTTAGCAATAACACGACCTTTCAGGCAGGGGCCCCTAACCAGGAATACAGGGTTAAGCTGTCTGAGACTGGTGACTTTCCATGGAGAAAGGGCTCCAACTATTTCCTAACACGTTCGAACCAATGCCACAGTTCCCTCGCCAAAGCTGGTAACTGGTGTCTTAGAACAGAGCTTAAAGACACCTCACCGGTCTGTTTGGGGAATTTAGCATAATGCCTTCTCTAAAAGGCTGAAGTCCGAGGGTCCCGCACTCCCAAGCTCTGCTGGGAAGAACACTAGGACATCACTCGTTCTGTAAGATCAAAGCAGCCTTTTTAAAGCCCGGTTGTAGAGTGACAAGAAGCTGAGCAGGCGGAGGTGATGCTGTACTTGTTCAAAAGTAGAAACAAAATCGGCTTCCGTTCAGGGAAGGTAGTTGCCCTCTGCCCAAGGCTGCGGTAGCAGCGCTCCAAGCCCAAACTCGCATTTTATTTATCAAACCCACACAAGTATCAAGGATGTTCCAGGCGCGGTTTGTCTAAGCTTTATAAAAGTTAACGTGCTCGATTCTATAAATAAAAAATGTATCAATAACCTCAAAGGTGCGGGAAAAGACACAGAAACCCACGAAGAAGATGGGGACTCCTACCCACCCCGGTGGCCTTAAGAGGAAACAGCCTTCCTCCTCGCCTCTAAGTCAACCAGCACCACCAGGGAGATCAAAACCCGCGTGAGGAGCCGCAGCTAGGGGCTTAAAAAGCAAGCGCCCGGGGGCCAGTCGTTACCGTCCACCGGACACTCGCGGTCCGGGTCGCTGCTCATCGCTGCTCCCCCACTCCCGGCTGCCCCCAGCGCGGCTCCCGCAGTGTAGGCGGCGGCTGCGGTTACTGAGGCGGTGCGTCCCTGGGGACCCGGCAGGTGCACCGGGCAGCCGCCGGCGCAGCCGCTGCAAGGGAGGGACCAGCGCCGGGCGCTCCTTCCACTCTGGCGTCCCGGGCTTCTAATGCCAACCTCGGGCAGCTCGCGGAGGCTCTCTAGTAGTACGTGACTGGCTGCTAAATGCATGCCTCGCACTTGACCCCAGGCCAGGGTCCCTCCGCCTTTGTCAGGAAGGGTGGAGAACACTGTAGGAGGTAAGTAATTCGCATGGGTAGCAACAGGAAGAGAATATGCCCCGCTACTTTCCCGGAGACTGGGGAAGGGAGTTGAAGCTTGGCCTTTAACCTTCGCAGTGCCCTGCTCTTTGAGTAGCCAACTGGTAAGTTTGATCTGGCAGAGAAGTCCTAAGGTAAACGGGATGTCTGCTGCAGGCTCGAGGCAGCTGGTGCCATGAAGTGGATCCACTACCCATTCATCTAGTACTGCCTTGACGTTTCAGAGTTCTACAAAGGTCTCCCCTTTCCAATCTATTTCAGCCTCTACAAAAAAAAAAAAAAAGAAAGAAAGAAAGAAAGAAAAAAAAAAGCTTCTGCAAAATTCCAAATTTGGAAAAGGAAAATGAGGTAGCAATGAGCAAAGGAGGTGATGAAGCAGAAAGCCCCAATATCCGCCTCATCTTAAAATTCACATTTTAAGGCTGTATTTCTTCACAAGCCCATGGAAGTTGGGTTTCAGCCATATTCCTATTGTAAATTTAAATTTAATCAGCGACTGCTGCTTTTTTGTCATTCCTCCAGCAAGCTTTATATTTAAAGTTAAATTCCCTGGGGAGCTTTTAAATCGGGCTGTTGATATGATAGGAGCAATCAGTTAATGCCATTTCAAAGCACATTTGTGACAACTGCATTACCAAGCTGCATTTGTAATCCAGATCCTTCAACAGGCTAAAAAAAATAAAATCCTGGTTTACTTTTGCACAGACTCTAGTATCATTTCTTAGCAGGTGAATTATTTCCTCAGGCTAACATAATTAAATAGTGAAGACAGTGTGGGCCTCTTCCCACGAAAGAAGAATTGACTATTTCTAATATACCTGTGACTAGAGTTATTAAAAATATTAACATCAAGACCCTGCAGTTAATTTGTATGAATTTTCTCAGACTCCCTTTCCCTGTGTGCTCCTCTGGGTACAGTTGTCACCAGATAAAGGAGATCCTGTGGTGAAAGCACAAATAAGAACTTTAGGAGTTAACATGTGGTCGCTCTATTAAAAACACTGAATGAAGTATATATACACACTAGCATTTTTTTTTTTAGTATTTATTATAAGCAAACCCTCTTGATTTCATTTCAGAACATAGACCCATGTCAAATGCTGTGTGAGACAAACCAGAGGGAGCTGGTTTGTGTCTGTGTGTGAAACAAACCAGAGGCAGCTAGGATCAAGGGAATTGCAGAAATGTCAATGTACGACCCAGGAGCCCCAGAGACTCTGCCACTCAAAATTTCTTAGATTGCAAACCAGAAACTTCTCTGTGAGCTCACCTTTTACTGGCTTATCTCAACTACCATATTTATTCCTACAGCAAAGGCATTGCATTATTATTCTTTTTTTTTTTAAGATTTTTTTATTATTATTCATGCAACCAGAACTAGGGTACAGGACAGAAGAGCAGGGGCAGTGAGAGGCTTCACCAGAGGCAGAATAGGAGCCGAACAGGCAGATCTACAAAGTACACTGCTGAGGGGAACAGCGGGGGGGTCAGGAGAGGTCTACCGTGCCATGTGGGTCACCTCCAGGGCCCGGGATCGAATTCACACTGAAGCGGCTGTGGCTAGCTTGCAGTGCTGTGCTCTAACCCACTGTGCCACTAGGGAGGGCCCTACTTGTTTTTATTCTTGATTTTTTTTAGAGAACTTGAGAATCTGTTGTAAAGAATTGGATTCATCAATTCCTAAATTCATTCAACATTTGTCAAGCATCTACTATATTATGTATACTTTTCATTTCATCTCAAAACAAGTTACACTATGAATGCTTCAAAGATTAGGTGTACACCTGCAAAGAAACGTGGCTCACATGTGCCATGCACTTGGCCACTGAAACAGTTTATTCAAAGTTGAAAGATGACATTTGCTGGACAAGAATTGAAAAAAAAATGACCCTGAGCATCTATTTCAGTGAGCAAATCTCCACCAGTCCCAACTCTCAAGGAGCCCCACAACTGTACTAGTCTATGAGAATCTAGCAGAGTGCTCAACTCAAGCAGCAAGATGTAATAAAGACAAAGTGTCTCTGTGATCCGCCACTGTATCTAAATGCTCACCCATCTGATAATTGGTCAATCCAATACTGTCCAAAGACTCGGTGAATAGTTTATACAACATACCCAAGACTCCAGGTCTGTAAACAATGGGACCAATAATACACCAATACCAATAATGGTGTAATAATACACCATATAGGGTGTTTGCATTATAAACACATTGTACTGGTGAAAAAACCTTTTCAGTTGCTAGTAGCAGATACTCAAAAAAGCAGTGATAGAAACAAATTAGGGTTCCTTCCCCCTTCTTTAATCTTAATTTTGAAGGTAGATGGCTTACAGTAGTTGCAACTGCATAATTTGAGCAGTGATCTATGGAGACATATAATGTTCTGTTTTAGCACCCTGAGTCAAATATAACAGAGAATTTCTATGTAATTGAAGGGGGGTGAGCTATAGGGAAGAAGAGAATGAACTGATGAGTGAAGGAGTTAAAAAAAAAAAATGTGGGGCCCTCCCTGGTGGCCCAGTAGGTTAAAGCACATCACTAAGAAACTTAAGCCACTTCTTCATGAGTTAGATCCCCGCCTGCCCGGGAGGAGATCCACATGGCGAGGCAGATCTCTTCTGACCCACCCGCTGCTCCCCTCAGCAGTGTACTTTGTCAGTCTGCCTGTTCTGCTCCCTACTCTGTCTCTGGTGAATCCTTTCACCCTCCCCATCTCTGGCCTGTACCCCAGTTCTGTATGAATAAAAAAATCTTTATTTAAAAAAAAGTGTATTCTCCACACATGAACACATGAACTGAATGTGAACTTTCTCAATTAAGAAAAAACTGGCAACTATAGAAATTTTGAAAACATCATGCAGACCAAAGGAAGTCCCTCTGGGGCTAGGACTTGCTAGCTCTTTTGCTAGCCTGTTTATATACTCAGGCCAATGATTCTAGAAATCTCTTCTGCAGCAAGAGCAAGTGTTTTTAATAAAAATACAGGCACCTTGATAAATTAATGTTTATTATTAATGCCATATTAATGGTTCGGTCTTGGCTGAAGAAAGTAGTCACCCTCTAGGTCACTGCTTACCTGAGGCTCCAGGACATCCCTATGCCTCCCGGGCCTCATACTATATTAACTACCAGTTGCTCAGAAAAAGCCAAGCAAGTGAGCTTCATTGGCATTGCACCCAGGAGGCTTGACCCCGGGCTTCTCTGTTTCAATACCTTCCTTGGCATAGCACTGCTAGGAGGAATCTGATTTCACCTCCAATCATTTTTTCCATTACTTTTATTTAAGAAAATAAATAATCATCCCTTCTGCTGAGTAGGGAGTACCTGAGCTGTAATTGTAGAACCCAACTGGAAGAAAATATTTGGTTGCTTTCTATTTACACCTCGGACATTTCTTCCAACATTAAATCCCACTGAGAAGGGCCTCTTCTATCTCTTCCTCAGATCACTTCTAATTCTCTGTCTTCTCACCTTCTACCACACATTTGCACCTTGCATTTCAAGTTGAGATGCCAAGTAAGTGGTCAATACCTCCTTTTCCTTGATTTTTTTTTTATCGAGTTACTCATGCAATGTTCATAAATGTAGCAGACCTTACTCAACACTCAGAAAAGGACAGGCTTCTCTGCTCTGGACATGTTCCAGTACAGATCCTTAAACTCTCCTCCTCGACACCTTGAGAGTTTATGAAATGTCTTTTCTAAGCTAAGACATTTCATCCAAAAGCACTTCATTACAATTTACAGCTAGTTTTATGACCTCTCTGGATCTCACTCAATATCCTCATCTTTAATGTTTTTTTATAAAACCCTCTGCAGCCAAGTGAATATTAAGTGAGACAGTAGCTATGATGCACACAACAGTGGACCTTCATTAAGCACTAACTAGCATTTTTCTTAAAAGGAATATGGATGTCTGCTATTAAAATAGCATTGACCTTCAGCCTACAACATGAACAGGGTACAATTTATGGCAGCTTTTCTTCAGGAAATTCTGGGGAAAGTGGGTAGCTGCCCAAAGATGCCTCTATTTCCCTACACACTCCCTGCTTTTTATGATAATGGCCTGCAGTAGAGAAACCCATCTCAACCCACCAGAGATTTTGAGAAGTTTTCTATAAACCATGTGCTCACAAACTGTTTGTAGTAGTGCCTCCCTGTGTGGCACAAGAGGTTAAGCCTCAGCACTATGAAGCCGTCTACAGCCACTGCAGCATGAGTCTGATCCTCCAACCAGGGAGCTGGCCCACATGGCACAACACACCTCTCCTGTCTTGTCAGCTGCTCCCCTCAGCAGAGTTTTTCAGCAGATACACCTGCTCTGCTCTCTCTGTCTGAATCCTTTCATCCCCTGCACCTCTGGTCTATACCTCAGTTCTTGTATGCATGAATAAATAAAAATAAATATATTTTTTAAATCTTTGTAGTAGACTACACTTAGCTTCCTGTCACTGCTATAGCAAATTGATACAATCCTGGTAGCTTACAATATAATGTATATATTCTCTTATATATGTTTGGGAGGCCAGAGGTCTGAAATCAGTTTCATTGGACCAAGGCAAGTTGTCAATCGGGCCATGCTCCTTCTCCCTTTGGGATCTCCAGAGAAGTAGTTTCCTTTTCCTTGATCCAAAGGTCATTGATCTATATTCAAAGAACAGCCTAGCATTGGTGCAGTCCTCAGATCACCATTTTCTTCTGTGTCTATAGTCAAAGATCTTTCTCTCTCAGAACACTGCGATTACATTTTTCCTACCTCAATAACCCATGATAATCTCCCCTTCTTGAGATCTTCCACTTAATTATATCCACAAAGTCCCATTTTCTCACAAGATGGTTGACTCGAAGGAGTAACTTTTGGACTTGTTAAGAAGTCCTTCAGTTCTTTCTATTAGTCAAGCCTGTGACAGTCTGTGTTTTTATGCTATCCTTTGTGGTTCTTCTAAACCCTGGTCA
>NW_004567105.1:72389903-72394258 GCF_000260355.1 Condylura cristata | reverse complement strand
ACATTTATTTCAGAGAGAGTAGGTTTCAGTCACAGGGATGAGGCATGATTGGTCTAAACCATTCTTTTGATTTCAACCTTTGTTTATAATAAATGATTTAGGTCCTGAATTGTAGAGTATCTAATAAATTTAAGGAGTTGGTTGAGAGATTTCCATTATTAAACTTAAAGAAAGGGCTTTGTGTTATAAAAATAAATGTTCCAGATAATTCCCTCTTCCTGTAGATACTGGTGTGAGTCCTTGATGACTGAAGGTCTAGTAACCACTTTGTGACCATGAGGTGACAAAAAAAGACAAACCAAATTAAAAAAAAAAACCTAGTATGTTGTCCATAGACATATAGACAAACAGACATATAGACATATAGACATATAGACAAACAGACAGATATATAGATAGAAGAGGGAGAGAGGAAGGAAAGAAAGAAGAGAGGGACTGAGGGAAAGAAAGAGAGACAGGAGTCAGGGCAAGGAAACAGAGATTGATTTTTTTTTTAAATCCCCTATTGTCACCATTTCCTCCTCCATCTCCTGTCTGTTCATCAGCTCTGACGATGAACAGTATTCTTCCTTGGACACACTTTTGTTCTTTCAGACCCAGTCCTACAACTTTGCATCTGTCCATATTCACAGGGATGAGCTCATATTTCTTTTTTTTTTAAAGATTTATTTATGCATACAGAATTGGGGTACAGACCAGAGGTGTAGGGGTGGTGAATCACCAGAGACAGAGTGGAGAGCAGAACAGGTCGACTAACAAAGTACACTGCTGAGGGGAGCAGCAGGCGGGCCAGGAGAGGTCTGCTGTGCCATGTGGGTCACCTCCAGGTTGGGGATCAAGCTCATGCTGAAGTGGCCTTAGCTTCTTAGTGCTGTGCTTTAACCTGCTGCACCACCAGGGAGGGCCCAAGCTCATATTTCTTTACAAAACAGATTTCACACATGCAAGTGAGCCTGACATTTTCTTTGGATAAAAAGCAGTGCCTCATTTACATTTCTGGTATTCTGAATTTATTTCAGAATTTAGTTTATATATTAATTGACTTTGAAGAATCAATTACACCTCTGGAAAAAGATTAAATAACTCATGTTTACTCCTACTTGGGAGTAAGGACTATGTCAAACAAAGGGATTTGGGACAAATAACATTCATTCTTTCACTGGACTCATTAGGCACACCTGCCAAGAATCTCAGCGCAATGACTTTTTTGAGTAGAGTTCCAGTAAAGAAGTCATGCGAAGCAATCAATATTATCTAAGAGGCTATTTCCTGATGTCTAAGGATCTAGTAGCTTTATTTGTTTTCCTGGAGTACTAGCATCTTACATCCTTGAGACATAGGTTAAAAAAATTTTGATGTCTTGATGACAACATCTGATTTTCTCAAAATAATATTTTTCAAACACATGATTCTACTCTATTTTCAAAATGTTACTCATAGACTTTATTGAAAGTGGTAAGCATATATATCTTCATCAGGAAGAATGTCTTAATAACTTTATAGCACTGAAACACAGATATGTTAAGAATGATAGGTAACTAATACCCAGTTAAAATGACTGTATTATAGGCCCTCCCTGGTGGCACAGTGGGTTAAAGCACAGCACTAAGAAGCTAAAGCCACTTCTGCATGAGTTCAATTCCCGCCTGCCCGGGAGGTGACCACATGGTGTGGCAGACCTCTCCTGACCCGCCCGCCGCTCCCCTCAGCAGTGTACTTCATCGATCTGCCTGTTCTGCTCCCCACTCTGTCTCTGGTGAAGCCTCTCACTGCCCCTGAGCCTCTGCCCTGTACTCCAGTTCTGTATGCACAAATAAATAAATTTTTTAAAAAAATGACTATACTACAAATTACTGATCATTTCTTAACACTTAGCTATGTTAATACATTAAATGCTCAAACAACTTCATAAAGTAATATTTTTCTCTATTATTTGCTTATGAAGTCACTGAGACTTAGTAAAGGTAAGAAACTTGTTCGAGGCCACACACAGAGCTAACAAGAGAGCCCAGACTCCAAGCCAGATTTGCCTGATTCCAGAGCCCACACTTTTAAACACTTGGATACACTAATTTTCTCTCATTGGCATCAAAATTTCTTTTGATTTGACATAGTCTATTTTCAAGTAGAGATGTGCTGGATTATCTAGAAAGCTATAATTGCCAGATTTCAGGGTTGGGATTCAAGCCAAAAGATGATAGCTCAAGACCTTCATGCTGTAGGGACTTGGGGTGGGAGCTCATTTCATAATAAATCTCTTCCTCTATTAAATTACAGGTGATTCATGTTTGTGTCAAATTCTTGATGATTCTTGACTTTCAGAAAATTATGTCATAACACAGCCAGGGGAGGTGGGATTGTATTTCAATTCTTCCTTAATTTTCTGTGCATTCCTAAACTTCACTTGAAGAATACGGTGTACCCCTTCTTTGTTCCAGAAGTTCTAAACAACAGGGAAAAAAATCTTCCCAGGAGTCAGAATGTTGGAAAATGGTGATATTACCTTGTGGTTTATAACAGAATAACTTGGCATTTTGGGTCAGGCAAATGTATCTGAGATTCTAAGACAGGTGCCTTTTAGATTTTGAGAGAAACAGAGACGTGTTTCACTTGTCTTTCCTTGTGTAATAAGCTGCCTCAAATTTTGTGACTAGAGTCGCAAAGTTGGCTCATGGTTCTGTGAATTGACAATCTAGGTTGGACATAGTGGAGCAGTTTTTCTGTCTCTGCTGGGCTGGCATGCCTACAGGTCAGCTGGGGTGCTGACTGCAGCTGATAGGTTTTTGATGGCCTCAGTTTTGATGACTAGAATGATACAGTCCTTCATCCTTTACCAGCAAGTTTGGGCCATTCCTATGGTGGTTGCATAGCCAAAGAAAAGGAGTTTTCACTATGCAAAAACCTTTCTACTGTATGTCTGAGTCATACTGGTTATTTACTGTCACTGTCCAAAAGAAGTCACACATTTCACCTGATATGTGGGGAATGACCACTCTGAGGTATGGCTATATGGAGGTATGAACACATTGGAGGTCAATGCAATACAAAAGCCAACCATAAGAAGGGAGATGCTTCCAAGTTGAGTGAAGGTGAGCCCAACAGCTACAGAAAGCCACTGTGACAGCAGCCTTGGGAGTGCTGACTAGGTGTCACCCAAGTAATGGGTGAGGAGAGACCAACCCCTTGTAGATGTACCTCCTCACCCTACTACGAGTTTTCCAGCCCAAGAAGCTTGAGGTAATGGCCACCATGCAACAGATAAACAACATGTAGCTGGTGGTGCAGCAACAAAATTTTTGTGCCTATGACCTCAGCCAGCTGTTCAAGTGCAAACACGACAGCTTCCTGAGCCTCCTGGCCTGCAAGCAGGAGCAAGCTGACTGGAACTTCTGCAAGCACCCTCACTACCTGGGGTGCATGCAGGAGTTTGAGCTGGAGTTGCAGTTACTCCAGAAAAAGTCAGAGCCACAAACAAAAGGGGACCTGGCCAAATGCCATGGCAAGGTGGCCCGATAGAGGGCCCACCACCACCTGTATCAGAAGTTAAAACCTCCAGACCTTCCCTCAAAAAAAAGAAAAAAATCTACCACAAGGGTATAATTCCAAAGACATATTTAAATTTTCAAAGAGATAAAATATTCTAAAATGAAAGAAACTTTGATGATAAAAAACCTAATTATTTTAAAAATTACAAAGAACCAAATCATGTAAGAAAACCAATCTTTTCTTACCAGCATCTGATAAGTTCAAATATTTAAAGGCAGGCACAAATTATGAGATATGATTAAGAATGACAAAATAATGGAAGGCAGCTATAAGAATAGTTAGAGAATAAAATGAGATTTGAAAAATGCATCAAGATACTCAATAATGTAGGACAGACTGTTTTGAGTTGTTTTGTTAGTCTTCACATATGTGTTTCACTTTATTTTTCTTACCAAATTACTAAAAATGGATCTATCACATGACCCAGTGATTCCACTCCTAGGATTCTACCAAAAGGTGTACAAAAACATTAATTCAACTGTATAGTCTAAGCAAGGAAGGAGAACTGGTAGGGTAAATTTCAGTATAGATCGTCATTCTAATAGATGTTTGTGAAAGATAAAACTGATTCTTTCCATCTTACCCATTGAAAAGAAAGCTCTCCATTTCTGTATAGCAAAACAGACATTACAAAAAACAGACATCCCACTGATTGGGAAAAAATTTTCTCACACAATACTAATGATAAAGGATTGATCACAAAGATATACAAAGAACTAATGAAACTCAAAAAAAAATAAAGTGAACAGCCCCATCAAAAAAAGGGCAGAAGAGCTAAAAAGACACTTCTCCAAAGAGGAAATGCAGAG
>NW_004567105.1:72384108-72389068 GCF_000260355.1 Condylura cristata | reverse complement strand
AGAGTGGGGAGCAGAACAGGCAGATCCACGAAGTACACTGCTGAGGGGAGCAGCGGGCGGGTCAGGAGAGGTCTGCCATGCCATGTGGTCACCTCCAGGGCAGGCGGGGATCGAACTCATGCGAAAGTGGCTTTAGCTTCTTAGTGCTGTGTTTTAACCCACTGCGCCACCAGGGAGGGCCACAATTGTAGAATTTTTATTTAAAAATATACAAGAATTAACAAATCTCCAGAAGATCAATGAAGGTCATTCATAAATCTGGTATTCAAAAGTTTGTTGATATAGTTACAGGGGGTGGGGATGAGACATGGTTTCATTTCAGAAATATTCTAGGGAGCTCAATATCAATCCTTCCATGAGTTTGGAGGGATTTTTACTCTCATTGATCCTCATTCATTTATTTTAGTCATCATTTATGTATTGATTGTTCATTTTGTGCTAAGGAGCAGATATGACAATAAATTCCTCTTCAGGGACATTCCTATATAGCTGGGCAGCAAAAGAGTAAACAAGCACCAGGAAGGATGAATGGAACTTAGCCAGGTGAGAGGAGGTGAGTTCAAAAGTAGAGGGAACAGAACTATACTGTAAACAGAAAGACAAATATAAAGGGTTTGTGTTACAGAGAGAAAACTCAAGACAGTTAAATGTGGCTGGACATTAGGGATGAATGAGAGAACTGGAAGGCAAATCAAAGGCATATTTTACTTAAAGGCAGCAGGTGTAAAATGAAAAAGCATTATTTACTAGCTTTACACTCATCCCAAGGGTAAGAGGGAATATATCATATGTTAACTTCTAATATAGACCTATTTCTTATTTTCAATGTGTTTGTGTGTGCATATGCAAACAGATGATTTAACAGATACTTAGAAAATAAGTAAGATTCTCTGAAACTAATCATGGCATTTCAGATTATTTCAATTTTTTTCTGCTACATTTATAGATATAGAAATTGGAAGCATGATACCAAATGGCTGTTTGCTTTTGGTAATAAATTCAACAAGTATTCCCATCCTATTCTAGTAGTGAAAATGAAAACAGGTAATTATATAATTAGGTAGATTCACAGTGATTTGGCAAATCTCACTTTATTAAAGCCAATTAGCATCAACTCCAGCAGGATCTTAGTGAAAGCTGTATTTGGCCCTTTTCCTTTCAGTCAATACCTTGGGGAATGATACATGATGATACAATGTTTTTGGTAATGTACTACCAAATACACTGGGAAACAGAACACAAGTTCAAATGAACCTTGATATATATTACATAATAAAATCTGAGATAAAGGTCTTATATTTTGGTTAAAACTTTTGAGATATCTACCAAATGCAATATGAGGTTATTGTTTGGAACTTAAACTGAATAAATAAATTTGAAAAGATATATGAGACAATTTAAGAAAACTGAAGATAGACTTAGTACTCGCTGATTTTAACATTTATCTGTTTTGGAATGATAATGAACTTATGATTACTTTTAAAAAATACATGAATAGTTTTAGTTTAAATGAAACATGTAGCAAAAACCTACCATGTTGAAGTTTAGTGTTGGGTACATAGAAAAGATGACATTCCTGCTGTGGAGGCTGATTATTACAAATCTCTCTGATTAAACTCAGCAGATAGACCAAAGTTTATCAAATAAAGTACTGCTTTCTGCTTAACTAGCAAGGACACACTCGCTGTGGTGATACTGATCTCTCAGTTGAAAAGACTATTCAACTCTCCAAGCTCTGCTGCAGTCTTTAGTCAACCCTCTGTCTGATCTTCCAGTGCAAGCCAATAGTGTCCGGTCCTGTTGGACTGGATGTGTTTGCACATGCTGAGAAAGGGGAGCATCAGACAGGGCTAGACCAGGGAAGGAGAACAACTCACACATTCAGAAGTAACGAAGTCACCATTCTTTACTGCTCTTCCCTACCAACTATTCATCACTCCAGTCTAACCAGGCAGCATGGTTTGCTGTCTTATTGAGAAAACTGTAAAGTAAGCTCCTTCAACCCAGTCTTGTCATGACGTGGGTGTTCCCTATGTGAAGTTGCAAGCTCTTCTTAGAAGGGCTTATGCTCCACGCTTATCCTCCAGGCAGGAGACCTGATGTCAAAGAGCTTATCCATGTGGCTGAGTGATTCTTCTAGCCTTAATATTTTACAATCTGTGAAGTTAAGTTATTCAAAAGTTTTTTGGTAAAAGAAACTAAAAGCTCAACTCAATGTGATAAAATAATGAGATATCAAATTTTATAACTAGCTGGTTCTGCTTTATAAAGGCACTTGTAGCATACCACCTATAAAATCATTAATCAAAGGACAAGAACAGTCAATATTAAATGAAGAGGCAGAATTGTGGGGGAGGCAATACAAATAACATGCTACGGTAGGAAAGTAAATATGTCAAGAGTAGAGAAACCTAATGGCAGTCTGGTGAGTTCTGAAAATTATGACTGAGAAATAAGCTAAGTAATTAAATCAACATTTAGTCAACCTATTTAGTCATTATGTCATGCAGAGTTTCCTTATACTCAGAATTTAATAAAAAATCAAATTGCTTATTTTGTAAAGTTCCCTTAAAATTAATAGATAGGATCATACAATGAAAACTCATCCAATCCAAGAAGGGGAAGATGAGGATTAAAAACATGAAGTGACAAAACCACACAGTTAATTCAAATCAAGGTACAATGAGAAGCCTGATCTTTGAATTCCTGATTGCTCTCTTTTTCTTAAGCAGATTAAGACAGACAGAGTCAGGAGCAGGTATCCACTTAAAGAGCTTCAAAGTTCTAGAAAAAGCTGAAGATTGGGCCCTCCTGGTGGTGCAGTGGGTTACAGCACAGCACTAAGAAGCTAAAGCCATTGCAGCATGAGTTCGATTCCTGCCCCCGAGGTGACCCACGTGGTGCGGCGACCTCTCCTGGCCCACCTGCTGCTCCCCTCAGCAGTGTACTTTGTCAGTCTGCCTGTTCTGCACCCCACTCTGTCTCTGGTGAATCCTCTTACTGCCCCTGCACCTCTGTCCTGTACCTCAGTTCTGTATGCATAAATAAATCTAAAAAAAGCTGAAGGTTTAGCTCTTCACTACAGAGTTTAAAAGTTCTGCTTTAAATTTGCTGTTATATTTAAGTACTTTATGAATACAAAGCCAATGACTAGAATCAGACTCTCTAGGTAGTAAGGATTTGTCCTCATATTAATTAACAATTAGAGTCTATTCCCCATGGGGGGAAAAATATTGTTGGCAATGGAGGGGTATGGGAAAGATTGCAAACAGAAGTCTCAATCCATAGATCAGACACATCCTACAATCTATTGTGAGAGCAGTAACTGGCTCAGCTCAGCTCCAGCTGGGCAAACACATTTCCTGGAGGAAATCTTTCATGTTCCCTGAGCTAAGAAGCTTGTTTATCCAATCCCAAGTGCCCAAACTCTTCCTTTTGCATGTTTCTCTTGGCTTTTCTCTGTGCTTTTCCACACTTTCTAAGTCTGTAATCACACAAAAATCACAAAACAAGGCAGAACAATTCATCTTTTGCCAATCATGTATCATTTTATTTTTATAGCTTAGATGTGCACATTTGATTAAAGATCCTTACCTAGCAGCCTTTAAGTTCCACACTGGATCAGGAAAGTATTCTAGAAGAAAAAATTAAAAGTGTGGTACAAATTAAGGGATTTACAAAATATGTAATAGGAGAAATTTATACTTCTTCCACTTCCTCTCCCAAAGGTGCCACAAATTAAAGAACATGGACAGTGGGGGTATTCCCTCATGGTCTAGGGGTTAAGTCTCAGCACTATCACCACCACTATCACCTGAGTTTGATCTCTGGCCAGGGAGCTAATTCACATATGGCTCAGCAGGCCTCTTCTGTCTCATGCACTGCTCCTCTAAGCAGTTTATTTCAGTAAATCCACCTGTTCTGCTTCCACTCTGCCTCCGATTAATCCTCTCATTCCCCCTTGTCCCCTACAACTCTAGGCTACACTCCAATTCTTCTACACAGAAAAGGAAACTAAAGGAAGCTTCTGTCAGTGCCCTGACAGAAGGGGAAACTCTGAAACCGAGAAACCCATTAAGCTATCCAAACCCCTTGTCTGCTACTTTTGTTATTGATCATCTGGTTAAATTTAATTCATTTTAAAAACAAAACACAGGCTTCAGACGTACAAATCTATGTATTAGGTATGCACGCATGCTACGCATCTCATGTACGCACACAGATGTGCTATATACAAATGTAAATAAAAGACAAAAACAAAAGTTGTGGTATGGGTGGGAGTTACTTTGCAATTGTTTTACTTTTTGATAAAATAAAAAACAGATCTAGTCAAAATGGGAGAAGAGGAGGAGAAAGAGAAATAACCTTATTGCCTATAACATAGATAATAGGTGAGATACAAAAGAAATCACTTTAAAATGACAAGGCACTCCTACTATGAGTGAAATCATCCAGTGTTTTTCTTTTCTTTTTTTTTTTTTTACAGCTTATTTCACTAAGCATGATCTTTTCCAGTTACATCTATGTTACTGCAAATGGCATGAGTTTATCATTTTTGATTGCTGAGTAACATTACAACTAAGATGAAAAAATGCACAAAACGAAGAATAATGTAAAAAATATATATAAAATATTTTAAAATGACAAGACAAATAGTAGAAGTCCAAGTAAGGAAAAGGAAAATAAGTACATAAAAAGTATATATAAGTTAATATAAGAACAAAAATACAAATCCTCTGTAAATACAGAGAAAGACTATTTAGAGCAAAAACAGACTATTGAGATAAAAATCTTCTTGAAAAACTGTGATCTCAAAATTCTCAACTAAGGATGAACTTGAACCTTATATCAGTGTTGAGCTTATGGATACTTATAAAAAACCTTACACTTTAATCAAAGAACATACCTCCTTAAGCATTTCTGGAAAAAAATGATACCCAAGTTTAAGCAAACCATAATA
>NW_004567105.1:72334898-72383953 GCF_000260355.1 Condylura cristata | reverse complement strand
GGTCAGGAGAGGTCTGCCACGCCATGTGGTCACCTCCGGGGCAGGCGGGAATTGAACTCATGAGGAAGCGGCTTCAGATTCTCAATGCTGTGCTGCGCCACCAGGGAGGGCCATCAAACCATAATAATTTTTATTAAGTAAAAAAATATATATATGAAAAGTAGTCTCTGAACACATTGCAATAAAACTAGAAATAAATAACAGCAACAACAAAATAAGACAAAGCAGATTTTCAACCTGAAAAATTAAAACTCTGTAACATCTTTGGCAACACAAATCAAAACTAACCTTTTCTAAATAAAATGACAAGGAAAACAGTCGCGGGATAATGCTGAGTCATGATGATAATTGTTGATATTGTTGGGAACTTGAAACTTATATATGAGGCAGAAATCTTCCCCTGTATTTACTTAGCTATATACATACCTCTACATAAACATAATTTCATATAAGTGTACAGGTGTGACCATGTATTTGTTGGCTAAGGTTGCCATAACAAAGCATGCAGATGGTGACTTACACAACAGAAATTTATTTTCTTGCAATTCTAGAGACTAGAAGACCAAGATAAAGGTATAAGCAAAGCGGATTTCTTCTGAGGCCTTTCTCAACATATTATGCCTTGACATGATTTCCCCTCTGTGTGTCTGTGTCCTAACTTCCTTCTTATAAGTACACTCGCCTATTGGATTAGGGCATACCCCTGTTAGTTTATTTCAATACAGTGACCTCTGTATAGGCCCTATCTCCAAATATAGTCACTGTAGTACACTATACTATACATCATAGTACATATTCTTAGGTCCTGGGTGTTAGGGTTTCGATATATGCATTTTGTAGAGACACAATCCCTTACGGGACACATCACAAATCCTAAGTAACTTTTAGTGTGATCTTCCTTTTTCTTTCTCCTTTTTATTTCATTGCCTACTCCACGTTTCACTGCAAAAACCTCACACAGCTCTCCCCACCTCCAAGATTATCCTACCTGTACATGTCAATGTTTTTCCTCATGTGTATTATAAATACACATACACATGCATACACTTAGAAGAGCTTTTCAAGCTCACAAAAGTGACACATTTTTTATGCACTCATTTCTCTGTTTTATTTTGTTCCTTCAAGAAAATCTCATGAAGGCCCTCCCTATTGGCACAATGGGTTGGGACACAGCACTCAAAGCTCCCCGCAGCTGCTTCAATGCGAGTTCAATCTCCCCTCCCGAGGTGACCCACATGGCCTGGCAGACGTCTCCTGTCTCGCCTGCTGCTCCCCTCCACAGTATACTTTGTCAATCTGCCTGTTCTGCTCCTCATTCTGTCTCTGGTGAATCCTCTTACCACCCCTGCACCTCTGGCCTGTACCCCAGTTCTGTATGCATAAATAAATCTTGAAAAGAAAAGAAAACCTCATGAAATTATCTCCATGGAAAGTCTTAAATTCATTTGCTCTGAGGCCTTCACAGTATCCCGGGGTTCAGTGTGCTAGCCCATTCATCCATTCTCCTGCGATCCTTGTGGGCACTGGAATCTTTGTGGGCACTAAAAATAACTGTGGAAACGCCAAGAACACTGCCTCCCATGCCAAGGCTTTCATTTCTACAGGACAGACTCTAGAAGTGGGGTTTCTAGCTTGAAGGATGACCCCTATTCTTAATTTGGGTAGGAGCTGCCAGCTGGGTTCCAGCAGGGCTGTGACACTCCCATCCCTTGGAGACACGACCTTTTCTCCCTTTATAAGCTCCAAAAGCAGAGCAGGAGGCGGCTGGCCTGTGCTCAAGCTCATGCATGGTAGAGCTGGGGGCCAAAGTCCACTTTCCTGCGTTCAAACCCTCCTTCTCCACCTTGTCAGCCTCCCAGAGAAAGGGCAGCTCCTTCAGGCGCCAGGTGAGGTTTCAGCGCGAAGAGCTGGTGCCTCTGCCTAAGCCTGTCCACACCGCTCGCTGAGCCCTCCGGTGCCTGGTGGGCCACAGTTGCTGGGTTGGTACCATTTACAGCATAGAATACCCCTCTCAGAAAAGTATAATGATGTACAACTTGTCAGAATAATGATACTCCAGGGGCAGAAATGGGCACGAGAGTTCGCTGCCACTAAATTTTATCTGAGAGGTCATCAGAGACCGGAGAGTAGTGAGAAGCCGAGGGCTCTCGGCATTAAACGCTGGCGGAGGTCGAAGAACCATGGACGTGTGCGAGAGTAGGGGCAGGTCCCTGTGTTCACACCTCTCTACTCCTTTGGTTCCTGTTTCCTGTAAGTAACTAACAAATGCGCCATTCACTCAGTCCTGCTTACTTAGTAGATTTTCGAGAATGAGAGAGAAGGAAAGTGGCATTAATTTTAAGAATAAACAAGCAGAAGGATCTTTCTGTAGCTGTTGTCAATGGAGTTCATTTTGGGAATCCAATTATGCCCCTGGACTTGTACACTGGAAAAGGTTAGCTATAATAATTCAAGCAGCATCGCTGTAACAACATCCTTTCCAAATAAATTTGAGAGAAAACAAACAAGTTTCTGTTTTGACCACAGGGGGAAAAAGTCAGCATGGCGTTTTTCTCTTTTCACAGTGCCTAGGAAAGAAGTTCTGCCTATTTGTGAGTTCTACAGGAGAGGCAGGAATAACAATATTTCACTCTCTCCTTGGAAAAATACAATAGAGACTGGTCAAGTTGCCACAGGAATGGTCTAACAGGGGCAAGTCATAAAACTCAACCAGTTTAATTTATACTTGTCTATGAACATACCAAAGAGGAGATGGAAATTTCTGGGTCTCTGTGGCAGACAGGAAACTTGTAGGAGAAATAAAAAGCAGGAAATATCAGTGACCCAGTTCCATGGGGTGTGTGATTTCTCTAACCTTCAACTTTCTTTTTAATAGTTCTTTAAATAACTGAGCTTTGGGGTGTTTTTCCTTTAGTAGCTATTTGAATCACTTGGAATGAAGGTTTTAGTTTGAATTAAAAAATACCCAGGAAGTTGGGATTAAGGGAAACAAACAAGCCCACAGGATCTATCCTTGTGTTTATATAAGTGGTCTTCGGTTACTTCTCTGTCTGGTTCATTTTAAGTGACCATTTGTCTCTTTTTTACATGGCTGATGGCAAATATTTGTATGTGGTAGATTTTTCCTAACTAATATTTTTACAACATCCCAGTGGGGGTACACAAAGTAGGTGTAATTACCCCCAATTTGCAAGTATACAGGTCAATTAACTCACCTACACAGGGTCACTAAGTAGGGGACAGCTTCAGGAAGGACCTCAGCTTCCAGAAGGCTGATGTGGGCACACTTTGTACAAACAGTAATAGAGCATCTAAAAATGTTACCACCTTTGGTATGAAATACACAAGTACTAGGATATCTACATTCCGATCAGTAGCATTTATTGAGAAATGTTATAGACACATAGTGCCAAAATGTGTTGGCAATGTCTGCCATGTGTGTTAATATACAGACTGTGTATCTCTCAGGGGGAGAGGCAAGCCCCAAGACCTTTGGTCTCCATTTTCACCATAATCTTCATGTACTCAACCCAGCCTATGTCCTATTCTGGACCATATTTGTCAAAATTGCCTTGTTTTCCCATCTGTCTAAAATCTCCTTGTTTCCCTCTTCCTCAGCTTTTGTCTCCCTCTCTTGTTCTTCACTTCAGCAAAACCAGTCCTTGACTGCTTTCTTACCAGTTTACCTCTCTGTGGCCATTAATCCATTACTCGTCTTAGATGATAAATTCTTTCACTCCTTTTGACTTAGGAAATGTCCTACTGAGAATTAATCCCTATCAGGCTACATTTAGCTTGAGCCCTGTTGAAGGAAATGTCTCCACATGTAAATGTTAGTGATACTAAAAACTTCTGAAGTTCAGATTCAACTGGGTCATCTATATTGCTCTCCAAACAATTGCCTCCTTATTGCTCAGTGCACCATCATACTGTCCAACCTGTGGTGGGTCCATCCTGCAGTGCTGTGGGTCAGAATCCCTCTCCAGACCCCTCTGGCACCCAATGCCCTCCTTCATTAAAAAAAAGATGATATTGTGGTTATTAATAATTTGAGATCATGATGTATGGTAGAACTCAGTCTCTCCATTCTCAACCTAAAGAATCATCTACATCTGTCCCTCCTTCCCACCTCTAACCATGGCCATCTATCCCTCAGCTGTTACATTCTCCCATTGAAAGTCCCCTTGCCATATAAAGCAGCTGCACTCGCTCCAAATCCCTAACCTCTCCTTCTCTCTACACCTTTTCCCTTAACTGCAAATTTGTTCAATTTCTCTTGCTCAAAGCCAAAATAGAACACAACCTGTGCAGCAGAAACTGTGAATATGCCACATGGACACTAAACACCCACTTCCAAGCACACCAGCAGACCTCAAACTTCTGAGACCTGTATCTTCTAGTCAGAGGACTTGTATAGCCACAGAATCTTACTCCTTTCATTCAGCAAGTTCCAGAGAATTACTGAACTGCCAAACCCCTACTTCTGTAGCAGCCTCTATCAGCGACGAATAATTGGTGTATAAATAATACCCCTGCTCTTTCATTAGCCTGGATAAATGCCACTCACCTCCTCTAGACAATACAACAGACAAATGTCAGTCTCTGTTTTTGACCTCCCTGATTTCTCATCCATGCTCCCACCCTATTGACCACATTTACATCCTATTCTCTGTCTTGAATTGAATTTAAAAGTTCTACTGAGCCTCTCAACTTCCCAAAGTTCCCTTTATGCTAAGCAAGTAAGGGAGGAATGTACAATAAAGAAAATATGAGAAACAGGACATCAGATAAGTGCCACCTCAGCATTCATTTCTGTGTCACAATGGCCTTTCTCCACACAGGTGCTATGCTTTCATCTCTAATAGTTTTGTTTCTGAGGACTTCTCTTTACCTACTGGAGCCTAATTTGCCTGCATGAACAAAGACAGAGTGAGAGGCCTAGCCTGGCCCTCCTGATGCTGGCATCTAAAATTCCAGCTCCCTTGTCTCCGAAAGTGTCAACACTGAGGTGTGACTGACAACCCAGAGCTTCCTATGGGGTAGCTGGAGCTGCTTGGAGCAGCTGAGCAGTGCATCTTGGACTCTTGAGCTGCCAGAAGAATGAACTCCACCCTGTTCTCTGGCATTGCCCAAGCGGGAGAAGACACTGGGTGGCACCATGGTTGGAATTCAGTTCCTGGACAAGGAGGCTGTTGGGAAGGGGATGGAGCCTGTGGCCATTTTTGTGGTCTTTAAAAAGGAGTGAGATATGTGGGCTGTCTCTTTTTTGTGGGAGGTACTGTAGAAGAGAGACAACCCACTGGAGTATGGGGAGCCATTCATGTCCCTCCCACCCACCTCCACAATGTCAATTCACTCCATTACTTAGTAAGTAGACTTCCCCCTTTCCATCTCCCTAGTAGTTAAGGTGGATGGTTTTTGTTTTTCTCGCGTTATAGTCAGGCTCTTTTGTTTTCATTTGTGGCAGTCAGTGGCTGGACTCAGAACTGGTAAGGACAGTTTTTAGACCCTTTGCCCAGTAACACCTTCAGACCAGAGCTACCTTCTGCAGAACTTTGAAATCACACTACAGCTTGACTTCTTCCCCTTTCCTGTCCTGCTCCCCACTCCCTGCTAGTCTGCATAGAGAACACTTTCTTGCAGAAGCATGTGTACATTTCTGGGGGATCAGCATTAACACAACTAGATAACAAATAATTGTTGGTGAGAAGGAACTGAACAAAATAAAAAAAATCAAGATGCATTGCTGTACTAAGATAGATTTTGAGGTTTTTATATTACTTTTCTAAAATTAGAATGTAGTTTGTGGAAGGCATTATTTTGCTACAGTTCATAAAGCCTAAAAAATCCAACTGGAATAGTTTGTATAAATGCTTCATTTATCCATAAACCATAGATAAAATCATGTAAATAATTTTAGTACAAAAATTTTGCTCTATACCAGTGTTCTCTTTATAATTTCACAAGAATTATTCATTAAAGTTATAAACAATGTATAAGCAGTGTCTGATAAATCTCTTTGGAGACACAGGAAGATATAGATATATTACCTTTCCATAAACCCAGCCTGTATGTTCTAAAGAAGAAAAAAACAAATAGAATGGTACTGAATTTTACAAGATCTCTTCTCCCTCCCCATGATTGTGCCTGAGCTCCAAAGTCATCCTTTTTGCCTGCTCTGTGATAAGGAGGTGGACATATGAGTAGCTTTTCCTTTGATGATGGTAAGCCTGTAAGTTGAGGTAGTTGATAGAACATTAAAGAAGAAAGTTTTTTGTTTTTTTTTTCTTTCTGCCTGGCTCTAGTGTATCCCTACTGTCACTTTAGTTGTGTTTGGGAAAAACGGGTGGCTTTTGGTGGCAGTGTCCCATAACCAGCAGAGTCAGGTACTCATGCTGGAGTTCAGCATGAGTAACTAATGAGAGCAACTAATGAGCCCCCAGGCACCCAGTTTCATGATAGAAGCTTCTCCCTCATGAGTTTAAGGAACTTTCCAGAACATTCTAGCAAATCTGTCAAAAGTCCCAGCTGACACTTCAGAGTCAGTGCCATTACCCCTCCCATCTTTGGAAGGTTGCTGGCTGAAGGTTCCTTAGCCTCCCAGCAGATGGTTCTCTGCCTGCCAGCTTCAGTCTCACCTACTGGGATGCCGAAGCCACGTACCAAACTTCTCAGAGGGCTTGAGCTACACCTTGCCAACAAAGTCTGAATCCCAGCCTTGAGAAGAATATTTCCCTCCAAAGTCTGTTCCTTCCTCGAGTACCATTCCTCAAACCTATCCTTCCCTTAGGGAGGTTACTCAATGTAGATGCCATTTTTCCTTCCTTCTAATCCTTTCCTTTTTATTCCATTACTTGTTAATGATTTTTTTTTATATTATATTTCCCTTATCCTGTCTTCAGATGGGATCCCGAGTAATACAGTGACTATCAGTCAATGAAAAGACTGAGTCTTAAAAATGGAAAGATCGCTAAGACTTTTTTTAAATAGCTTGTTTTTTAAGTACACACACACACACACAAACATACACACACACTTGTAATACATTTAAATAGGTTGTGCCCTTTAAGTATCTTTGTCTAAATTTCTTCTTTTACTTATTAATGGTTCTCAATTTGAGGGAAAGGAAGTCACCAGCCCCAAGAGTGACAGCTTAAATTCTCTATGTTAGTCACATGGCTCTAGGACAGCGTGTGGTTAATACCCAAAACAACCTGTCATTCTTGAAGTACCTATCTAGTACTGAAAACTTTACAAATTCCTGTTTCTTCCTCAGAAGAACTCTGCAAGGTCAAAATCTTGATTCCTCTTAGAGATCGGATACTGGGGCTCAGAGATGTGAAATATTGCACCTATTGTCACTTGGCTCATCCATGTTCCAGTTGAGATTTATACCACACCTGTGGACCTAAAGCCTCTTTCTTGTCTTCCACAGCACTCTCACACTAGAGATATACAAAATAGGACTTTTCAGGTCTTAAGTTCTTCATTTCCCCCAACATTGGCTGGCTGCCTGCTATGCTTCAGGTCATATCTAGCACATGCAAGATTAAGATGAAAACAAAGACCCAGAACCCTCATGCTCAAGGATTTCCACTTTAAAGGCACTTTTCTCAACCACATGGCCTTGATCGCTTGCTGTACATTGACCTTTTAAAGGGGCTTACATTCCCATAAGCCTGTACAGGGAGTGGTACTTTTCCAACATTGCTGTGAACTGCATCCGACTTGCATGCTTTGCAAAAACACTACATTGGTGTGACTGGCCTTTCTGGTCCCTTCCAGGTCTCTGTGCTTCATCAGTCAGTCAGCCCATTTCCATTTAGGGGACACTTAACCTCCTCTGACCTTCAGCTCTTCTGCTTCCCCAGTTTAGGGGGAAGCAATTTAGACAAATCTCTAGACCCAGTTTCCACTACACCTGAGTCTGCCTCTCTAGTCAAGCAGGGGACTGAGGTTCCCTACGTTGGTAATATCTGTTTCACCAGGACTCAGACTGGAAACAGCTCTGGTCTGCCTGAGGGCCCAAGTAGGCTGACCCCTTCACAAAGGCAGCTCTTCTGGCCTCCTCCTGTTCCTTCAAATAGTACATGCTGGGTGTTGTCTTTTCTGAAAGCCTTTTTCCTTTCTTGTGCCTTTTCTTCTTCCCCTTACGACCACCCTTCATGGGTATATTCTATTCCTCTTCCCTCTTCAACTTCAGCATGAACTCTTCTTGACCCCCATCCCATGTTTAAGGTAAAGAGGATGAGCCTCCATGTGCTCACCTGTGGCACTGAACTCTCTAAGATGCTTCTTCGCAACTTTCGAGAGGAATGGGGAGTGCAGGGACCGTGCTAAGCATACACGCTTAGGGCCTAGCACTATACTGCAAGGTAAGTGCTTGCTATATATTTGAGGAAGAGGAAGGAAAGGAGGAGGAAGAAAGAAACTATATTTTGTCCCTCTATTTACCATTTACATAGCACTTTATCATCTGATATTTAGAATATCACCCAAAACCCTGCTTTAGATGGTTCTGGTCAGTGATCTCAACAAAAGACAGCAAGAACGCCATCATGTCACCACTGTCACAATAGACAAGACACCAAGGAAAAGCTAACATTGGTGAAGTCCATCATGTGCCATACACCAAACTTCTGTGCATTGTCACATTAATCATCTCCATCACTCAATGGATAGATTCTACCCCTGTTTCTATATAAGAAAACTAAAATGCAGAGATATAGAAGGAACTTGCCATGGTCACAATGTTTGAAATAGCAGTGCTGGGTTACAAAAAAATCAAGCCTTTCAATACTGAAGTCAAACTTCTAACCACATTGTTCTGGGTCTCTAAGAAAGACCCAGAAAAGTGAATGTATTCTATTCACCTTGCATCTTCAACTTCAGCATTAGCCCTTCTTGAACCCCACTTCCTGTTTTAAGGTAAAGAAGATGGGCCTCCATGGGATCCCCTGTACCTTTTCACACCCCAAAGGTGCACACGGTAGCAGCATGAATCCTAAAAGAGATACCTATCAACTTTGATTTATAAAACATACTGAAAATGCCACAAAACCCAAAATGATGACATTTCCCTATTGGAAAAGTAGAAGTCACCCCCCAGGATGAAATCTGCTTAGTGACATGGGTGAAAGTGGAAGGCGAGGACAAGAAAGGAGAAAGTGAATGGCATGATTTGTGCAATTTTCCACTAAATTGAAATAAAAAATAATGAAGTAGCTGCTGCACTCAAATGGGAAGTATGAAGTAGACTATCATAAAGAAAAGATTGCAAAAGTGAGACTTGTGGGCAGAATCACTTCCCCAACAACCTAGAGAAATTTTTGTCTCAAGCCATAATGCATGTCCCCACTACCTACGTCCCCCAAACACTGAGTGGGAAAAAAAGCATTACATAGAGAAGTCACTTTCAAAAAGAAGGCAGTTGAATTTTTAACAGCAATGAAACGAGCCTCACAAAAGTTGGTTTCAAGATGAAATGGCTTATATGAGGTGCCCTTTGATTCTGGGTGCATCAAAATATAAAATGCTATTTCACATGCATATCCACAGCCCATTACTCTGTCACATCCCACTGCCTAGACAAGCATATTTTGTTAGAAGGAAATCACACACAAAGGGAGGTGGGCTCCCTGGGGATCTATCCTGCGGGAATCCCTGTGATTTGTTTAATATTATTCAAAAATCAATGCAAAGAGGCGTGTCTTGCATCTCTGTCGTAAGTCCTGTGTGGAATTTCTTGGAGAGGCAAAAAGGAATTTTTGGCTTCCGTCCTTAACTTCAGAAACCTTTCACGTTGGTCCTGCACATATTAAATTTCAGAATGGCTCCCTTTCAAGTGATTCATTCTCAGAGCAATTGGTTGTTTGTTGACTGACAAATCATTTGCTTAGATGAAGGCACCGGACCCCATAAGAGGTACTTACTTCCAGCCCTGGATCCTCATTTAAGACTACACATTGAACCTTGGAAGGTGCTCAGAATAATCTTCATGAGACTCTCAGAACTGGCATCTCAGGGTGCGTGTCTGGTAGATCTTATGAGCTGAAGTCAACTGAGACACCAGAGGCTACAGAGAAGCCTCTGCGCTTCCTCTAGTAGAAGAAAGGAGGATTGCTTTCTTAGTTACTAGAAAGAATAAAGCCTGGCAGGAATTATCCAAACTCAGATTATCTGTTCAAATGACCTGAGAAACTTATCTCTATCCACAGAGTAAATATGAGTCACCCCCTCTTTAGCTTGTGAAGTCCCGTCCTTTGCCTTGAAGTCCCGCCCCACCCCACCCCACCCCATCCCTTACTGTGGGATATAGTCCTCTTCTCCCAACTGCAGCTGGAATCTTCATGATCTAATTCCCCATCTGAATCAATTATTAAATTGATTCTTTTGATTCTTTTCATCTGCCAACTCATCTGATGCTGTTTTAAGGAGGAAATAAAGAAAAGGGAAGGAAGGAGAGATTTAGAGAAGGCAGTATCTCATCCTACATTATTAAAAAAAAAAAAAAAAAAAGATTCCCTGAACTGATGATTGCTATTTCAATAGCAGCTAAGTTTCATATTACTGAAAGGTGAAAGTTAAATTTAAAAAAAAAAAAAAGAAGTGAAAAGAACACTGAGCAGGCTCTGCCAAAGGGAGTTACTTGGGACTTCTCTTTTTGTTGTGGTTCCTTGACAGGCTTGTCAGAGAGATCCTGTAGATATAAGACCTCTGGATTCAGCAAAGCATTTGTCAAAGTCTTTCATGATCTTTATAAAGAAGTTGGAAATTGTGACTTAAAGGATAGCCTGGCAAGGTGGATTTATGACTGGTTGAACACATCCCCAAGAGGGATGGGTTAGGAGCCCATGTCAGGCTGGAGGCAGCCCTTTAGTGGAAGGCTGAAGGACGTCTGTTCAACATGGTGGTGGTGTTTTTTCAATGACAGATGAAGATAAACAAGATGTGTTGGTCAACTTGACAGGGGATATAAAGTACAAAAGACTATCTTTGAATACAGTTGATGACAGCTATCTCAACAGACTATAACAAAACGTAGTGTTTGCAGGTAGAAATTTAATGGTGCTCATTAGCAAACCAGTCAAGATGAGGAAAAGGCAAATTCATGTGAGTAGCACAAAAGTATGAGTGGGAAAGACTTGTCTGTGGACTAGCTGCATGTGAGGGTACTTGTCAGATACAGATGAGAAGGACCCTTCCCCCATGAATTTGGTCACCATCGTCCCCTTGTTTGAGAAACACTGACCTAAAGATTTTCTCTTACTGTAAATTCTATATAAGTCAATAATGCAAGTGGCTGCCAAAGCTAATTTGATCTGCTAGCTTGATTTTAGAGTACATTAAAACAATTACTTTTCCAGAAGAGAAGAGGGAATGAAAACAATAATTGCATCTCCCATTCAATAAGTACTTATTATAGTGAAGCATCAAGTCAGGTATTTTACATACATTACCTCATTTAATAGTCACATTATCCCTTCTTTGTAAATGTTAATAACCTCATTTCCTAGGTGGGGAAACCAAGGTCCACATGAGGAACTTAGCTGAAGTAACTCAGCTGGTGAGTTCAGAGCTGGGCAGCAAAGGGATACTCCACTGTGTTGGTGTAGCTTGGGAACACAAAATGCTTGCTCTCAAACTGTCTGGGCAGGTCACCAAAAAGTTCAGTCAGGTTGAGGTCTGATTACCTGCTTTAGGAGAGCATCAGCAATAATTTACTCAGTGACCAGGCCAGTGAGAAAACAAGCACATCAAATGAGATTCAATGAAGGGGAACAGTTTGCCCTGTTGCATAGGCTCTTAGTAAAGATTTGCTGAAAAATTGAGGTTACTTTGAAAAAGTAACCTCACCATGTCTGTGGTTTGGGTGTTCTACAAGCCTTGACAAAGAATTTCTGTCCTCTGGTGATCACTCTCCAGGCTATAATGGGTCCATGCAGGGAATGATAGTTCCAGAGACTTACACATCAGCTCACTACACAGTTCTGAGAAAGTTCATTTTATAGTCTAAATCCCTGACTAATGAGCAACCAGCTTCAAAGAGTCATAGTAGTCCTTGTAAAGGTCTCTCTCTCTCTATCTGTCTATCTGTCTGTCTGTCTGTATCTATCTGTCTGTCTCTATCTATCTATCTATCTATCTATCTATCTATCTATCTATCTATCTATCTATCTTTCTATTTATCTATCTATCTATCTCTAGGCTTCTGAGAAAGTTAGCTACCTTAACATAAAAGTACACAGAAAATCAAGGCAGAGTTGGTAATAGGGTAAAGCAGATATGATTCAATAAAGGAAACTTTGCCTTGGGCCAAGAAAGGGGAAGGTCCTGACTACTTTTCTGGTAAGACCAATGCATCAAATGGCTTCATGTGAAAGTGAAAAAATGTGTGCTACAGATGAAAAGGATCCCACACTTTGGCTAGTAAGCCAGCAGCCCTCTATGGTACTCAAGAAAACGAGTCACACTAAATCTGCAGGCCTGGGACGTCCACTGTGGCCATTGACCCAGACCTCTCAGTTACAGGGACATCAATCTAGGAGCAGATGCATGAATTTCAATCCACATTTAGAAACAGCTCAGTACGTGGGGTGTATGATTCATGACTTTAGCTTAAAACTTCTCAGGAGCTACACAGCAGCTGCCCTGTGAATCTGTTACCCATTTCTAATCGATGTGCATTTTCCTGGAGAAAGGATGGTGCTGTTACATGGCTCGGTAGGGAGAACTCAATAAAGTCCTCAGTTGAAACAACAGCCAAAGGCTTAAAGAAGAGATGTGGATTGAGATCAATTCCAATCCCTGCTTTGAACTATAGAATTTTATAGCTGGATGTGGCCTTAGAAATCATCTAAGCCAACCTCTCATCTTACAGTTGCGAATATTGATGCCATAGAGGAAAATGGCCTTTACTTTTTCTAAGAGTATTTTTCTAATGTAGACTGTCAAATAAATCATTAGGAAAAAAAAAATTGACCTGGTATTTTTCAAACCGTATCATCTTGAATGGTTGCTGTATCACTTTGTCACCTTTATAGCATGTTCTGGAAGAAAGGAAGAAATTCTGTGGGTCAAATACCCCACAATCTGTTCCCAACTCCATATTGACTAGCTCTGGAACCTTCTTTCCGGCCCCTTTCTGCTGTTCTCTTTTTATCTCAGAACCCAGTGGAGTTAGCACACATGGTTGATACTAAAGAAATATTTGATAACTGAACAAATGCTTTTAAGCTCTAAAATTCCATGCCTGTCTGCATAAAAATAGGACCAAAAAAGCCTCGTGAATAGGAAGTTGTTTCATCTATCAAAATATAGATATATTTAAATTCCTGGGTTTGTGTTAAGATAAATTCACAGCAATTTTGCTTAAAATACTTTCAAAAGAGCAATTAACTTAAGGGCACTGTGATGCCCCAGAGATATTCATTCATGTCATTCATTTTAGAAAGATGAGCATTTCATTTTTATTCACTGGAGAGTCAAGACCCCTGGGGACAGCCATTAAAAAAATGATCTCCCTTCAAGCTTCCTAGATCCCTGCTTCTCAAAGTGGTGCACTGGACCAGCAAATTAGCATCAGTGTGGCCAGGAAGCTTGTTAGACTTGTACAAAATCAGGCCCAGCCCCAAAGTTTGAATCTGCATTTGAACAGGGTCTCAGGTGATGCATGTGAAAGCTTAAGTTCAAGAAATGCTGCCACAGGTTACTGCAGGCTGCGCTCTTTAACAAGAAACATCCATCCACTTTGTATTTACCAGGTCCCTTTTCTTCTATCAAAGATCCTGTCAGCTGCATCACGTACTTAAAAGCCCAATGATAAATACCCCCACAAAACAAACATCAAGAACCCTTCAGAATATTTCCTTAATTATGGAGATGACTCAGAAAACTGCTGGTACTCCATGTCTTTGAACTACAAAATGGCCAGCTCCTACATTTCATGTCATACATCTACCATTTAATGAGTGCTTATATGTATCAGACTTTGTGTTTAGTACTTTGGCAATGTTTATTCTAATCCACAAAATGCTTTAAGAATGAAGTCCCTTTTATAGCTGAGGAAGTTAAGGACGAAATGATTATATCCCCAAGGTTACGTAGACAATAATGAAAAATGCAGAACCACATTCATTCCTATTCTGGGGTTACTCATGTAAAGCTCAGAAGATCACATGAGAAGCTGGTATAAATACATATTTCTAGGTCCCATTCCAGACACATTGAATCTGCATTTCTAATGCTAAAACCTGGGAACCTGTGTTTTAACAGCCTCCCTAGAAATCTGAGCATGCTTTATTTATGAACAAATTAAGACCTCCCTTCACACACGTAGTTGATGGAAAACCACTGGCATAAAAAGCTATCTCACTCTAGGATGGGGTGACCAGACACTCCTCCTGCCTGGCTGCTTGAGCTGAGACATCAATCTTGTCCTGCCCTCAGAAGGAAACTTAATACCATCTCTGCTTCATAAGCCTTGCTGCTTGGAATGCAACTTACACCATCCGTGCTCCTGGTTCTCAGGCCTTCACACTCAGACTGCAACTACACCTCTAGCTTCCCAACTTGCTGACTCAGAATGTGGTACTTGCCAGTCTCTAAAACCACAAGTCGATAATTCCTTGTGATAACACTATGTTATTTGCTATATCCTGTCCATCTCCCTACTCTCGGGTCCAGGCAGAATTCAGAGTTACTAAAATTTAGCCTTTGGTCAAACAATGTACTACCTACCCACCCTCTAAAGGTTTCGACTCAGAACCTTTAAATTGAATACATATATTATGTGCCTCAAAGAGAGAAATAGAACATGACATTTTTCTCTAATGCTTTGACTCATTTCCTCCACCACCCTCCTTATATTCTGGTAAGACTGATATTCCAAGAGACACAACCGGGGGAAAGTTGTTCGCAGTCCTTCCCAGGTAGTCAATGTTGATCATAAAGCCCGTGGCAATCTTAGCTTCTGAAGTGCTTTCTATGGGTGGCCCCCAAGGACCCCCACGATTCTTCCTAGCAAAATTCCAGAGTTTTGTGCGTACCTGTGGACTTTACTTTTGTCATCCTTAAACTAGATTTTGTCTAGAACCCACTTTTACTTGGGACTAAAGCCAACTTCCTGCTTGGATGCTCACCAGCTGTGTGACCTCAGGCAACAGGCTCACTTCTCTGTGCCTCACTTCCCCATTTGCAAAGCAGCAATGAATACAGTCATGGTGGGAATTAACAGAGGTAACATGCATGGAGTCTTTTAATAGAGTTGTGCTTTATAGGGAAGCTACTACCCACATGTGGCTATTTCCACTAACATTAATCAAAATAAAATGAAACGAAACTTCCTTGGTTGCATTAGCCACATTTCCAGTATCTAATAGCTGTGCATAATTGGTGGCTACCATATTGAACCATACAGAAGAGATATTTCCATAGCTGCAGAAAATTGTAGAGTCTGAACATTTAATAAATGCTGAATAAAGGTTAGTTTTTATTTTCTAAAGCCCAAACAGAAATGCACGGATCGTAGTCACTCCTCTTTTGATTCATCCCTCCCTCCTGTCTTCCTTCCCTCTTTCCTCCTTTCTCTCCCAGCCTCCTTTCTTTCTTCATTTTCCTTCCCCTTCCTTAGGTCTGTCTTTCTTTCAAATAGAAGACGTGGCTATTAAGACCAGAGATTTTCATGGTCTCTTGTAATTTGATATCTGAACCTTTGCTGTTTTATTTCCCTAGTAAAATGTCTGCCTCTCCAGAGCCACTGCCACTCTTGAGCCTGAGGGCTCATATTACTCTCCTACCACCCGCTGGAGAGCCCCCAATTTTGTGAGTCAGAGAACTGAGCCTGTCTTTCCACTGACTTCATCCTTTCTCTCTGTCAAAGTAAAAGATTTTGACATAGATAAATGTGCACCCGCTAAATTATTTGTAGTAGCAAATGTCACTGTAATGTGATCACGCAAGCACTATTGCCATGGGTTGCTGCCTAAGTCTTAGGGAAACAGGCTAGAGAACTTTCTGTTGACACTACTGTAACAAGATGTGACCACTACTGCTTTCTAAAAGAACCATAATGGATATTGATTCTTAGTTTTGGAGTTTGGCTCATTAAAATACCAAAAAGAATTCTATGGGGAATGAGCTATATTGATTGGTTCATTTTGTTTTATGGGTTTGTTTCCTATGTAACATGTAATTGTATTTTATAGTTGCTATAATATGCAAGAATTAAATACCTAATTTGGCTAAATAAGAATTGGTTTATAAATTATGAAACATTCTCTCCCATCAAACTCTGGATAATTAAACAAAATTTTAAAATAGAAAATGCTATCTTTGTACATTGTTTTCCATTGGGGTGGGAGATGGAATAGTGGGAAAGAAACTTTTTTCTCCTGTCACTTTTTAACTTTCTTAGTACTTAAGCCACTAGTGATGAGTTTAGTGATTGCAGACAGGGCTGTTAAATTCTTGCCGAGGTCTATTAACTTGTCTTTTCTTTTACATTATTTTCATCTAAAATCTCAAAATGAGTTGCCATCATGGTGTGGTAGAAAGAGCATAGACTTTTTACGGCACATATGTGACTCATATACTTTTAAAGTATGATGGATTCCCCAATTTTAACAATTCTGGAGGTACACACTTGCAATATTTCTGAAATATAATACATCTATCTAAAAATATTCATATCTATGAATTTCATTAATATGTGTTGAAAGCCTATTATGCTGTAGCTGCTATATATGTGTGTGTGTGTGTGTGTATATATATATACACACACACACACACACACACACATTTATGTACATAGAAATATCATCACCATCTTCTTAATATTAAGGGTAACAGTGAATTAGTTATCATTCTTCTAAATGAAAGCTTAGAAATTTGAAGCTCATAAAGATGAAATAACCTTGCCTGAGACCTAGACACACATGTGGATCTATTTGACTCCAAAGTCCTTGCTCTTTTGACACCATCAGGTTGGAAGTGATTCTACCCATTTATTTTAAATGACATGTCAAAAGGAAATGAAGGATTATTTAGAGATGTGAATGGAACATCTTCAGGAAGAGCAGCGAAAGCTCTTCTCTCTCAGAAGTTCAGAGGGAATGACGGAAGGTCTTTTTGCTACCAAACTGTCAGAGCCTCTCTCCCCAGGGCTCCTGAGCCCATGTTTGCTGTTCTTTCTTCTGTCATCTTTCACTCTTCTGGATAATTATATGCCCTGATGTCTTGAGAAATTCCATCCCAGAAATTAACTTCATCAGTGATACAGAGACATTTCTCTCTCCTAGTGGGAAGCTAAATGAGAAAACAACTGATCAATGACTAAAAGAAGCCAAAAATAAACATAACTTGAAAAGTGGTGATTCAAACTGCTGGATACATTAGATGAATTATGTAGGATATTCCTAATGAGTTGCACTAAGATTTGATTCATGCCAAGAAAAGTAAGTAGAACACTGGTGATTTATTGAAGAGCTTATTTAGCTTCACTTGATCAATGGCTGAGGCTCCAGAGGTGACATGACCTCACTGGAATTGCTCCTCTTTCTGGAGTAAAGTTAAACAAACAAAAGGAGAGTGAGATAGCTAACGTTCTATCCTGACCACCAAAGAATGCCTCACTCTGATTCTTTTAGAAATCTCTTTGGGTTGGATAAATGGAAGAACACAGAACTTAACCTTTACCCAGTCAGTTTCATTTTGAAAAGCATCAAAACGAGGCCTCTAGAATGGAGATAAGGGCTGCAGCAGACAGCGACAAACAATTGCTTTTTAAAAACAAAACTGAAAAATAGGCTAATTAATCTACAAAGTGCAGGGTGTGCCAAGAGTGCAATAAACATCCATCCCACTGAACGTCCTCTTGTGTTTCAGGAAACAGAGCACTTTCAAAGTGCTGTAAATTAAATTACACAGCAAAACTATGGCGCCTAATTTTCATCTACTCAAATATATTTCTCTAAGGGGGACAACAGGTCTAAAACTATTCTTTCTTGTTTTTTCAATTGATGTAACACTGATTTATCATGCTGTGCATGGTTCGGGTATACAGCTTTATAATCAACATCATATATATGTATATATGTACCATGTATGTATATCAATACATAATGTTTACAAGAGAATTCTAGTTTTTGTCACCACCAATTGAACCCTTTTACCATTTTTTTAAAAGATTTATTTATCAATGTACACAAGAACTGGGGTACAGACCAGAAGTTCTGGGGGTGAGCCGATTCATCAGAGACAAGAGTGGAGAGCAGAACAGGCAGACTGACTAAAACATACTGCTAAGGGGAGCAGCAGGCGGGTAAGGAGAAGTCTGCTGTGCCATGTGGGTCACCTCTCTGGGCAGAGATGGAACTCATGCTGCAGTGGCTTCGCAAGTTCACAATGCTGTGTTTTAACCCTCTGCACCACCAGGGAGGGCCGGCCCTTTTACCATTTTAATGTAACAGATTCCTTAATATCAATTGCAAACACCTACATAACTATGTTACTAGGACTGTATCTGAAATTCTTTAATTAGTAGGCTAGTAGGTGGCACAGACAGGGAGGTAGCAACAAATGTTTGATTCCAGATATGTTTTGGAGGTAGAGTCATGAGAGTTTTTCTCTTTCTCTACAAATTAATAAAGATTATGAAAAAGAGAGAGAGAAAGGAGGATACCTTATAGATTTTCACCTTTGAACACATGGAAAATGGTCAGTTCTTAAAGTGGGATGAAGAAGCCTATGGATAGAGCAAATCTGTAGGAAGAGAGAAGCTCAGTTTGGATATTGCTATTGAATGCTTCAAAGCAGTGTTTGAAACATTCACTAGACTTCTAAGTGGAAGAGTAGAGCTGGCAATTGAATATGTGAAGAAAGAAACAGAAGGAAGATTTAATGTTTATTGCGAGCTTACTACATTGCAGGGACTATAAATTCATTACTTCATTTAATTCTCAGAAACCGATGTGCCAGGTATTTTACTTTTGTCTTACATTGTTTAAAAGGTGTTTTGCTTGATGGTGCACTATAACACCTGAAGGCGGAATTTCTACTCCCACACTATAAACAATGCTGTAGATCAATATTACCTCAATTTTAGAAAATAAGATAAACATTGACTATCAAAGTATTTGAAAACCTTTATTAAGGTCACACTGCTAGTTCATTGAGAGGCTGGAATTCAAACCCAGGTTGCTGATGAGAAAATAATGTCCATCCTATTTTATTTACTTGTTTGTTTGTTTTGCTAAGCCATGCCATCTCTGCGTCACACATTGGAGGCAGGCACCGCAGTACTGTTGAGGCAGCTTTGCTGAAAGCATGCACGATGCCTACTTCCTCTCTCTTATTGTTCCACCATCTCTATATTTCCCTTCCTGAATAGATCCAAATAGCTGACAGTCACAGCCATGATCCAAAGAGCAGGATAGAAGAAGGGAGAAAGATGGGCCTATTGGAAAGTTGCAAATATCATTTCTATTCCCATTCCACTGCCAAAATTTAATCATATGGGCACCTCTAGCAGCAAGGCAGAATGAGAAATATCTTTCAGGCTGGGGGTCAGCAAATGTTAAGCCAAAAAATCAGGACTTCCAATGATTTGAGAAAAAAGGGGAGACTGGCAATCAGAACAGCAAAAATTTGTTCTACCAGTGGGGCTAAATGTCTCCTCAATGTCTTCAAGTGAATGCGGATAAAACAAGTTCACTTTACATACATTTGAGTTGAACATACCAGTTAGTTAAATCTCAATTTATGTGTGATTTTTTTTAAATGCTAACTCCTTTATATAAAATGCAAGGAAACAATATATTACAGTGGATGGTGTGAAATTAATAGAAAATATATCTTGGTCTCTGATCCTGGGTTCATGGCATAGAGCTCGTAAAAACCCTTGTATTGCCTACATAAGAGCATAAGAAGCATATTTTGTTCTAGTAGGTGAGCTTTAACCCCAGCTTTTGATTCAAAGCTTCTAAATAAATCCCTTGGAATTTCTTAGGTGATGGGAGAATCTTTTATTCTCATGAAATGACTCTTGATGAACTCCTGGATAGGTTCAGGCCAGTGACTGCATCATGATTAGAAACTTGGGTCTTTCAGTCCCACCCTCATCCTCCAGAATGGGGAAAGGGACTAGAGTGAGTTATGAGTGTTCATGCCTCTGTGATGAAGCCTCTGTTCCAAAAGTATACGATCTGCAGAGCTTCTGGGCTGTAAACACCTCCATGTGCAGAAAGGCTGGGCTGCTGTGCTGGGTTTCCCCAGCCCTTGGCTTCTCTTTATATGACTGGTCATCTATACTCTTTGTCTTTATTATATGATAAATAAGTTAATGTATGTGTTTCCCTGAATTCTGTAGGTCATTCTAGTAGATGTTCAAACCTGAGAAGGGAGCTGTGGGAATCTTTATAACCAGCTGGTCAAAGCACAGGTGACAGCCCAGGGCATGCAACTGGCATAGGAAGTGCAGAGGGCATTCTTGTGGGAATGAGCCCTTCACCTGGGGAGCTACACTTACTTCTAATATCAGAAGTCAATTAAACGTCCAGCTGGTGTTGCAGAGAATCACTTGGTGCAGAGAAAAATCCACATCTCTGGTGTCAGATGTGTTATGAATGTGGGAGCAGTGTGTGAATAAAGGAAAAACACAAGAGAGCTTCTCTAAAGATACAACAGAGTTGTACAGAGTTGTAAAGTGTTTACACTCTTGTCAGATAGAACCACCTTCTTAGCTGTAAACCCAAGTTCCTGACATTCTCAGCCAGGTTGAGTGTGGAATGACATGAGTTTTGAATTATCAGATGCTATCAGTAATGCACCTGTCACATAATCTGTGGTCGCCGGATGGTTCTAATTTCCCTTTCCATGATGCAGTATCAAGACAATTCTTTATAGCAAAGCAACTCTTGTCAAAATAGCTGTTACTTCTCAAATCAACCTGTCAATTTTGGGAAGATGGGATCAAGACAAATCAAGATTTCTCCTCTACTTCTCTGTACTTGCTTTATTAAATAGAATAACAATGAGAGCAAGGATCAGAGGAATGAAAGGAAAAGTCTTTAATGTAAATCTCAAATTTACATTTCCAGCTCAGATTCTGAGCCCAAACTGAATCCCAAATTCATAAAGATAATTATCTCCACTTTGAATTCTAACAGGTACTGTTTGGGGGAAGGATGTCCTAAAGGAACTCTGCAGAGTCTTATGGACTCCACCCCCATGCCAGCTTTCTGGACTTTATCCCCTACTCTAGTGATTGGAAACTACAACTCCCAGCAGATTGTAATACTAGAGCCAAACATTCTAGACTTTACCAACCGTACAGTCTCTGTTGCCACCACTTAACTTTACTGTTGTAGTATGGAGGCTGTCACAAATAATACATAAATGGACATGACTATGTTCCAATAAAACTTTATTTGCAAAAATAGATGGTGGGCCTCACTATATTGTATTTCATTGAAGGAATGTGCTGTAACTTGTTTTACCATTTTCTAATAGATTTTTAGGTTGCTTACCTAAATTCTATAAACTGGTCAATGTTTCAGCAGAGAATTTCATACATGCTCCCTCTAGCCTACTGTGAGAAATTCTCTAGAATTGTGCTTCTTAATCTTAATGTATTTATGACTCACTTGGGGAATTTGTTAAAATGCAGAATCATTTGGCTGGGAAAGGGCCTGATTTTTTATGTTTAAAAAGTAAACAAGCTCACAGGAGATGTACATTCTCTGGCCCATGGACCACATTTTGAGAAACATGACTAAACTGTACAATAGAAGTGAAATTTGCTCACAATTATGTGATATCAAATTGCACTTCAAGGTGTCTGACCCTGTTTATACTCCCAGCAATGGCAACTGCCACTTTTTATTTCTATACATTCTCCCCAACAGTTTGAATTTCCAGACTTCTTTATGTCTGCACTTTGAAGGTTATAAAACAATACATTTCTTAAACGTGCTTTTCTCCAATAACTACTGGTTGAACATCATCTACTGTTTATTGTGTGTTTTGTTTCATGTATCTATTATATAGATCTTGTCCAATTATTTGTGTTTTTTCTTTTTGATTTGTATGAATAATTTTTTAAATTTACATATTAATCTTCCTGCTATATCATTTACAAATGTTTTCTCCCAGTGCAGTTCCTCCTTCAATGCTGCATTTAGTGTACAGAGTATCTTTTTTATTTTAACATAGTAACTTATTTAAACATGATTAAGTCAGTTTTTGGTTTGCATTTTCTTCCATATACAAAGTTTGACTTAACTCTCTGATTTTTTTTTTTAAAGATTTATTTATTTTATGCATACAGAACTGGGGTACAGGCCAGAGGCTCGGGGCGGTGAGAGGCTTCACCAGAGACAGAGTGGGGAGCAGGACAGGCAGATCGATGAAGTACACTGCTGAGGGGAGCAGCGGGTGGGTCAGGAGAGGTCTGCCACGCCATGTGGTCACCTCTGGGGCAGGTGGGGATCGAACTCATGCTGAAGTGGCTTTAGCTTCTCAGTGCTGTGCTTTAACCCGCTGCGCCACCAGGGAGGGACAACTCTCTGATATTTTTTAAAGATTTATTTATTTATGCATACAGAACTGGGGTACAGGCCAGAGGCGCAGGGGCAGTGAGAGGATTCACCAGAAACAGAGTGGGGAGCAGAACAGGCCGACTGACAAAGTACACTGCTGAGGGGAGCAGCAGGTGGGTCAGGAGAGGTCTGCCACGCCATGTGGTCACCTCTGCGGCAGGTGGGGATCGAACTCATGCTGAAGTGGCTTTAGCCTCTTAGTGCTGTGCTTTAACCTGCTGCACCACCAGGGAGGGCCTTAACTCTATGATTTTTGTGTCTGATGTGAAATAAGGAACTAACTTTACTCGTTTGTCACATGGAAAATCTTTTCTGCCTCTGTTTACAGAACAGTCTGATTTCTTGCACAGATTTGTAAAGTTTTCTTTTATATTTATCAAATATCTACATATACATTAGGGTATTTTGAAGTCTATTCTGATCTATATATCACTCTTATTTATTATAAGTTTATAAGTCTTGATATCTGATAGGTGCTTTGTTCTTCAAAAATGTTATTTTGTTTACTTTTTAAGTTCTTTTATAAACTATAATTAATGAAATATATGTATATAAGTATAGTTTTAAGCAGTTATAAGCTGAACAGACCTGTAAAATCAGCATTGAGGTGAAGAACTTTCTATCTCTTATAACTTTCTATCATGCCTACTTCCTGTCACTAACACCCTTCTCCAAGGATGACAAACCATAACTTTTAATAATGTTAGTTTAGTTAGTCCTAGTGTTTTATCTGTCATCTATTTACCTACCTACCTGAGAGAGAATTTTCATCTGGTTTCTACTGTTGTTGGGAAACTTCTGATTTTGTTATTACCTATTGTGGAGTATGAACATTATTATACAAATCTTTAGGTGAACATACATGCATATTTCTATTTGGCATAGAAACAAAAGTAGAATTGCTGAGTTGTGCAGAATGCCCATATTCAGCTATAGTAAGTAGTTTCAAATCTTTTTCCAAAGTAATTTTGCCAACTTATCCTAAATATGAGCACTCCAGTTGCTTCATTTTCTCACCATTTGGTGATTTCTTATTAATTTTGCCATATTTTTTGGTATATAATTCTATCACATCATGGCACTAACTTGCATTTTCTTGATGACTAATAAAATCAAAAAGGTTTACATACTTTAATGCCAAATTAACATATCTCCTAAAATGTCTATTTAAGTCTTCACTCCATCTCTCAGTGTTCCTGCAAACACATCTTCCCTTTTCCTGTTTGATATATTTGCTTCCCTTTTTCCTCTGTCATTAACATTACTCTATCCTACCCCACTCCTTAGACCAAGGGTTTTCCTTTTCGTCAAAGTCCATTTTAAACATTTCTCTTGCATCATGCCTCTGAAACTCTCACTATCCTCATTCCCAATCAAATGTATTATTCCTTTGATATTTTCCATGATTTGTCTAATTTCTGTTGATGGCAATTCTTCCTTGAACTAGAGGTATTTCTGTTCTTGCCTCTTACCCTGAGTTCAGGGTTTCAACCTGTGAGTACCATCCCATTTATGAGTCATAAAATCATTAGAATTTAACCATCATAAATCATAACATTCCTAATATGCTTAACTATTAGGTGGATTATCTAATACATTAAAAATATAAATTTAAAATATTGAGTTAAAAATACATATTCATGTAAGTTCTAGTTTAATATTTTACCCCTGTCTTCTTAGGATGATTATACTCCCACTTAAGAGACACTTGCTCTAAAAACACTAATTCAAATGGATACCTGCACCCCCACTTTATTACAGCACTATTTACAATAGGTAAAATATGGAAACAAGCCAAATGCCCAAAAATAGTTGACTGGATAAAAAAAACGTGGTTCATATACACAATGGAATACTATTCAGTAATCAAAAATATAAAAATGTCATTCGCGGCAACAGGGATGGAGCTAGAAGGGATTACACTCAGTGAAATAAGCCAGAAGGAAAACGAAAAATATCAGATGGCTTTACTTACAGGAGCAATGTAGGGGAACAAATAAGGGATCAGGAAAAAAAAATACAAAAAAATTTAAAGAAATTAACAGGCCACTATTAATCAAAGACACTCTGCAGGGGAGAGGAAGGGGAAGGGATCACAACAGGTGAGGGAATGTGTTCTCACATAAGCGCCTGTGGTGATGTTGCACAGGTGAACTGGTGGTAGAAATTCTATGGGGACTACATCTGAGAAAAGAAAGCAAACATTGTACAAAAATGAACAATGATGTAAAATAGATATATAAAAACTTGTTTAAAAAGAGAGAGAGAAAGATACTTGTTTTAGACCTGAGGGAGGAAACTATTTCTGGAAAATCCATAAACACATATTCTCAGCATTCAGTCTCTGTTGCAACTAATCAACTCTGCCTCGTACATATAGGGATGCTTGGGCAATATGTTAAAAATGGGAATGATGATATTTTTGAAAGAGTTGATGAGTCATATTTGATCCAAGGTCTATAGTTGGTTAGAATTTTGCTCTGGACTTTAGAGGAACTGCAAATTGGATTCACTCTTCCAGAAGGTACTAGCTGTTCTATAAGCAGCAGTTACAGAAAGAGTCCTAGTTTCCTTTCTAATATTGCAAACAAATTCATTTTAGTGGAGGAAACTAAAACCCTAGAGATGACATTCCTAGTACAGCCACAAGGACATTTTGCTTCCTATATAACTGCAAAGATACTTGCGACTCAGATCACCTCCCACTTATCACAGATCTATTACATTTAATAACAACCACATTAAATTTTTTATGATTATAAAATTCTGTTTTAGCATATTCTGGTTTCCAATTGTTGGGATTTTTCCATCATATTTTCTTTCCTCTCTTAGAAAATATTGAATATATGACTCAAAAACCTTAGCAGAATCACTTCTCACTGGTTGAGTGGTTGAAACAACTTAAAAAGAGTAGGTTAAAAACAAAATCAGAGCCCTCCCTGGTGGCACAGTGGGTTAAAGCACAGCACTAAGAAGTTAAAGTCCCCCCAGAGGTGACCCACATGGCGTGGCAGACCTCTCCTGACCCGCCTGCTGCTCCACTCAGCAGTGTACTTCATCAGTCTGTTCTGCTACCCACTCTGTTTCTGGTGAATCCTCTCACCACCCCTGCACCTCTGGCTTGTACCCCAGTTCTGTATGCACAAATATTTTAAAAAAAAAAAAAAAAACTTTAAAAAGAAAAGAAAATCAGCCATTTGCTTTCAGCAAAGTCTTGAAAACTGGCAAGAACTCAGATTGCAAAGGGATAAAATTCTCAGGGGTTTCATTTCAGTAACTGTACCTGGTATTAATGATCCGCCAAGGTGTTGTTTAAACATGCACAGTTAATACATTATGCAAACAGCACCCTGGCCAACAGCGTTCAGAGGGCTTTCACATACGCTGCACTTAAGAAACAAAGTCATGGTTAATTCATGGCCAAGGACACAACTAATGTAAGCAGTAAATAAGTCCTGTCCTGAGGGCCAGCAGATCAAGAAGGATGTTGCAATACTGGAAGTGCTCAAGGACAGAAGCTAACTCCTCTTAATTTGTTCTATTTCTGCACCTAGGCCAAGACCTAGCACAGTAATACAGTTACTATTCGTAGAATGAGTGAATGAACGAATTAGTAAAAGAACGAATGAATGAATTATAAGACAACAAAGGAAGATGTATCCTCTACAGGGATCCCTTAATGCTCTCACTGCTTTTTCATTTCTTCAGTTTCATTAAGATAATTGAAAATGAGGGTGAGAAAGAATCTCATGAGAAGAACTTTTTAAATAATGATCTGTTTCATAGAAAATGAATTAAAGGTCAGAGGTGGAAGATTATCAGACCAGGACTTTACGTCTTCTGGTAAGCACTTTACAAACAGATAAAATTTACTTTCTCCTATTTGTATAGGACCTTTTCAAGTTCATTATTCTAAAAATATGAATCAACTACAGAGATTTCCAAATTTATGCCATCTTTAAAACCAAAGCTTTGCTTTGTTTTGTAATGCCATACATCAAATTCCCAGGGGGTGGAAGAATAAAACTCATGGGTGACACATCCCCAAACAGAACCTTCCTTCCTACTAGTGAGTCCCAGGCTTACCCTTGTATGGCGCCAACACTCCCCAGTGCCCCAGCGGGAACAGATAGTGAGTGGCTAGAAAGAGGAAGGACACTCTCTTCCCTATCCCCAGTCCCTTCATCTAGGGATCGTGGTTTGGTTTTTGCTTTGTTCTTTATAAATACATTTTTATGTTATTCTTCCTTTTGTACATTTTTCCATCTCAGTCTTAATTCCCCTGGACTTCCCCCACCACTTCACCCAAGTGCCATCACCAGATGGTGGGGTTTTTTTGAAATTTCTTTCAACCAAAGGACCACAACTGTTATTCCCTAAAAATACCTAAAATGTAACTATCTTTGGGGAAAGGGGGAAAAAAAAACTGTTGACTCAGATTCACACTAAGGGGTAAATAGCTTATCAAATCTTTTCCAGAGAGCAGGTTCTGATAGCTCCAGACTTCATGGAGAGAACAAAGCACCAGAGCAAAGTAAAACAAATGTTGGCTAATTTACATTTTTGCTGGGGGCTTCTCTACCTCCATATCTAGCTGAGTCTTCACAATATCAATTCTCATGGGATGGTTCTGTGGACTTAAGTCTCCAGTGACTGTACCCCTCCTCCACTACCTGGGCTTCACCTCCTCTACCCACCTATATTTTTGCTGCCAGGAGTCACTTTGCCAAATTTATTTTCAGTTTCACCTGGTCTAACTCAATGCAGGTACTCTCTGAGTATGTTAAGACACTGAAAGGAACCTTTGTAGATAACTGTAACCCAGGTCGCTACTAAAGGTTTCAAGTTTCCTAAGGACTGGTGCTGCTGGCCAGCTCCCCTGGAAGTAGCGCTGAGCTGTCTATCTACAGGTTTACTGAGGGTACTTCCAGAAGCCAGGGGACTGAGCAGGGCTGGGCAAGGAGAGAGGTGGAGTTGCAATGCAGGTGCAGAAAAGGTCCCCGCCAATCCAACTTCTGAGTACTTTTAAAAAAAAATTATTTATTTATGCATGCAGAATTGGGGTAGCTGGAGAACTGCCTCACATATAACCCAGCATTGACCTACCATTGCATGATCTTTGAGAGATCTTGGGCAAGGTGTCTCTCTTCAACCAAGGGCAAGTCCTTCCAGTAGAGGGGACATAAGTGCTTCCATCCTAGAAGGGGGTATTAGTGGGGTACAATAGCATCCACCACAATAAGTCACTGCTCCATTTAAGTACTACACGCTTTGAATGAGGGCTCAAAGTAAAGAAAAACTGTTCTTATTTTTCTAGAAACTTTACTAAGATCTGTCCTTCTTTTTAGAAAACTACATTACCCATAATAATGTCACCTTTTTTTTTGTTGTTGTTCACTTCAACACACTTGGATCCATCTGCCTTTGCAACTGTCACCTTGATCATAATGCGGTAGAAACATCTGCCTGCTTCACTGTAAATGGTGCCAGATCCACATGTTTAAATATTTGAAATGCTTATTATAATAAATCACTTTTCTGTAATTTCTCCTACATAAGTCCATTAAAAGTAGGTGATACACAATCATATTTATATAAATTTCATTTTAGGATAGAAAAGGAAGCATTATAAAAATTTGAAATGAAAAGGAAAGAATTTGACCTCAAAAAGTAATTTAGAATGAAAGACTACCCTCCAGTAATTCTCAGCTTTGACTGCCCATTAAAAACATCTAGGAAGCTGTAAAACATTTTGATGTCTAGGCTGTACCCCAGACCAATAAAATCAGTACCTCTGAGGGTAAAACCTAGGCCTGGTTACTTTTGAAACTCCATGAAATTGTACAGATAAAACTTGAAAACTGTAGTTTGGTTTTCCCAAACCAAACACATTCTCAAACTTGAATGTGTAGCACAGTAACATGGAGGGTCCCCTAAACCCCAGATCACCCCCAAAGTTCCTTATTCCACAGCACTGGGTTTGGAATGAAAATTTACATTTTTAATCAGTTCTTCAGTATCCCTGATCTAGCTGGTACTAGGATCCTTCTTGAACAAGGTTCTGGAGGCTTTTCCTCTCATCTTTAGGGGCTCAACTTTCTCCCTTTCCATCTCCACCCACATCACACAATTCAGACAATTTGGAAAGACACTCTCCCCTCAATACAACTATTTACAAATGCTACATTTTCCATTCCCTTGAGCACCAACCAACAGTCATCATATAAATGACCTTAAACTACTTCTGGGTTTTTTTTTTTTCATCTCCTTTGTCTTGAATTTCTTTTTGTCATTATCAGCATGATTCTAAATTATAAGATTAAAAAAAATCCTCTGAAACAGCAAATGAATTGCTTTACTGAACACTTCAACCCCACATTTATACTGCTGGAAAGCAGACGTGTTCACTTATGTCTTTTCACAGTTTTTTATCCTGAGATGAGCTACGTACAGCATTGAGTTACAGGTTCTAGAAATGCATTGCATTTGTTTTGACTCAAATCAAGCAATGTCAGTAACACATAGCTAGGCAACAATAATTTGGCTATGGCCCTCTTTTATTACCCCCTAAAATCAGGGTATTTCACAAAAGGAATTAAAATGAGCATTGTGGAACCCCTGCTTCTCTGCAGTCCAGTCAACAGGACATAAAACTTTCCAAATCTGGTATTAAGATTTATAACCTAAACTCCAAGCATTAAATCTGGAAAGGTAGTTTGAAGATTCAGATAAAAATTAACTTTCCTTTTTAAGAGAGCCTCAAGAAAAAGAGAGACCAAAAAGTTCTCATTTTCTGTAGTAAAAGAAAAATATTCACACAATTTTTCAGTTTGGCCAAGATTAATAACTCATAATGTGAAGATATTGGCTTCTGTTGAAGTGAATATCAAGATTTATTGACCAGCGGAGTAAATATTAACGGAGGTGAAACTGAGGTTAATAACAAACCTCAAGGGATAATACATCTTTATATTTGCTGTGATAAAAAGTCAGCCCATATATTGCTCATACATACATTCAAAAACCTTTTTAACCAAAAAGCTCTGGAAATCTCCTTGCTGTGACAGATTACTTAAATATATGACTGAATTTCCATTTGTATTAATATTCTCCCGGTATCAAGGCGGCTAGAAAAGCAAAACATTAATCAATCCTCTCAGGATCATCCATAACCAATCAAAAGACAGCCACTTTTTGCATATGAGATCTGATTGGAAGAGACCGATACTAACCAGCATTTCATTCTCTTCAGTTTCACTGTTGTGTATCCGTTTGACTCACACTAATATTTGGTCACCTGACAGAGACATCATTTCTTCATACTCTAAACTACAAACTTCATACAAACACAAATAAAAATAAATATGCTCATTGTCAACAACAAAGTTCATAAACTAATGTTTGCTCAGGAGGCTTCTCTTAAGTAGGAATTAACAAGTTTTATGTGAACAATGGAAGAGATTTCTGGGTTATGCTGTTGTAAGAATTCTGGTTCTATTGTTCACTTGTTCTGTGACATTATACAAATCACTTAACTGCTCTATGCCTCCACTCCTAACCTATAAAAGAGATAAAATCGCACCTACTTCATTGGATGTTATAAAGATTAAATTAGCCGGCATATGTGTAGTGTTTTAAAATGTGCCCAGAGTATAGTACAGGGTGCACAAGTATTTGTTTAGAACAAGTTATAGGAAAAAGAGAACTTTAAGATCATTTTGTCCAAAAGTGGACATTTGATTCATAGTTTTTCACCCTGTTGACGTGTACCATTTACAAAGTTGCTACAACTGACAGTCATCTATTTAAATTTAGTTGCCAATGTCTAAAATTTTAAATCTCATGCAAAATAATCAGTATTTACATTTTTCCTATAAAAAAACACATTTTTGGGTCATTCCTGGTGGTACAGCAGGTTAAAGCACAGCACAAGAAACTGAAGCCACGTATGTAGGAGTTCGATCCCCACCCCTGCAGTGACCCATATGGTGCACAGACCTCTCCTGGCCTGCCTGCTTCTCCCCTCAGCAGTGTTTCATCAGTCAGCCTGTTCTGCTCCCCCACTCAATCTCTGGTGATCCTCTCACTGCCCCTGCACCTCTGACCTGTACCCCAGTTCTGTATGCATAAATATATAAATCTTTAATAAAAAAATAAAAAGCAGTTGTACTGGATTCATTTTCAGAGGCCAATGGAAAGGGTACCAAGGGGCAACTGCCTGCAAAATAAAGGGCAGGTGATTCCACACCTATCACAAAGTATATGTTCTCCATTTGCCACAGTCTCCACCACTCTCTATTATTCTCCATCCGAGTCCTAATAGCTACTGAGATTATGATCCCATCAACACTTTTGTTTTTCTTCAAAAATAAAAAAAAATTAAATAAGTCACATGCCTCAAGAAAAATGTGAGCCAGTCATACTTTTCTAGAATATTAAAATTTCTGAGTTTCATATGTCAACTAAATATGTCGATAGCAAAAGAATACAACTTAATTCACCATTAGAAAAATAAACCATAAGAAGAACCATGTCTGGTATGTGGGGAAAATGCTGATGAAATGCTTAATGGTCTATAAAAGAGGCTGAAATTCCACACAGTTGTTGCTGTCTGAAGAAAGTAAGAGAAAATCCTATGAAATGAATATATACTTTTTTACATATACGTCCCCTGTCTTGTCCACATAGTTATTTGTATTCCTGATTCCTGATATAAGTCAATCTTGTCATTGTATAAAATGAATGAATTGATATCAGAGAAGGTGAAGGATTTATTTGACTAATTAGAATAAGTAAATTGGAGGTGGAGATATGTTGCAACCTGAGTCTCTGTGTACTAGTCTTATTGAAGTTTGTTTAAATAGAAATCAATAATGTTTGGATAGAAAATAAATTATTTGTCCTAGTAGATTTCCCTGTAGCAAGCACAGGCATATATCACTGCTCTAGGCATTTTAGATTTGAATTCAAAATTAGAGTGATTTGTCTCAAAAATTTTTATTCTAATTCAGTGTAAATTCATGGAAATTTTTTTGCATAGTGAAAGCTGGAAGGCAGTTTCCAAGATTCATTTTTTCCAATGATTTCTAATTTTTTTCAATGATCTCTTGCTCTTCTATTTCAGTAAACCCATATGAAATGACCTCTGTATGATCTGTCATTATTGCTAATCATAGCAGTCATTATTGGCTCCCTCTTAGTTTTGGGAGTTTGGTATTCTGATACATACTACTAAAAATTCGGGCATTTTTACTGATGTAACACCATTATTTTAGAATCTAAATAAATCTAAAATTATTTGCACATTGATTACATACTTAAAGTGTTCTCTGTTGCATTCAAATTTTGTATTGAACAAAGCTTTCTTGTTTAGAAAGGATTTTTCTAAAGTTCCAGCATCCTCAAGAACAGGAAGACAATGACAATTGATAAAGTAAAGCTTCATTCACAAGAATAATTCTTATATAGTTCAAAGGATTTCTAGAACAAGTGGTATATAAATCTGACAGATTTGAAATTGAAACAGGTAACTCTGATTGAAGTATCAGTAGTACAAGATAAAACCACAGAAAAAAAACAGATAAACCTAGAGAGCTTTCTTTAAGAACAAAAAAATGCTATAACCTTTTCTCCTGTCTTCCTCCTTTCTTTCTTTTTCTATATATAGACACACACAAGATTTGAGTTCCTAAAGGTTCAAGAAATAATGCAAACAGCAGATATAATTATAAAACTCTTGGAAGATAAGGAGTTTTCTTTTTCATACTCCCAAATGAGAATACACAAGAGCCATTTCAATAGTTAGAAAAAACCTATGCAAAATATGCTCACAACTCCTCACTGGTACTAACACACATTGCCTTATTTTGTCACATTTTCAGAATTAACAGTTACATTTTTTAATGAGTTGATTACTTCTTTTGTGATTATCATTTTCGTTATGTAATATGTTTTAATACTATTTAGTTATTAGATATAACTTGGTTTACTATCGTTAATTTAGCATTTGTATTTTCTATACATTTGTACCTTTCTGAAAATTTTATAATGCGTTTCTATGGGTCTTTTGTTATAATTGTAATTCTATTCAATTTTTGGTTTTTAAAATCGTTTTATAAATCCTGCACATGCTCTAAAAAGGTAGTAACAATGCCATTATTATACAAATTAATTGTCAATTCACAACTATCAATCAAAAGACTTTATATATACAAGTTTTTCTTACTTTTCTTAAAGAAAAGTAATCCAAGTGATGTTATCCTTACAAATAAAAATACCATTGACCACCTATGTGTCATTTAGAATTAAACTCCAAAATATACCTTTAAAATAATTTCTCAAATTTTAATATGTGCATGAATCACCTGAGGACCCTGTTGAACTTCAAGTTCTAGTTCAGTAGGTCTGGACTGGACCCTAGGATTCTGCAGTATTTACCAAATGCCATGTGATATTGATGCTGCTGATGAGGACCACACTTTGAATAACAAGCTCGACTGTGCCCCCTCCCATGGCATGGACTCATCTCAGACGAATGTAGGGCTATTTTAACCCTACACTGTATTGAAAGGAAGGGACATGCTGGGAGAAAAAATAAATAGGAGTGTTGGGATCAGGTTGGATTTAAATTCAGCTGAGGATTGGATTTATATGGAGGAAAGCTGAGAGTTACAGATTCTTGTGAAGGTCAAGGGAACATATAATATATACCCAATGAGTGGAAGTAGAAGAAAATGGCTGAGACTCTTCAATGGCTTCCTTCTTTCAGTTAATGGCACTGAAAGAAATGGAGGTAGAGCCAGAGTTTTCTTGTGGGGATCGCCTACATTTTATCCCCTGTTGAGAAGCGGGGCATAATGGTGGTCTAGTCTTGATCTTCCTCAGTGTCTCAGTCCGTTTCTCCATGATGATGCCAGCCAGGAGCCCCCAACAGGAGGGGGTGAGCTCAGCGACAGCACAATGGTATGTTTATCCTGGTCATTGTGGAAGCCTTCTCCAGGGGGCTGCTCTTTGGGATCCACCCAGAGGCACCCCTGGACCCAGCTAGGGACCTGCCTCCAGTCCCAGTTCAGCCTCCATACCTGCTGCTGAGTACTTGTGGCAAAATGCCTGGGGTACCAGATACTCCAGTGCTCTGGTTCCATGAGCCCCCACCGCACCTCACCCTGCGTCAAGGCATCACCAGCAGGACTGGAGGCTGGAGGGAACCTATTATTCCTGACCTCTGCTCCGGGGCAGCCCTAATTTTGGCTATGGCTCTCCAAAGTCACCAGGAAGGCTTGCACAGAGTAAAAGCCCTGAATGCTTCCCTTAAGTGACTTTTTTTTTTTTAAAGATTTATTTATTTATTCGTACAGAACTGGGGTACAGGTCAGAAATGCAGAGGGTGAGAGGATTCACCAGAGACAGAGTCGGGTACAGAACAGGCAGATCCACGAAGTACACTGCTGAGGGGAGCAGCGGGCGGGTCAGGAGAGGTCTGCCCTGCCATGTGGTCGCCTCGCCTCTGGGGCAGGCGGGGATCAAACTCATGCGGAAGTGGCCTCAGTTTCTCAGTGCTGTGCTCCAACCCGCTGTGCCACCAGGGAGGACCCCTTAAGTGACTTTTTAAATGTGCTTTCATTGTGGTCAAACTGTGTAATGTCATGGATAACATACTTCCTGAGGCTACCCCTGATTTGATCTATGCGTTTGCATTTTAGGTTGTGCTCACCGTGGTGCCAAGATTAGGATCACAACATAGCTTTTAATTATTGTGGGCTAATGACTGGAGCAGAGAAAACAATATACAAATGCTAAGTAATTCCTTCCAAGCAAGAAGAAGGGGGCAGGAACAACAGTTTTTCCTCTAGTGTTGTAGGGCAAGTAGTCTTCAGGATTTTCTGCTTCTGCCTCAACCACCAGAACTGGAAACCTGAGCTAGCTCATCAGAGACTGAAGTTTGAGAATCTTTCCAGTGTTATAGCAACATGTCTAACTCAAATTTTATATGAAATATTGAGCATGTCTTAGTTCACCAGGGATTATCCTGGTCTACACTGGCTATACCAGCATTTGCATGAATAGGAGTTCAAGCGTCCCTGTTTAGATGATAAAGTATATGGAGCACCTTTCTGCCACAGAGAATGACCAAAGAAGTGTTGAGCAACCAACATTTAGTATTTGTCATACTCCAGTAACCAAAAAAATTGAAAATCAATGTAAATCTTAATTTACAGTCTTCCATGAAAACAACAAAGGAATGTGTATTAATAACATGAAGCTAAACTCCTTTCAGATTTTCCTTCCCATCCCTCTTGCTGTCGATAAGTTGTACACGCATCACTGATGCCCTAAAGTGTGTCCCCTCTTCTAATTTAAGTCCAGATACTTCTCTAACTCGCTCTGCCAGCCTCCCTTCTCCTCCTCCCATCTCCTCTCTGGTGCAGGTGTTACTGTGTCAAGCCACTCAGTCTCTCCACTCACTACTAGTTTTACTTTTCTTCTGCCCTCACCTCCCTTTACCTCCAATGGTAAAAGTGTCATTGCTGCTGTTGCTATTGACAACCACCTTGTAACAGAAGGGCCAGTCTGAATCAGAGGTAGAGGGACAGTGCTGGGTGGAGGGACAGTCCATTCCTCCCATGGCATTCCAGAAATGTTGATACCAAATCTTATTCAAGCCCACTTGAATCAGCTTTCTGTTAATTAAAAATAAAGACATCCTAACAAAGACATGGGGTTCTGTACAACTGAGGAAATCAGGATAAAATCTCCCATCCTTTGCTGATAGTGGAAAAAAGGGTTCATAAATTTGTAAGTTACTTTTTTATTCCCATTGCTATAACTTAATATGCCCTTCTTTCGTTCTTTTAAAAATATACAACAGGAAATCAAAATTCAACTTTTTTTGGACAAAGTTTTGTTTTCTAAATGGATAGAACTTAGTCATTCCATGCTTAACCATTTTAAAATCAAAGCCAGTGACTCACTAAGTTGATGCTAACAAGGGAGAACAGTTGATCTCCTCCATGAGAAAAAATAAAAGTTGTAGTATCATTGATGTGAAAGTGTTGTGGTCAAAACATTTGATCATGAGAAAGGTCAAAGCAGTTCGAATAGCAGAAGCACTAACATGCTTGTAGACATGGCATTGTAACTGCAACTCGTGGTGAAACTGAAAGCCACCCCTCTGATAAAGAAAAAAGGTGGGGAAGAGGGTCTGCTGCCAGAGCATGAAGGTGAGGGCCCCATGGCAAATATGCATGACAAATGTGCTTTTCTACCCGTGGGCAATCTTTAAGCAGCTATGTTGGTGCAAAAACCAGAGTCAACCTTACAGAAAGCATTAGGAAAAGATTATTTCAGAAATACAATCAACTTGGGAAGGAATAAATAATAGTCAGTTTTTTAAAAGACCATGTCAGGCTGTGTTGGGAACTATATCTTTAAACCCTTTCTTTTTTTTTTTTAAGATTTATTTATTTCTGCACACAGAACTGGGGTACAGGCCAGAGGTGCAGAGACTGTGAGAGGATTCATTAGAGACAGAGCGGGGAGCAGAACAGGCAGATTGACGAAATGCACTGCTGAGGGGAGTAGCGGGCAGGTCAGGAGAGGTGTGCCATGCCATGTAGGAACACCACCCTGGCTGGGGATCAAACTCGTGAAGTGGCTGCTTCTAGCATCTTAGCGTTGTGCTTTAACCTGCTGTGCCACCAGGGAGGTCCCCTATATCTTTAAATCTTGCCCTCTATTGTCATGATCTTGATTTTAAAAAAAAATATGGTAATGTGTACCTTAATTTTTATGCTAAAGCTGTGTGTGTGTGTGAGTGTGTGCGTGTGTGTGTGTGAAACAAGCAACACTGATGGAAACTTCTTATCTGGCTAGTATATGTCATTTATACATTCCAGTGACTAGTTTAGCTAGTAAAGCTATACAGCATTAAACCAAGGTCTAATTATTTAGGTCTATAGGTTTAAAGCGATACAGCATTAAGCCAAGGTCTAAAATCATGATCAGATGGATTAAAAAGGTCCTTAACTAACATGCTAGTACAGGACCTATTCAGTAAATTAGACCCTATTAAAGGAGGCAGCCATTCTAAAAGAAAAGGACAAAAGAAGGAGGGAGAAAAGTGAATAAAAGAAAACTATGAAAATTTGCTGTAAGAATAGGGGGCTGGAGGCGTATCAGGAATGAGGAGAAAAAGGGCAATGGAGAGAAGAATACTATCCCCAAAGGATGGTGGGTTTATTATATTATGCCTGAGGATTCTGAATGAGATAAATGGAATACACATAACCTGCTTTGAGCTCCCTGCTCAGGTAAACAAGCACCACATAAACATCCTATTTAATGTGTTTCTCACAGGGCATACAAAAAGGGTATTTAGTCATTTCATCGTTGAATAATGCTGTATTATCAAAACGAAGCTAGATTTAAACTTGTAAATAACTGCATTCACCCAAAGCATGTGTATATATAGCAAAGCTATTTAAACTAAAAGATATCATTTTGAAAAGGGCTATTATATTATTTCACATTTGTTATGAGTAGCAGTGGATAGTGAATGCAGAAAAGACAGTCACTACTTAGATTCTAGGGCTTAGACCAATGATCCAGAATGAAGTATTATTTCTCATTTATTAAACTCCAGTTCCGTGATTCGACATTGGACAAAGACTTAGATACTATTCATTACTAGCTGCTTTGTCATTTAAATAGGTAGAAATAACCCTTTCCAGGAGAAAGGGTGGGAGTCAACCAGCAACAAAAATGAAGGTATTATTTTCTTAGCATGGTGTTTACACAAAGCTCCCCTTGGTGAGTCTCTGCTAAGAGGATTTGTGGAGTCAGTTGTCTACAGCCATGCAGTCCTCATCTATCAGTCTGGATTATGCATCCTAACTAAACTGGGAAAGAATAAAACTTTTATTCTAACTACTAAAAAGGACCCTTGGTAGCAATTAGCAAAATAATGATCTAATGATGTGCAAATATCAACTGGAGATTATCAAGATTTCTATGTGATGTCAAAGTGACACATGTAACATTTCTCTCCTGTGCAATTCTCTTTTTTGCTTCCAGAAGAGAAGCTTCTAATACTGAGACATTCACGGCAAGGTCAGACTCACTTCCATTTGGAAAGTGTTTTCACTTGGTACAATCTCTGTGTGATACATGTCTGGCACCAGTTGGTCTGTGTATAATTTGTCCATCAAAGGTTATTTGCATTCCCAATTGGACAGGTGCAAGGTTCTGAAATCAACAAATGGGTCAAAAGGCCAAGGAAGCAATGGAGATTTGGACCGAGAACTATAGTTCAATAAATACTGAGTACCATTGGTATATTATAGTAGTGAAAGAATCAAAGGGGGATCCTTCCCAGACGAATCTCAGTCTTGAGAGGAGAAAAGCATACCATCCCATGTAATAGAAGATAAAAGGTAACTAAAATAAAGTATGCATTTAAGATGTGTCATGCCCTACTCATTTCAATTAAGGTATTCCTATAATAAAATTCAACCCAGACTATATAGTTGTAATAATTCTTTTATGAACTATGGATTAATTTTCCCATTATACAGATGATAAAATTGGATATAGAAGTTGTCAAGTTATCTATTGTCTCATAAAAAAAATCACCCCAAATGAGGGGCTTAAAACACCAATCCTTTTATGTAAATTTGGTGTTGCCTGGGCTCAGCAAGGTGGTTTTCATTCAGGTCACTCAGCTAGTTGCAGTAATTAGTCATCTAAAGTTCACTCATCTAAAGTCCAGACTGGTGTCTGGAATAAATGACTCCAACAAATGAGGCCTAAAATAGCTGAGCCCCCTCAGGCATCTCTGTTTCTGCACAGGGTCTCTCTGGCCTAGAAACACTGTGGTAGCTGGAGTTAAAGAATCAGAAAGAAGCTCTTTGGCTTTTAGGATGTGGGCTTCAGTCACATAGCACCACTTCTGCCACACCCTAATAGTTGAAGCACTCACCAAACTCTGCCCAATGTCTCAAGAAAGAGACAGATGCTACCTCCTGATAAAGAACAAGTCCCAATATGGAGCCAGAGACTCTGTTACTGCCATATTCAGCAATTAAAATCTTCCCCAAAAATATCACTTGGAGTCAGGAGAAACAAATACATTTCTTGCAAAACCAGGGTGATATGCTGAAATTTTTATCTACTATCCCAGTGACCATTTGTGGTTCATTCTCCTTACAAGGGCTGAGTAGCTCAGTGTCTTCATTTTACAGTCAGGGAAACTAAAGCATAAATTGGGTTAATATATTACATAGGATTCCACAGCCATGTAATGTCAAAACCAGGCCAGGTCCTAGATATCTGGAGCCTTTCTAATCTTTGGTTCTTTTCTAATCTTTTCTCCAGTATTTTTCTTGTTGACTCACCTTCACATGCTCATTTCTTGAGCAGAGTTGAATGGGCAAAGACACTAGTAGTTCCTGCCAATACAATGTACCAAGTGGAAGCAGAGGTCAAGGTCACCAAGGGCCACATTGCCTGCAGACATGGAGTAGAAGGAACTACCACAAGGTTTCCTAAACCTGAAGAGGGTAATGGCTTCCTCCAGCAATGCTGTCCAAATCCCAGGAGGACTCCGCTGTCACAACAGACACACATCATAGCACCTGCTACAGAGATGTGAGCATTTCTCTCGTGTCTCCTACCTCTGCCACTGCCCCACCAGCACCCACCTCCAACAACAGAAGACATTTCCTCTGCTTAAACCCACGACCATAGCCCAGGTATTCACAGCTTTGGGCTAGCATCTTTAAGTTTAGAATAATCCATTTGCTCTAGAAGGAAATAAAATGTGATTTTCTATTTGTTGGCAGAAAATGCTAAAGTTATTTCCTAAACACTTTTTGGAAGTTCAGCCACTTTTGCTGAAGAAAAATGATGAGTCAATAGAAACTAAATCATGATCAGATGGATTAAAATGACTTTTTTAAGGAAGGGCAAAGTGTTTAGAAGAATGGCTTTCGAGTAGATTTTATATTAACACCCATCATCTTCCTATACTTGAGGCTTATGAGGCTTGTTGTTATGGAAATAGGTGATGTGGTCCCCAATGTAACAGTATAATTTCACTGCAAGATTAACCAAGAGAGCAGTAAAACCCTAGTTAAAATACTGCACTTTGGTATTCTACTAAGTACAAGAAAATAATAGACAGGAAAGAATTTACACTGACATTTTAAATTTCTAAAGCTTTGGTTCCAGTGAGGAAATTTTATTTAACTGCCTTGCCCTCCTAGATGGGCATTTAATTGAACAATTGACTTTAGAGAAACCCAGCATGTTAAAATTGGAAAAGGTCTTAAGGAAGATTTTTGTCCAAATGCTCCACTTTACGGGCGATGATGCAGAAGTTCTGAGAGAAGAGATTTGCTAAGTCACGTAGCTGGTGGGTTAAGGATTCTAACTCTGGACTCCTGAGTCCACTGCTCATGCACTGCCAGATCACCATGTGTTTGAACCCCTTACAGACATTTCAGCAAATGCAAGGACAACAGAAGCCAGAGGCCAAAGGAAGAAGAGATTTTCCAAGACATTTCCCCTGCCATTGTGATCCACCTCCACCTCCTCTAGTGACTGTCTGGTTTTGTTTGAAGATGGCTGCATCCCCCGGTTCAGCGCACAGGTTACAGTTTGCACTACTGCCTCAGGGGTAAGCCAGCCGTCTCAGTGCAACCAGCCCCACTGTGATTGGTCATGAAGGGCACGTTCCCACACAGAACTAGTGGAAAGTTGCTTGTTTAATTAATTTTTTTTATGTTGAAAAATGTTATATTTCGAATTAGCTAGGTGGACTCAGCTTAAAGGCTCCCACTGTTGTTGGTGACAACCGAAGCATCAAAGTCAGGAGTCAGTGCAACTTACGCCTTCTACTCCCCATGAGGTCTGAGCAAAGCATTGACCTCAGCCGTGTCAATGGCATAGACGTTCTGCAGAGCCTGTGTCATCTGGGGCTTGGTGGCCTTGACACCTTTAATGAAGATAAGTGGGCTGATGTCCTCTCTCTCTGCATGGCTGGCTCTGTGGTCAGGGAAGTTTATGCTGGCAGAGTGTATAAGCATGATTCTCCTGAGGGCTCTCTTCTGAGGATATCTGGGTTACCTTCAGAGCCTCAGTGTCTTGGGCCACCAGAAGGTAGGTGCTGTGAGACTCTTCTTTTTGTGTGACTGAGAACAGCTTTCTGCACTGTTTTCTTGGGACTCAAGGCTTTGGCTTTGGGAAGAACTGGGGCTTCCTTCTTTACATTTGGTGATGTGGTCATGAAAACCTGTCTTTATTTTTAAACGTAACAATGCAGTTCATTCTCTTCCTCTTTCAACGTGAAAGGGAGAGCACATTAGGCTTGAGGTCACTACAGCTATATTTTCCTAACACTGGAGTGTTGGGGAGTGTCAGCATCTGCTATCAGAAGGTGGAGCCAAGAGATGAGAGAAACCACATGCGAAAGATACTATTTGAACACTGAATCCAGTCACATCTGAAGCCACCTCCAGCCACGCACCTTTTGGTCCCATGTATTGTTCAGTCCACTTAAACCCTCATCGCGTACTTTACTTGGGTGGTGATCTCAGAAAACACCAGTGGAAGAGTGAAGAGAATCAGGGAAGACGACAGACAATGGGTGTGCTATTAAGCAAGTCACCACAGTGGAAAATAACAGCTAGTCCTATGAGAAAGTCTGGTAAAGATTATGGGGCCCTTCTCTCCCCCAACCCCAAGATTTATTTAGAGTCAGGGGAGCCAGGGTATTTCTATACTGACCTTCATACATCATTGCTTGAGGGAGGTGAATGCATTTCTAGTAGAGCAGGTTCAGGTGATGAACCTGAGGACCTGGGGAGTTGAGCTGACAAGTGCTAGAATGGAAGGGGCCAAAGGATACCTGTGCAGTCCTCCGATTCCTGCTCTGCCCCTGGGTGTAAAACTCCACTCCCCTTGCCCCAGGGCTGCAGGAAGTCCTTGGGTGGCAGCAGCATAGGACAGAAGGCACCCAGATCCTAATATGACTATTTGGAAGGCCATTCGCTTCTAATCAGAAGCTTCTGATTAGACTTTACAATAACAAGAACTAAATCATTGAGCTCAGCCATCAACATTAGGGGATATTTTTTTTTAGCCTACCCTGATTGACAACAGCAGAAAGCAGATGTTTGCCCAGCCAGCTACTCTCACGACCAGTGGATGAGAGATGATGAAACCAGGTGACTCCCTTGTTCATGAAAACGAGAGCTATCCCAGAAGTGACGTGCTTGAGGCTGCACAGGAGGACCAGAGAAGGGAGCATGATGGGGAGGTGATACAGCCACTTCCTTCCTCTTTACCTAAAATTAAAACCATGTATTTACTTTAGCTTTCTTTACCTTGTATAATTTAAATTCTTTCTTTTACCTACTCCAAATGAAATGCTCTCAAATTGTATGCCTGCCAATTTCTTCTTCCATTCAAACAGCTTCTGCTGAACATAATATATAATACGCATGAAATCTCATTGTTACATTTTCACTGTGAAATTCTCCTTTACTTTTTTAAAATCTTGTTTAATTGGGTGATTTTTTTCCCTCAAGTCTATTCATTTTTTATAGTAATTATGTTCCTATTTGTATTGGTTTAGTATTTTGTTACATAGAATTCTAGACTTATTGCATCATTTTACTCCCTATATATTTCCTTAACAGCACATCAATGAATTTTATTTGTTTTCCATCTATCCCTTTGACCCTCTCTCCCTCCCCTAGTCTTAGCTTTCAAATATTTATCTAAATATTTTTATCTCTCTTGACAGTTAATCAACTTAATATAAACAGCAATCTAAATATTTTCTTCCAGTAACTTGCTGGCTATGTAGAGTGGGCATCTATAATAATCTGTTGAAAGAATAAATGAGTGTGTTACACAAGTTTTGATGTTCCTTTTGCATATTGTCATAGTGTTTTCCCATTCTCAATTATAACTGGTAAGATTTTACTTTATTAAATGCTTTCCATTTTCATCTCTAGTGTATCACTCAACCTCACTGTCCCTTCCTCCTCCCCAAGAATGACAACAGTGACAAAGCACATCTCAAAACTCATCCCCAGGAGCTTCAGCACTCAGGAAAGCCTGGCCCTCCCACACCTCCCATAATCCCCTTCACCCACCCAGTGTTCACCCTGAGGGAGACCACCTGCTGGTCATCCCTGATAAAAATTAGCAAAATTTTGTAAAATCTTACAATTCACAACATAATCTCCCCAAGCTTAAGTTATTCAATTTTGACCATCATCCTGCAAGGAAGGCAAAACAGGTATCATTAACTCCTGTTTTATGAGAAGACTGAGGCTCTGCGGGGCTCCTTGGCTTGGTCAGCATCCTGCCTAGCAGACCAGGATCAGAGGCTGAAGCCACAGGTTGTTTTGTTTTTCCCAAGGCCCAAGCCCTTAAGCAAAAGATGCTCAATCTCTCTCCCTTTGACTTCTGGCATGCCAAGTGTGCCAGCCCTCCTGCCCTCAGACTCCAGCTCTGTCACCTTCTGCTACCAACAAATGCAGCAGTAACAGTTGGCTCCATCTTTCAGGCAACAGAATTGGCAAAGATACGGTTGGCAGTGTGTGGGTGATGGCAGCGTTGCACAGAGGGTGCTGGCCCTCCCAACCTCTCAAGGCTCCCTCCAGCGTTCAGAGTGAAGCTCAGGTCCCTTAAATACTCTGACTTTGGCACCCTGGGTATTATTCTACATTATTACATTATTACATTATGGAAATATTACATTATTTCCATCCAATTGGGCAAACTTTAATGTCTCCCAACCTCCAAAATGGAGGAGAGATTATTAACTTCCTCGTGTACTTGTGACAAGCATCTAACGTGGATAAATTAAGTGCTTAGGTAAGAACTCAATGTTTATCAACAATATTTGTAATATATATAACTATGGTATATAGTTTTTGTACTATAAACCAGACAGGGATGGTACAAAGACACAAAAAAGTGACTTAAGGAAATTCTGTGTATTACCACACGAGTATTTAACATTGGTGCTATTTCACCCTGAACAAAAGTTTTCATAAATAATGACACAGAGCTCTCACCTAGGACATTCTTCATAGATGAGAGGAACTGGATAAAATGCTGCAGCCACTGCAGCACAAGTTCAATCCCCAGCCAGGTATGTGCCCCACATGGTGCAGCAGACCTCTCCTGTGTGGCCCACTGCTCTCCTCAGCAGTGTATTTCAATACACTGTTCTGCTGTCTCTGGTAGGTACTCTCACCCCCCATGCCTCTGCCTGTACCCCGGTTCCTGTATGCATAAATAAATAAATCTTTAAAGAGAGAGAGAGAAATCTGGGATTCCAAAGTGGCAGAACATCTGGAACTACTGGATCTGGGGATGCCTAGATTTGCTTGAAATCTTAACCCTTTAAAGAGTGCTGGCAGTTGTCATCTGGTAACCAAAGTTCTCGAAGCTGAAATATTTCAGCATTAAGGATCAGAATCTTTAGATGGACTATGTGGATAAAGTAAATTTAGTGTTCACATTGATTTTGCTAAACAAACGTTAGACATCTGACTTTGATAGCTAAGAAAAAAAGCAAACACTACTGGAAATTAGGGTTCTGCCTCAAGGGTCCCCATTCCAGTTACCCTTGCTGCACAACAAAATTAGAAAATTTGTTACTGTGAAGAACTAAATTATCCTTGCAGAAGTGTTCATTTCCTGAATTAAAATAATAGACATGATCTAAACACATTCCAAAGACTACATCTGCTCCTCCTTGAGTTAGGCCCACGGTATTTTACAGATGGGACACAAATCCCTTCAGCTCTTGAATTTCCAAGTCTCTCAGAGATATACAATGAGAGGGGACTCAGGGATACATCAGTGTCTAAGCTCTTTGTTTTCCCCACAGTTCTCCACATATTTTCCTAGATAATCCTTAGATAAAACTTAGTCTGGGGGAGGATGACTTGGATCTTTAGCTGCTGTGCAACTGTGTTGTTTGTATAGCTGAGTCTTGTGGTTTTGACCTTGAATGTTATGAATTAACTCCTTTGTTACCTGTGTTCTGCAGTGACATCCCAGAGACAATGTCATCAGTTAGAACAGGCCATGTAATGCTATACTAACAAATACCTCAGCCTGACAAATGTCTACTTCCTTTTCTCTCATGCTATACATCCAACATGGAGGGTGCTCGGGTCATCTGGTCACTCCAGTGAGGCATACGTAAATTCCATTTCAGCCTGTGAGATGGAGTAAACCCACAACTAGCCCACCAGGGTGAAGAAAAGGTATGGGACTAGACACGAGCTTTTCAAGCTTCTGCCCAGAAACAACAAATATCACACCTGGAACTAAAGAGCAAAACTTGTTACAAACACTATAAGAAAATGCTGAGGGAAACATCTTTTAACTATTCTCTCAGTCTGCTGTGGCTCCCATAACAAAATATCACGATCAGGAGGCCTGAATAACACAAACCTGTTTTCTCACAGTTGTGAAGGCTAGAACTCCAAGGTCAAAGCACCAGCACATCTGGTTCCTGAGGGAGACCCCTGGCTATGGAGCACCAGCTCACTACTCTGTGCTCAGATCACCTCTTCCTGTGTGTGCAGGGAAAGGGAGAGAGAATCCTCTGGCATCTCTTCTTATAAGGACACTAATCCCATAGGCTCAGAGCCCCATCCTCCTGATGTCATCTAACCTCAATTAGCCCCTTGCTCCAAATGCAGCCACAATGCAGATTAAAGCTTTGACATAGGATCTGGTGATGGGACACATAAATTCTGTCTACGACAGCTGTTCCCAGGTACCAGCTTTAGAAGAATAAATATAAAACCAATGCTACGCTCCTTCTAAGAAGTGATTCAGTTAGCATCAAAAGGGCAATTATAACTGTACAGTAAATATCTTCTCAGTACTGACATTTAAAATAGAATTTTTTGAACAGAATTCCCTACCTAGTAAATTATTTTTTTTAATCTTTCCCTGAACTGATAAATCAGCAGTCTAAACTATGAGAAGCACTGATTCATCTTTGTTCTCCATATTAATTTGCTTCCTTTCCATACAGAGATATAAGGATCACATTGTTTTATTGAAGGGTATGTTTCTCTCTCCGAAATACAAACCCTGACTTTTGAATAACTGTGGTATAGATTATAGCATCACATCATTTGATAGGCTGACACTGAAGATCAAGATAGCTTGTAAACTGATAACGGAACTGAAAATGAACTTTCTGCATGGTTCTTCATTTTTATCTTTGCATCACTATTCTTTCTAATAGTAGTTTTGAGATAGCTATTACAATTTGTCCATTATTTTCTTTTCAGAAGTTTACCAAAAATCTAAGTGAGGTAAAGTACTTCTGGTTATCTCTAAACCTAAATTAAATGCAGGGTGTTGTTTGCACTTCCCCAAAGGCTTACAGGTATATCCCACTAAGAACAGAAATGGAAAAGTGGGGGTGGCAGAGAGGGGAGAGGAGGCAGGGGAAGGAGGAGAGCAGAGAATGGGAGAGGAGAGGCCAGACTAGGGCAGTCCAACTTCGAAGTTTTACTTCCTCTGCAGCAAGCATCTCAATATGCACCCGGCCTGTCTCCCAGCTGGTGTTGAACAGTAACAGTTTCTAGGAACTTCTGCAAAGGAGCAGGTTCTATTCAGGTGATGACCATTTAAGTGAAATGATTTGCATGAAACTTTTTATCTCACCTAAGTGGAGTGAAAGCAGCTTGAGTCCTGAGGAACTTAAGAGTGGGGATGTGGAGACGGGGTATTCCTCTACCTGACTTCACAGGATGTCGGGCAGACCCATGTCTACAGAAACAGGTCTGAAGGTGTCCGGGGGTCTACCTATGACGGGGTGTTTAAGTTTAATTCAGAGGAGAAAGAACAAAAACATAAAAAATAAAATAAACCCCGGCCTGAATCTCACACAATGAAATTTAGCCCTTTGTTAATAACATCGATATTCTTGACTTTTGTGTGGAAATATTAATAGCTAATCCTTACATAATGCTTAACATGGTGCCAGGTTCTGCTCCAAATGGCTTAAATATATTAAATATAATACTATATTTAATCATAATAAAACCCTATGGGGTATATGTAGGCCTCATAAAGCAGTCCAAATCCTAATGTATTTGTTTACATGACAAAAGATGAATTGAAGAATTAAGATTATGAGTGAGCTGACCTTAAAGTAAGATTATCCCAGATTAACCAGGTGGACCCAAGGTATTCACAGATTTCTTAAAAATGGCAGAGAGAAGCAGAAGAGTTAGTTGCAGAGCAAAACAACATGAAAAGACTTAACCCAACATTTGGGCTTTGAGAATGGAGAAGCGATGAATGAGCCAGGGGGTGCAGGTAGCATAGAGAGGATAAAAAGATAAAGAACGAGATGGTCCCCCAGAGCCACCAGAAAGGACTGGTGGCTGGAAACATCTTGATGTAGTTCAGGAAACCCTCCCAGACTGGGGTGTCCAGAACTAGCAGATCTATCACCAGTTGGTGTCATTTTTCATCGCTATGTTTATGGTCCTTTGGTTCTGTGGAAAGAAGAACCCAATAGAAGGTGATGACTGTTATTTTCCCCAGTACCCATGACCAAGAGGAGGCAGGGAGATGTTCAGGTGCCTGAACGCTTCCAGAGTCTGCCTGCCTGATGCTAGCTGCCTTTTGGAGCTTTCTCAGTCGATTTAGAAATGGGTGCAAAGAAGAATGTCATTATTATTTCCTTTACAAATCTCAGCAGGTGGGGGAAGAGAGCAGCAGACCTTCTGGAAGTATTTACCACTCTAGGCTTTGATAAACATTTCCTCATTTAGCCTATAGCATCCCGACATAGTGGGCAGATTATTCTTCCCATTTAGCAAATGAGATTGTTGAGGTTTGCAGGTTGAAATAATTGGCGTGCTGTCACCGCATTAGTTAAGTGATGAGGACAGGAGTCACACACTGCATCTTGCAGCAAGGATACCTGTACCTATATTGCTACATACAAGGAATTTGCTTTCACAGCCTTCCTAGACACATAGACATAGGAGTGCTGCTTCAGTGCCCTGAGGACAGAATGTGATATGAATATGTAGATGGACAGATTTCAGTTTTTCTCTCTGGACATAGCCCTGCCCTAAAGCACACACACTCATGTCAACGCTTGTTCTTCTGGTCAGGACACCACGGCTATCAGGAAGGCATAGGGCAGCTTCTCTGATCTGGTTTGTGACTAGATACAAACCAGCCCCTGAGGTTCTCAGAAATATCTAGGGCAGGGATAATATATGAGCTCTCCCGAAATGTGAGATAGTATTTGCACTGTGATTCTAGGTCCGTAGCTGTGAGTTTTGTAAAAGAAAGATACGCTCTCATCAGTAAGCTGTTTCATGCTACTTACTACCTTAAAATCTCAGAAAATACAATAAAAGTACTTGTTTTTCACTCATGTGGCCTTGTTGGTTGATGGAGGCTGCACTTGGCCTGAAGCCACAGTCAGGTTCAAGTCTGCCCCACTTCTCTCTCATTATTCTGGGCCCCGCAGACTACCCAGGACATGTCTTGCCCATGGTAATAGCAGAAGTGCAACAAGAACAAGGGGGCCAGCTGGTGCCTGCTCAAGACTAAGTTGGGATCTTTCATAATGCAACTTGCAGGTCAAGCAATGTAGTCAAGTCCAGTTCCACCGGAACAGGAAGGTATGTTCTTCCCAGGGATGGGGACAGGAAAGATACAGAATACTCACCGACCAATAATCGAAATTTTTGTAATCATTGCAAATAAAGTCCTCAAGGAAAAACAGACACCCTTGAAATGAAGTCTGCAAACATTCCCTACCTACAAGCTCATAGGCTCTTGCTTCTGTCCAAGGCAAATGGACTATCTGTGTTGTCAAAGAAATGCAATTAGCATGCCTTCCTGAGCCTCCAACACATGCAGATGTCTGCAGAGCCTCAGGTATGTCTGCACCCCAATGACAAAAGTCCTCAATGGGACCGAGGTTCCCAGCAAACCTGGAGCACCTCACATGGCGATGGTGCTTTCCAAACACATTTCCTGAGCTCTTCCTGCTGCATGGCCTCTGGGGACACTAGCTGTCACGCCGGCCTGTCAGAGAGCCCTGCTGCCTGCTGTGGGCAGGACTGGCTTTCTGCAAACTCATTATTGTGGAAGGAACGCTTGAGGTATGTTGAACTCAAAGTGAAATGACCCTCTCTAAACTAAGACTGGACAAAACAGCGGGGAAAAGGTGAAGCCCTCAACTGTGTAGTTTTCATAATAAATTAAGAACGTGACTTACAAATGTTTCCAAAGGTAGAGATCATGATGCATTAGAAATGCTTAGAAATAAAGTTAAATAAAAAGACCTCAAACTACATAAGCATGTATATGTAATATGATCTTAAGTTGGAAAAATCTTTCCATATAGAAAGCAAGAGTAAAAAAAAAAAAAAAAAA
>NW_004567105.1:72327752-72334713 GCF_000260355.1 Condylura cristata | reverse complement strand
AGAGGATTCACCAGAGACAGAGTGGGGAGCAGAACAGGCAGATGGACGAAGTACACTGCTGAGGGGAGCAGCGGGCAGGTCAGGAGAGGTCTGCCTCGCCATGTGGATCTCCTCCGGGCAGGTGGGGATCGAACTCATGCGGAAGTGGCTTTAGCTTCTTTGTGCTGTGCTTTAACCTGCTGCACCACCAGGGAGGGCCCCTCTTCTTCCACTTTTTCTAGTTTTTCTTCACATTTTTAATAACCATCTATCACTTTTTTGTAATGGACAAAAAAAAGGTCATTTTCCCCCCACCTCCCCAAATTGAGCCTGAAGCCAAAATCCAGAGCCATAACAGAGGAAATGGGTCCAAGCTCCCAGCTATAAAAGTGTGAGAGCCTGTGTTTCTGGGGTTGCCGAGTGACCTTTAATAAACATCCACCTTGAGACAGAAAAAACATAGAATTCCAGGCTATGGACTCAACATATAATTTACCTTTACTATCACTGTGGGGCTGTTAGGTCTACCCCTAGATTTAAGATTTATGATCAAACAGAGGAATACTTTTGATTTGGTTGATTCTTCGTGGACTTAGGCTTTGGGTTCATACACTCCAAGTAGCTAAACTGGATCTGGAATCATAGGCCAAATGCCTGAGGCCTAACTGTTCATAAACCTGTAAGCCTCTTTCAGCACAGGTCAGTATCCTCTCAGTTCTCAGGAGGAATCTTGGCCCAAAACAACCCAGCAACTCTTCCTTCGTTCCTTTCAACTCATTCTTCTACCTGAGTTTGCTGTCCTGGCTCTATTCTCTGTTCCTATTCCCACATCTTACTCCCTCATGTCTCTCCTAAAACAGAATGCCTGTCTAGCTCTGGCTGATTGAAACAACTCAGCATCCATCACAGCCTTCTTCCTTGCTGGCTGCCTGTAAGGACTGCATAATTGGGCTCCCTGGCCTCTGGTTAGAGCAACAAAGGGACACAAGGGTAAAGGTCAGAAGAAGGTCAAAGGGCAAAAGAAAAGGAGAAGTTAGAGTTTTACCTCTCTGGCTCCTCCCTGGCTCTCTGTACCAATTAGTTTCATTTTTCAAGGTCACAGCCTTGATGGGCAGTCCTCCCCTGCAGCTCATCCCCTTGTTGATCACGGTTCCTCCCTCTGCATCTTCAGTCACAGAAGAGATAGTAGCTTCCCCACCTTCCTGGTATCCCCAACAAGTTCACACAATCAAAACTAGACCCCTCACTGAACTCTCTCTTATCAACCCTTTGAGTGTGCCTGATGAGACTCTGGCTGATATTATAGGGAATGTATATAAATAAATGAGTGGCTGCAATTAACTACAATTTATTTTTCTCTCCATATATCCAACCAAATGGACTAGTTGCTTTTCACACATTGTCTCAAATAATCTTCACATATCCCTACAAAGAGAACACTATTAGTGTTTCTATTTTACAGATGTGAAAATTGAGGTGGAGGTAAGTTTAAAAAGTTAAAATAGTGAATAGCAGACTTGAATTTGGAATTGGAATTTTCCTTGGCTTCTTAGTTTTCACTTTTGTTCTTCGGAGTTTGGTTTTTTGCTTGCCTTCGGTTTTTTTTTGTTTTTTCGTTTTTTTTGGGTTGCATTAAAAAAATACCACAGATTGAAAGACTTATAAACAACAGAAATTTATTTCTCACAGTTCTGGAGGCACAGAATGGTTGAGAGAATCCTTCTCCTGGTTCACAGACATTGCCTGTGTTATCAAATGGTGAGAGATCACTCTGGAACCTTTGATAAAACATTGATCCACCATGAGAGCTTTAGCTTCACGGTTTCAGCATCTCCTAAATGCTCATGTTCTAATATAATCTTTTGGGGTTAGGACTTCAACCTATGAATTTGGGGGTACATATTCAGACAATAGTAGATGGGCTCATTAACAGGCTCAGAGCCAGTTATGCCCCTACTCATAACTAAGCTATTTCTACTTAATTCACACCCCAATATAAAGTACTGGCTCTGTCAATTATCAAGATAAAGCAAAATGCCCGTGTCCATGGCAGCTCCTACCCTTGTTCCTATAAAGGCAATCACAAATCACCAACCCCACTCACTCACTTTAGCTTACATCCTTACCTACAGATCTCCAAGACAAAAGAAGCACTCAGCAATGATCTTTCTCAGTTTTACATCACCATACCTCCTACACTATCCTGACTCCCTTCCTAATTCAAAAAATGAACTGTTCCAGGTTCCTTTATTGCATCATTAATTTATTCCTTCTAGTGGGGTTAGGACCTTCCCATCAACAAATGACAAGTTCCAGCATCACCAATCCTCAAGAAGAATGCCTAATTCAACCAACATCCTCCTCCAGCTGCTGCACTATATACCCCATCACAACAACACTTCTTATTTTTTTGAAGATTTATTTATTTATTCATACAGAACTGGGGTACAAGCCAGAGGTGCTGGGGTGGTGAGAAGCCTCACCAGAGATAGAGTGGGAAGCAGAACAGGCAGATAGACGAAGTACACTGCTGAGGGGAGCAGCAGGCGGGTCAGGAGAGGTCTGCCACGCCACATGGATCACTTCCATGGTGGGGAGTAGAACTCACACTGAAGCAGCTGTGGCTAGCTTGCAGTGCTGTGTCCTAATCCATTGCACACCAGGGTGGGCCCCATAACAATACTTCTAAAGAGCTGTCTGTAGTGATTCTATTCTGTCATATGATTTTTTTTTCTTTTAACCCACTGTAATCGTAAGAAAGATAATGATCTTCTCAGGGATATCCATAACTTCCTTATTGCCAAGACAATCACCACTCTTGGTCAATGGAGTTGATAAGTCTCTCCTTGGACTCCTCCCTTCTCTTGGTTTCTATGAGGATGTTAAAACTCTCCTGCTTTTTCTCCAGTTTTACTGGCCCCTCCTCAATCTTTGCTAATGCCTCCTCATTTATCTGACTTTCAAGTTGGATTCGCACCTGAGATCAGTGTGAGAATGTAAGCAAGACATTGTGATCACCTCAAGACCTGTGTGCAGTTATTCCAAGAATTTCCAAAAATTGCTGTTTTCACTTCAGACTTTGCTCTGAGTCCCAAACTCATGTAGACAACTTACTTGACATTGTGAATATCTAAAGGGCATCAAGATGGCCAAAGAAAACTAGCTCTCTTTCACACATACACACACCACATATCGTTTAATACAATTTCTCTCCATCTCAGATCTGAGTTAATGCCATAGATCCTTGTCTTTAAATCTAGATATCCTTTGGTCTCTTCCTCTTTTTATCCACTCATTTCCAAATTTGAAAACCAACAACAGAAAAATCCATTTAACTTTCTTCAAACACCTTCAAACACCTTCTAAAATCCACTGGCTTCCCTGTCTACTACAATTGCCCTAGTTCTAGCTAAGTGATTTCCTGGCCGTAAATAAAGCTGCAGCAGCCCCTAGTAATCCTCCCTCAGTCTATTCTCCCTCTGTTGTAACCCATCCCATAGTCAGGCAAACTTCTCAAAATACCAGAAATTCTTCCATATAATCCACTTTTTACAGACTTCCCAAAACCTTCCTAGTATACCTAAAATTATGAGGAACATAGATATCCCAGCAATTCCTCCAACTCCTTCCACACCCTCTTCCCATCACTCACCGTGCTCCAGCCACACTGCTCCTCCAATCTCTAAATCAAGTCATTTCCTGACTTTATCTGGTAAACCTTCTGCCTGGATACTTCATCTCCAGACTTCACACAGTGGTTTCCCTCAGCTTTAAGACTCACCTCCTAGAGAGCTTCCTGATGTCTTAATCTACGTAAACAGTGCTCCCTGAGTTGCTCCAGTGCATCAGCCTATTTTACTTTCTTCAAAGCACTCATCGCTATAGAACCTTATCTTGTTCATTTTGATATTTATTGCCATAGTATGTTTGCTCATCAGAATGAAAGCCCCAGAGGGCAGGAACCCGATCAGTCTCACCACTGACACAGTCTCAGCCTGCAGCACAGCTAGGTATAGAGAGGGCCTCGAAGCTTCGATGATTTAATGACAACTGGATGTCTAATCACTGTAAACTCAAATTGACAGAGAAACAAAGAGGCTTGAGAGAGGACATGACAGATGACTACACTTATATAGAAGTGTAGTCATTTCCAGTCCTGCTTAACTGGCAGAACTTGTGTGTTTGGCTTCAGGGTTCAGAGGAGAAAACCTTGACGATAGAAAGACTTTGTCTTCAAGAAGATTTTGACCAGCCTTTGCTCTTACACAACTGCTTACTGATCCTTGCAGAGGCCAGGGATGCTTTTCCTGACAGTAGCAATGAATGCATGGGTGCCCATGGACGTGGGCGGGGCTTGGGAAATCAGTAGCAATGCCCAGATATATTCACACTTGAGAAGATAGTCTCGAATGTTCCTAAACCTGTTTCAGTGGGACTCCCATTCCTAAAAGTTCTCACTGTCATCAAGTCACATTATTTTTTTTTTTAAAGATTTATTTATTCGTACAGAACTGGGTACAGGCCAGAGATGTGGAGGGTGAGAGGCTTCACCAGAGACAGAGTGGGGAGAAGAACTGGCAGATGGACGAAGTACACTGCTGAGGGGAGCAGCGGGCGGGTCAGGAGAGGTCTGCGGCGCCATGCGGATCTCCTCCAGGGCAGGCGGGGATCGAACTCATACGGAAGTGGTTTAAGCTTCTTTGTGCTGTGCTTTAACCCGCTGCGCCACCAGGGAGGGTCCAAGTCACATTAAATTTAACGTAAACTCATCTTTTAAAAAAAAATACTTGTGAGTACGGCCTGGTATAAGAGCACTGATCGTTGTTGGTTCCATGATAAAGGGTTTACATACCATAATGCTTGAATCAAAGGAAAATTTCTCCAGCAGAGAAATATCAGTACTGGGATCATGGATGAAGTAAGATACAGGTCTAGTTTGGAAGCAGTGTGGATAAAGAGATTCCTAAGGCTGTTTTACTGCCTGTAATGGGTTTTTAAAACTATAACCATTGGATGTCACATGCTATGTGCCTCAGCCTTCATGTGACTCAGTTTTGTTTTGTTTTGTTTTGTTTTATAAAATGGGACTAGTAATATCATGCAAGGAAAATATTTTTACCCCAAATTAGAATGTGCAACGTCTCAGGAGACCAATATTAATAGGGCAAGATTTTCCTGATTTCCTAATCTAAATAGTCCTATTTCTATCAAACTAAAGCTATCAAACTGAATTACATAGAAAAAAATCAGAAAATGGGAAGTGTCTCTAGGACCTATAAAACAGTCTCAGAAGGCAAGAAGTGAATGAATGAAGTCAAAGAAATATTTGAAACTATAAATGCTGAGAAATTTACAAAACTGATGGAAATCAGCAAACTACATCCAAAAAGCTCAGAGAACCCTGCAAAAGGAAACCTCACCTACGCACTTCATCTTCTACTAGAACAGAGAAAATGTTGTAAGCAGTCAGGTACAAAAGTCAAATGGTATAGACTTTTCATGAGAACAACAGGCAAAGGGGTTGACAACTGACAAAAAGAAGAAACAGGTTTATAATAATTTTGTATGCAGATTTGTTCCCAGACCTCACCCTCAGCCTAGAGGCCCTGACACCTTTATTGTGTACTCAAGGCCAAAGGTTCTAACTATGCTCTTGCTTTCTATAGTCAAAGTCCGCCGAGAAGGTGGCCTGGACCATGGGATCACCCACCCACAGCAGCACTCAGCTCAGCAGAATCCCATGAGGAGCATCTTCCCACTCCAAAGTCTTGTCTTTTTTTTTTTTTTTTAAGATCTATTTATTCATTCATACAGAACTGGGGCACAGGCCGGAGGTGTGGGAGGGTGAGTGAACTCGCTAGAGACAGAGTGGGGTGCATAATAGGCAAGTTGATGAAGTACACTGCTGAGGGGAGCAGCGGACAAGGCTGGAGAGGTCTGCCATGCCATGTGGGGCACTTCCGGGGCGGGGATCAAACTCCCACTGAAGCTCTGCAGCTCAACTGCAGTGCTGCTCTTTAACCCACTGCGCCACCAGGGAGGGCCCCCAAAGTCTTTTTAAGCCTTGGGGCCCATTATAACCACCCAGAGAGTTTTAATCATGGCACATCAGACCCTACACTTAGAAAATGCTGAGTTAATTGTTCTGGGGGTGGAGCCTGAGCATTTTCTTTTTTAATTCAGTAAGATAATTACAGTGAACAGCTAGGTGGTTTGCAATCTATTGTTTAAATAGGATTCTTTAGCCTTTTATGACAGACATGGTTTCAGAAACCAACATTATTTCTTATGCGAAGCATTATGTAATGGTCTCCTAATTTTTTTAAAATGCGGTAGCTGGACCCTTCTTTGGCAAGATGGTTATGCAGCTGACTGGCTCTCAAATGTGGATGTACATTGGTATCACCTGCAGAATTTTAAAATCTACCCATGTCTGGATTCCCTGGGGTTCTTTCTGATTTGCTTGAATAGGGTGGTAGCCTGGGTAGGAGGTTGCTTTTTAAAGCACCTGCTTTTGAGATTTTTCGAAGATCTCTGCGTTCCCAGTAAGAGATTGAGGAATTCTGTTCAACCAGGACTTGTCACAAAGAGCAGACAAGAACAGATGGAATCAGATGAACTCCCAGGCCTCCACCCTCCTGATGCAGCCCTCCTATTTGCTCACTCCACTTTCTTTCCTCCAAAGGACATCTTCAGGCACCCTCTGGCCCAGGGCATGCCAAGTCCAGCTGGCAGCCTGCCCCAGCCAAAGTCGCTCCTTGCAGACATGACACGTGCCTTCCCTAGCTCTTTAATGCCCAGCCACAAAATGGAAACCTGATGGCATCAAAGTTGAAGGGGTTGTCAGAAAACAAATGGCTGACACTGGCTGGGTGTTTTGGAGGCAGCCGGCACTGGTCCATGGGGAGTGTGGATTCCTGAGAGCTGCCACGGGCTGTCAGAACTCAGAGCAACTGTCAGGGAGGTAGGTGGGGGGCGGGGG
>NW_004567105.1:72318909-72327652 GCF_000260355.1 Condylura cristata | reverse complement strand
AGGGAACTGCCACCTGATGGCTGAGCAGTGCTGTTTGCTGTTTGCTGTTTTCCTTCATCTCTCAGCTGGGTGGAGGGTGGGTCTCCGGGCCATTCTTCAGCCTGGAGGCTGCCTCCTTTGTTTAAGCAGAGTCATTTCCTGGGTTGCTCTTTCAGCCACCAGAGGATTTAATTCCTGCACAAGTTAAACACCACGTTCCCTGGATTCTATAAATCCAATTTCCCTTCTTTTATATTATTGTTTCCAGGGCTGATGGTGCAGTCACGATTCTCCTCACCTTTGATTTTTCCATTATGCCTTTTTCTTCTCCCTTATAAAGTTCACAGTTTCTCAGAAATGGTCCCCATATCATATGTTTGTATCTGCTGTGGTATCTGTCAAAATCTAAGCCTGCCAGGCCTACCACAACGGCCCTGAACCGCACAGAAAGAAGGACCCACGCCCCGGCTCACTGCAAAGACCCAGACCAGTTTGCTGCTCGGTGGCACTCCGATGGTCTGCTTCTGGTGCGGGTTCCAGCGTGGGGGATGACTGATGCCCGAACCTGGAGTGAGCTCTCTGGCTTTCAGAGCCTGCTCTAGAAAACAGAGCTGAAGTATTAGCCGCCTTCAGAACTGCTGTGAGGATGCAATGAGCTAACACCAGCAGCCCACTTAGACGAGTGCCAGGCACAGAGTAGGAGGCCATCATTACCTCTCCATTCAGAGAAAAGATTAACTTAACACAAAGCACCCAAGAATAAAGTAAGGCAGAAGATTTTGTTTTTAAGTGCTGTAACACAGACCCAAGAGCATTAGAGTGAAGCAGAGACCCTGGGGCACCAGAGAAACCAGCTCTCCTTGTCAGATTGGGTGGAGGCAGGTTTCATTGTTAATCAGTGGAGAAAACTTCAGTTCAAAGCCCAGGGACTAAAGTCAGCATCACTGCTTAGCTGATGTATGAAGAATGTTTCCTTTTAAAATTAACTTCCTTATGCAATATATAACAGCATATATACTCTAGCACATAATCCCATATATGCACCTGTATTCCACTTGCATGTGCTAAAACCCAATGAAATTGGACAGAAGTTCTTTTCTTAAAAAAAAAAAAAAAGTTAGGTTTACAGAAAAAGTGAGCAGATAGTTATAGATATCTCCTCCTTCTCTACACACACACTTTTCCAACTATTATTATCTTGCATTAGTGTACCATGTTTGTTAGAATTCACAAAGCAATTCTGTTATATTATTAACTACAGCCCAGAGTTTATGAACCAAGTTTGATACTAAATCTGATACCAATTTTGGCCATAGGATGCACTCTTTGTATTGTCAGTTCTGAGAGTTCTGACAAATACAAAATGTCCTGTATTTGCTGTGATAACATCGTATAGAATAATTCCACCCTGTGCTGTATTTTCTCCTGCCCCTCAAATCCCTGACAACCTCTGATCATTTCAAAGTCAATGTAATTGTCTTTCTTCCAAAATATCTGATAGTTGGAATCATGTAATCTAGCTATTTCATACCGATTTTTTTACTTAGCAATATGCATTTAAGTTTCTTCCATGTTTTTTCGTGACTTAAGAGCCCATTTATTTTTAACATTGAATAGTATTCCATTATATGGATGTACCAGTTGGCTTATTCCTGTACAGAGGGATGTGTTAGTTGCATTCAGTTTTTGGCAATTATTAGTTAAGCTGCTATAAACATTTGTGTGCAGGTTTTGGTGTGGACCTATTTGCAGGTTATTGGGTGAATACCAAGGAGTGCTATTGCTGAATTTTTTTTTTAAAGATTTATTTATTTGTGCATACAGAACTGGGGTACAGGCCAGAGGCTCAGGGGTGGTGAGAGGCCTCACCAAAGATAGAGTGGGGAGCAGAACAGGCAGATCAATGAAGTACACTGCTGAGGGGAGCAGTGGGCGGGTCAGGAGAGGTCTGCCACACCATGTGGTTACCTACGGGACAGGTGGGGATCGAACTCATGCGGAAGTGACTTTAGCTTCTCAGTGCTGTGTTTTTTTAACCCGCTGTGCCACCAGGGAGGGCCCTATTGCTGGATTTTATGATAAAACTATGTTTAACATTATGCGAGGTTGTCAAGCTGTCTTCAAAGATATTAGCGCATTCTCACCATCACTGGAAGAAGATTCTTATTGCTTCATATCCTTACCAGCATTTGGTGCTCAGTGTTGCCAATTTCCCTGTGGAGAAACAGTAGAATCCCAGCTAGGTGCACCTGTGGAATATGGCGAGGTCACAACGACCAGAGCACTGGGCTCTCTCCTGCAAACAGGACCTGAAAATGGGCCTTGAAGTTACGTTACCATCCGCCAGACCTCCCAGGATGAACCCTGAGCAACCTCTTTTGGTTCTCCTTAGACCCATCATCTGGACACAAGGAATGTCCTTCCTGGAGTGTGAGAGGTGGTTACTGTTCCTAGAAAAACCTTACAGTGATCCTTACTTTTATAAAGGATGCCTTAATTTGATATGTGTAACTGTCTTAATCAGAGTACTGCCTGCACAATTTAACACCACATACAGTTTTCACATATAATTAGCAAAAGGTCTATGGTGAAATGTTAAATGTGTGTCATGTTTAGAATGCTTTCTATATTGTTGAATGCTGAGAAGATGTAAATAAAAGCCCTGGCAAAATAATGACACTGAAGCCTGGGCTCAGTCCCTCCCTCAAATCTCTGTGACTCAGTTCTTTCCACGTCCCAGTTCCACGATCCCTGAGATCGACATTTTCCCTGTTCTAAAACATACGTAGTAGCTGCTCTTGGTTGTTTTAAATTTCAGTTCCCTAGAGACTTCGGTTATTGAGCATGTTTACATAGGCTTATCTGCCATCTGAAATCTTTGGCGAAATGTCTGTTCAGACATTTTTTTTTTCATAATTGGATAGTTTATTTCTTACTGTTTTAAAGGATCCTTGGTATATTTTTTATTTTTTAACAGGTATATATTTGGACACAAGTCCTTTATTGGCTATCTCTTTTGCAAAATATTTTCTCCCAATATATAGCCTATTTTTCTGTTCTCTTATAATGTCTTTCAGATCAGCCAAGATCACCTAGATTTCCTCCTACGTTATCTTCTAGAAGTGGTACAGTTTAAATTTAGGTTGATAATACACTTTGAGTTCATTTTTGTAAATGGCATAAGGTCTGCAATGCAATATATATTGGATTTCTTTTTATTTTAATTTTTTAAAAAGATTTATTTACTTATTTATACATACAGAACTGAGGTACAGGCCAGAGCTACAGGGGCAGTGATAGGATTCACCAGAGACAGAGTGGGGAGCAGAACAGGCAGACTGATAAAGTACACTTCTGAGGGGAGCAGTGGGTGAGACAGGAGAGGTCTGTTGCACCATGTGGGTCACCTCCAGGGCAGGGGATCGAACTCACACTGAAGCAACTGCAGCTAGGTTGCAGTGTTGTGCTTTAACCCGCTGGTCCTCCAGGGAGGGCCTTATATATTGTATTTCTAGGGATAGATTACAAAAAATCAAGTTTCTGGCTTAGAGAGTTATGTACCTTTAGCTTTAATGAGTATTGTCAGAATGAATATTCTGAAAATGTGTTCATGCTCCAAGTTTGCATCCTAAAACATGGGTGGAAAATTGTAACCATAGTCCTATTATAAACCACTGTTTTTTTAGTCATTTTCTCTAATGGATGGATGTGACAGAATACCTTTGTTATTTCTACATGAATTTGAGAATATTATTTTGTGTTTGACAGTCACTTGAGTAATATCTTTTGTTAACTATTTACACATACTAGGGGTTTTCTGACATTTCTAAATGGTCAATGTATAAGAACTCTTTGTATATCGTAGATATTACCCTCTGACTACCATCTGCAACACAGTTGTTTTTTTGCAAGTCTATTTTTTTAAATTAATTTGTTTATGGACCACTTCATTTTTGACCTAGATTCTACCCAAAGGCATCGCTCTCTATTGGCTAAAATATATAAGTAATATTTTATCCAAAAAAAATTGAAGTCAAATGAATGACTGGACAGTTCACTCTTAAAAAGTGTATATAAAGGTAAATCACAGAGAAACTAAACTCATTCTGCCTGGAGAAGAAAATTGGGGGCAGGTAGTTATCAGGCAGAGGGAAATAAAATGCTATTTTAAAAGTCTAATAACTGTCATGTAAAAGAAGGATCACATTAATTCTAAATGGTCACAAATGATAGAACTACATCAAAGAAGAATTATAAATAGGCAGAATTGGGCTTAGTATGAGGGAGAAATGTCTTAACAGTCATGGCTGACCCAGAATTAAATAGTTGCTTATGATTTATAGCATTCTGTGAGATTTCTGAAGATCGCCAACATAAAGATGGAGAATTTATAGGAGGTGACATCAGGGACAAGTTTCTATCATTCAGGAAAACTGAAGCTAGCTGAGGTGATTTTACAAAACAGAGTTTAAAACAGATGATTTGATATCACATAACTGTTGGAAGGGCTGGAAAAACTAAAGGTGAGATGCAAACACTAGCTTTTAGCTTCACCACTCCAATTACAATCTCGCAAGAGAGATGCTGCGGTGACTCAGGGGTCAGTAACATGTTGAGCCCCTGCTAACTTTTTAGCTCTTTTGCAGCTCCAAATCAGATAAATCTCAGGAAAGCTCAAAAGTCACTGGAAAAATCATGCATGTATGCAAAATGCACAGAAGCATCTGCTGCCACTAATTGAAGGATATGGCTTCCCCCTCAATCCAGCTCTGTGCAGGTGCTTCTCGTTGCCAGATGGAAATGAGAAAAAAGATGCTGGGATCTAGGGTTCAGCTGTCTAGCCCCAGCACAGAAGAGAAGGACGGGCAGAGGATGCTTGTCAGACCACCTAAAGAAAGGTTCAGACATCAGGTTGGGGACAGATGGAGGGTTATATTTGATGTCACATGACCTGATTAAAATTGGAGGAAGTGCAATTCCATAGCACTTTCTGTACCCCTTTCTTCTCATTTTTATAAGACTGCTTTTCCATGCTAGAAAGCAGGAGCAATAATACCTTTCTAAATACAACAAAAACTCAGTCTCTTGGTCTTATGCCATGTAAACTGCACTTAAATATATGACACTTTAGTGATAAAAGAAGATGAGTCTATTTTGATGGCTAAAAAGCACATGTCTATTATTTAATTCAGTTTGACCTCCATCAAGAAGTACTGCATATGCCCGGGAGAATGTGTTTAAAGCCCAGCTGATGCTGCTTTTGTAAGACCAAGCACTGCAGTCCTGCCCAGTACAGAATCATCACAGTGGCCTCTAGCTAGCAGGGAAAGGACAAGCAGCGGCCTTCTTGCTTGGGTTAATTACATCATGGTAGGTGAGTGGCTCTCCCACCTCCATCCCATTGATGTTCTAAATTTCAGGACAAATTAATTGCACAAGATCATGTAATCAAGATGAAGGAATAGATTTGAATGACAAAAGGGAAAACTCACAAGGACAGGGCTGGCGGCGATACAGAAATTCACTGAAAGGTGTGCCTGGGGCAGTGAGGAAACCAAGGAAGTCACCTGTCAGCCTCCACCCAAGTGAGAAGCTATGAGGAGTGTAACCACCCTGACAGCTTCCTCTCAGGGGGCCTCTTGGTCCTTCAGGAAGGCTGTGCTCGCCTCCAGAAGCTCCCAGCCCATGACTGAGAACCACCTAGGCTGTCGGACCTGGTTGTTGTTATCTAACATAGAGCTCTTCTGTGGGCAGTATTTACGCTGGCCTTCCCCACTGGGCAGACCAAAGTGAATTTAGAGCTGTGCCAGGGTCAGAGCTGTGTCAGGCCGTCTATCATGACACAGTGTCAAGATCACAATGAGGGCTGGAGTCTTTCCCTGCTGATTCCATTCATATTTCACAGAGATTATCCCCACAAGCTTTCTTGCATGTGTACCTGGTTTGGGCTATATTTTCTAGATGATCTAAATGGATATGGCTGTGACATCTGCCAGACAAGATGTGGGCTTTGATCCAGGGGAAATTGTCCTTCTTTCTTTTCAACTCATTTCACATTGCTGGCGTGTGGGGTGGGGGCACAATAAAGGGTGTTTATTGTCAAGCAGTCTGGGTTTGAGATGCCAGCTGTTTATAGGAGTTGTCTGAAAATGCAGGCTGCTTTAATTTTGTTGAAAATTTGGCTCTTGAGATGATGGAAGGTTCTGTCCTATAGGAAATTGAACTTAGATTGCAGCCCCTTTCTGTAGGAGAAAGGAAGTCCTGGTCCCAGTGACTCGTTGCCCAGGTAACCCAGGATCACTCCCAGGGCTGTCTGGAGATAGTGCTGTTCAGTGTGCCATGCACAAATGACATTGTTCATTTTGTTCATACACCACAGTGGTCTTTTCGAACAGGAGTTAATTAGGCAATCCTATATTCTATAGCTCTCAATTTCTAATTTAGAGTACGGCTATATATGCATTCCCTGCTCTTAAAATCTTTCCATTAAAAAAATAGTCCCAGCTGGAGAGATACATGCTGTCACATGTGCACCATTCTCTTTGCTCCAATTCAGAAAACAGGTTTTGCTTGCAAATCACAAAAATGATAAGTTTTGCAAGGATTTTAGTTTTCTTCATTCCCCTTCCAAATGCCACTTCAACTCCTTCCCACCCCAACATCATAGCATTCCTTATTCCTGTCCCTTCCCTCAATTTGTACCTCCTGATGAGAGGGAGAATTCACAAAATTCCTTCTTTTGAAATGTTGATTTATTATAAAGAGCAGAGAAAATTTACAAATCCCCAGGTCCTACCTCTTTGCATTTGGAAGAACAGGATGGAGAAACTGACAAAAACAAGGTAAATTGTACTAAGTGAAGTTCCCTTTTCTAGCAAAGGAACCTGTGGCTTGGGCATACAATTTGGGTACCTCTGCCTTCCCCCCAAAGTCTAAGCACAGTTCTGCAAACAGGAGGCAAGAGAAAAGCCTGAGAGCACACAGAATCATGGAAAACATAGGGATGGAGTCTAAGGTCTTCTTTGGCTCATAATACATAGAAGGCAGCCAGAAAATTACTAGACTCAACAGTTTCTCAGACATGAGAAAATGAAGGGTTATAACTGATGGAGGAAGGAATGCAGGAGAGGCATCACAAGACTGAGTCATACAAAGGGGACAGGTAGAAGACGCTGGTGCAGCAACTGACACAGCCATAAAATCAAGATCCTTAGGCACCAAAGCCAGGATGCCTGGAGCACAGGTGAAGACAAGGATATGGATGTGGAGATGAAGCTCACTAGAGAGCCTCAGTGTTGGGAGTGACCAAAGATTTACTGACAAGGGCTGAATTAGAGTGGTAAAGAATTGAGCCTTGCATCCAAGTTTGATAAAGTGGTAGTAAAGTGACCTTGAGGTCCTGGATGAGACTAGCTGAAGGTGACAGCGAACTGGGCCTCCCATCAAGGACATAGGGATGAGTCAACCCCTTTGGAATCTGAGTTTAGAATCTATATAAGAGACCCTTCCCCCTTATTGAGTTGGCAGTAGCTGCGGACCCCACTTTAGGGGCTCCGTCTCAGCTGCTGTCCTGGAGCAATAAACTCTGCTTGCTCAGGCTTTCTGCCTCCCACTTTCCTTCCTTGCGGCTGCCGGTCACAGAACTTGGGACAAAACACTCAGTCCTCTCAGATTCTATTCAAAGTCAACAAACCGGGGCTCACAAGGAGTGAGCCCCTCCCAAAGAGAAGCTGTCTATATCTGGACAGTCTCCGCCAGCTCTCCAGCTCTGGGCAGCCGCCCAACTGCCCACCCATGCCTATGCAGGTGCTTCTTTCTATCCACTCTCCCTCTGCAGGGCAGCAGCCTCCTGCCTGCTGGTGACCTGTACTATGCCAGGACTTCTCTGCACTGACCTCCCTCAGGGGAGGCCTCTTCCCAAGACCGCCTGCCTGCAGCCATGCAAGTCTCTTTCCCTGCAAACCTGTCCCTTTCGGGGCAGCTCTTCCTGCCCACATGAACTTATGCACGTGTCTCTCCCTCTCCCGTCTCTTTCTAATAAACTTCCTCTTTAAAAATAACTGAGTCTCTATCTCATAAAGAATCTCGCCATGTGCCACTAAAAGGGGAGCTCTGGTGAAACCTTTCCCAGAGTGAACCTAAGAACACTGAACTCAAAAGATGACATCAATAACTTGCTTATTCAAAGACACAGTCCTTCAGAAACTGGACACAAGTCTTCACACATCAAATTCCGTGTTTTTTCCTCAATCTCATATTGCTTTTTGGCTATTTGACTTTCTCCAGCTGTTTCTGTTCAACTGTTTGCCAAGAACAAACTGAGATGAGGTGGCCCTTATATCCTCTTACCTCCTCAGCAACATCATATAAATTGTCAATAGCATTATAATCTTCTACTTATGAGCCTATTCCTTATGTTTCTTACTGTCTAACTTGTCCTCTTCTCTCTACCAGCCCCACTATAATCCACAGTTATTGCTTTCTCCATGATTTATAAAGTTGATGAGGGACATTGAAATCCTCAGTTTCAATAAGCAAGAATTGGTAGCAGCTTACAATTACTCTCCCATCCATTGAATCAGTCCCTCTCCAGTTATTATGGGTGGCCATTTGCATTATTGGCCCCAATATTTTACCTCTTCTGAACCCATGCCCTTTGCCACGTGTGAAAGTTTTGTTTTGTCCATTGAGTAAACTGGAACTACATTTTCCAAAATGTGCTTCTCTGTAGAATCCCAGAATTTGCCTGCTACTATATGCACAC
>NW_004567105.1:72308903-72318809 GCF_000260355.1 Condylura cristata | reverse complement strand
TTCTTATGTTCTGGAGGTTTGTGAAGGGTCTGGCAAAGCTGCAGCTCTGGAATTTCTCACTGACCTGGTTTCCTGGTGGGCGTGGAGCTTCCATCAGCCCACTGCTTCTCCAGCTCCTGTTGGAAATCCCCCCTCGCCTTCTGCAAGCACATGTATGTGCAGCCGTCCACACACCGACAAGGGCGCCAGCTTCTCCTGCAAGCCACATGTCTGGATTTGAAGACAGCCTGGCAGGGTTCCAGTTAGCCCTTGCTCTCGCATGATGGCAACATTTCCTTCCCAACTACTGGCCCTGATTCCCTGAGGCCCAACACAGAGAGGAAACTACAGCCTCCTGTTGACTTCTTAATCAGCTCCCATCATCGCATTATCCCTGTGAGATCCCTTATTCTGTATCACTCATAGTCATTCTGCTTCACTGACCAAACACTAAGTAAGATGTCACTGAATTTGCAGTGACCCCCACCTCCAATAAGAGAATAAATTTCCCTGCCTCTTGACTCTATGTGTGGCCAGTTAATTTGCCTTAACATGACCCGAACAGAGACCTGCCAAGGGGTTTTAAACCCGATTGTTCCGGTCCCAGGGGCCAGGTGAGAGACCCACTCACCTGGAGAGCACTGCTCTGAAATACTGGAGAAGTATCATTCTGAAAGACAACGCCCTGCCAACAACTCCAGACCCACAGCACAAAGCAGAACTGCAGCAACTCCAGCTCAGTCTGGGTCAACCAAACTGACCCCCAAATGCTTACTGCTTTATTAAAAATCACTGAGCTTTTGAGATACTTTGTTATGCAGCAATAACTGTTACACAATTCTAAAAGTTTCACTTCAGAAAATGAATTCTATATTTTTCTGGGTTTTGCCAGATACTCTTTCATGCATTTTCTTAATTTTAGCAATACTTCATTATTTTTAATTAGCCTTTTTTCATTTCATTTTATAATGTAGTTGTAAAGTTTACAAACATTGGAGATAGTTTGGGTTTGAATTTTGTTTTAAATACTTATGATGTATGAATTTATTTTCTCTCTGTAGACCTTAATTCCCTTCTCTGTATACTGGGGGTAAGATAGGTAGTATTAAGCATACAGTGAGGTAAAATTCTGAAGATAGTAACTGATATAGCATGTGCTTAATAATCACAACCTATCAGTAACCTATCAGTGTGTGTGTGTGTGTGTGTGTGTTTTGCCCCACTTAATATTTTGATTATCAAAATATTGGGTACTGAATATCCACTTAACAATATTTTAAAATAAGCACTTACTGTGCTCAGGAAATTTACAGATGAACAGGCCCAAACTGTACCATTAAAGATTCCTATCACCTTTACTGTATTTCAGATACTCTCCAAATAACTGAATCACTTTTGAAATGGAATATTTCTATCCAGGGATGGCAACCAAAGCCGCCGTAGCCAACAAGAGACCCATTTTATGATGCTATTGACCATTTCAAGATGTAATCAGAAAGATAAAATGTTCAGTGATTTGGGGGAGCTTTTCCATTCAGAAAAAATCTTCACTATCCTCTTCCTCCTCCTCTATATTTCATTTAAAGCTTTTCAACAATTATGGAATGTAAGTCTGCTAGTCCTAGGTGACTTATCCAGCCTCCATTCTAAGAGCCCAATCCTATGAGGCACCTTTCACATCAATTAAGAGCATAAAACTAGATCTTTCTGGAAAGGGTCTGTCTGCACCACGGAGGTATGACCAGGAACGCCCCCCGGGGGGCGGTGCGGGGGGGGGGGGGTGTGGTGCTGAGGATGGATGCATAAACTTACCCCTGACTTACACATCATCATGGGGTATGGGAACATGGGGGGGGGGGGCGTTGACTGATGCATAACAAAGGACCCCAGACCCCAGAAGCTGATCAGTGGAAAGCCTTATTGATAAGATTGAAATCCTGACCAGAAGAGTCAGGGCTATTCTACATACCAAACAATCAGCAGATGCACAGTTCCACCTTTTGCCCAGCTTCTTCTAATTCTCCCTTTCTTTTTCACTTCCTCACATGATTAATGCTGTATAATTAGTCTACCAATAAAAAGGCCAGGATCTGGCTCTGCAGCAGCATCCTGCATTATGTAGCCTGCTCCAGGACACCCATTTCTTTGGTCAATGTGGTGTTGCCTGACGCAACAATGGAGAATAATTACATTTTCATCCTCATTTGTGACTTCTATTTTACCCCAACTATCAGTTTTTCTTTTGAACATCTGATGTAAAACACAATTGAATTTGATTTATTTCCCATAGATTATAGTATTTTTTCTGAAAGGAACCTCGTTGATCTTATAATTTAAAAAATTGGATTAACTTTACCATCCTTAGCTGTATTTTACTGACCTAATTTTAGGCCAATAATAACAAAAAGAAAATATAACATTCTTATTAAATGTCAAGCATCATTTTGAATATAAGATATAAATACATTCACTTATTATAACAATGGACAGGCTCTTTATGAATATCCCTTTTGGCAGAGGTGGGCTGGGGGGCTGGGAGGTTGAGGAAATGGAAACAGAGGGATTAAGTGACCATCTCAAAGTCAGTCCATAGCACAACCATGATCCCTTCTGACTGCGGATTCCAGGCTCTTCACCCCAAACTCTACCACCAAGTCCATCTGCTCCACAAAGCAGGGAGTCTTCACATTCTGAATATATTAATACAAATTCTCCCAAATGAAACATCCCCCCAAAACATTTCTTTATCCTTCTGAACCTAAGGCCTCTGTCATCTTTAAGTATATTTCATAAATGTTCTCTTTTTATTGACAAGAATTTCATTAATTTGATCATCTCTTGAGCTTGACACAAATGATTATCACATTCAGGAAATTGGAGAGAAATGGATTATTACTTTGGAAGCAATGGAGGGGGGGGTGATGGATGGACAAGGAAGACCAAGATCAGTGCAACGAAGAGAGAAAGAGAGGCAGGGGAGGGAAATGAGGACCTGAAAAGTCTGCTCCAGGCAGATGTCCAGGTTTCTGCTTTCTCTCCCCTGTCCAGTCATCAGAAGGATCAGGGCTGATTGCTAAGCTGAAAATAAGGGAGTTCCCACAGGGAACTTCAGATTTGCCCCAGAAAGTGCAATGGGAGGGGGCACAGGAGAGGCAGGAAGGGGAGCAGCTACACACTATGGAGAGTGGTGAACTAACTGAGTATGTCTGAAGTTTTTACCTTGAGCATTCCTTAAACTTCCCTCTGCTCTGATCATTCCAGGGAAGCAGACAGAAAGAGCAAAGGAGAAGCATCCTTTAAAAGCCCAGGAAGGAAGCCTGAGGGCAGTTCAAAGGCCCTGAGTCATCATATTCAGGCCATTGTGGACAGGCCCTGGTTCTGGAGCAGAGCAGTCCTCCTCAATCACTTGGTGAAATTTTGGGAAAATATTTGCTGACACAGCTGTGCCAGCAGGAGAAGACCGTTCCCCTCATCCAGACCCCAGTGGTCAGCCTAATTTCTGTCCTGTCATTTGAAACAAGTATTAGTTCTATCCTGGCTTCTGCTGAACTGCTTCTCCCTGACGCTTGCAATACCTCAATACTACAAGTAGTTGCAGACACATGGTTCAGCAGCTACAATTCAATATTTCTTTTCTATTATTTATTTATTATTTATGCATGCAGAACTGGGGTACAGGCCAGAGGTGCAAGGGCAGTGAGAGGATTCACCCAAGACAGAGCGGGGAGAAGAACAGGCTGACTGAGGAAGTACACTGCTGAGGGGGGCAGCGAGCGGGCCAGGAGAGGTCTGCCCCACCATGTGGGTTACCTCGGGTCAGGGATCGAAGTTATGCTGAAGTGGCTTTAGTTTCTTAGTGCTGTGCTTTACCCTACTGCACCACCAGGGAGGGCCTCAATATTTCTACATATAATCTTTAATGACCTCCCCCTCCCTGTCATTGTGTACTAGTTGAGCAACCAAAATGTCTAAAAAAACAAAATTATGTCACTCATTATCCTTGCTGAAAACCTTTTCAAAATACAGGGCAAAATAATTCCCATGACTGGTAGGGAGGAGTAAAGAAAAGTCTGCCTAACCTCATTGTTATTAGTCTTCCTCTTATTCACTATTTTCCAGCCACATCAGCTTCGGGTCTCCAATGAACCATGCTGCCCCCCACCCATGGACCTTTGCACACACTATATTGCCAGCTTAGACTTGTTCCCATCATAGGTTAACTCTTGTTTATCTTTTAGTTCCCTGAACTGGTCTCCATTCCCCCTCCAGATGCACTTTCCTCATATAACACCAATTCTCTGTCCCTGGAATCTAATTAAATGGACTACTTTAATGATCTCCTTTGCCCTAAGGTTTCTGGAAGGATAGTGAAAGGAGAGAAGCTACAGCCAAGTCAGGGTCTTTATTTTCCTGGATCTGTTCTTTGCAAAAGCAAACTCTTGTGAAGGTCAACTCTTTGCAGCTCTCAAGGATGCTATAATAGTCCACCATTGCTGTGTAAGGACCAAAACTCTCAGTGACATACAACAAGCATCCACTTCTGAAGTAGCTTCAGGTCATTTGGGGTGGACAGGAGCTGTTGATCTAAACAGCTGTATGATCATTGTTGATATCCTGGCTTGATATATTGAAAGCATGGGCCAATCCTGTGTGTTTCAGGTTGCGCAGACATTGTAATGCAAACCTTGTAACCGCAATCTGTACCTTGCTCATGCAACAGGGAACACCCCCACGTAACAACTTCCCACTTCTAGAGTAATAAAGGCTCTTACCCGTTTTCTCCCTCAGCATTCTGACTGACTCTGGTGCTTCCCCATGTAGTCCTCCCCCTGTGCGTGACATACCCCCTTTCTCTTGGGAACTGTAAGTAATAAAGTCTTCTTTGAATGGCATTAACCTCTTCATGCTGTCACTCGGACATATGTGTAAGTTAAATCCCAGGCACAATTTTTTAAAAAAATATATTTATTTATGCATACAGAACTGGGGTACAGGCCAGAGGCTCAGGGGCGGTGAGAGGCTTCACCAGAGACAGAGTGGGGAACAGAACAGGCAGATCGACGAAGTACACTGCTAAGGGGAGCAGCAGGCGGGTCAGGAGAGGTCTGCCACGCCATGTGGTCACCTCCAGGGCAGGCGGGAATCGAACTCATGCGGAAGTGGCTTTAGCTTCTCAGTGCTGTGCTTTAACCCGCTGCGCCACCAGGGAGGGCCCCCCAGGCACAATTTTAAAAAGTTGTGTTTAGCTGGGCAGCAGAAGAGCTAGACCAATTATATAAGTGCTTTTGACAGTTTAATTTTCTCTCTCTCCTACTAAACTATTAATTCCATGTTTGTTTTGCTCATCTTTGCATTCTCATTACCTAATAATGTAAGTGGTATGTTATAAACTATTGCTAAATGTTTACTGAACAAATGGATAAAGCAGGTACCCAGAGCCCTAATGAAAACAGAGCAGTGAAGGACAGGAGGGCTGTTCTAGTCTTCAAGAACCACTTTCAAAGACACTGATTTCCTCTGAAGGCAGAGGTGACTGTGAACTGTCACGATACAAAAATGACAATGTCTTGCTAAAAGTAGGCAGCTGAATGAGCACAAAACAGCCTTAATGCCATCATAATATGACCAACCTAGAGAGCTGCGAACAAGGCTTCAAAGCCTCCTAGGATGCCTTTGGACAGTCAACAGAGTCTATTAATTAACTAGGAAGTAGAATGCGAAATGAAATGAACAGCAGCCTTCCTCTGCTTGATCTCTTTGAGTCCTGGTGTTCATCTTTATAAAATGGGAGGGCATTACCTGCTTGTGTGTTGCTGTGGAAATGAAAAAAGACAATTTATGAATGAGTTTTGAAATAACTTTACAGTATGAATATTTTAGTTGTTTTGGGAGTAGTAAGAATATTAAGCATTATGTTTATGTTCTATGTAGCAGTGTTAGCTATTATTATTTACAGCTATGATAGGACAGATTGAAATAAAACATCTCATTGTCTTCATCTATGGGGCTCTTTTGCTAACACATCAATTGTACATAAAGTAGGAGGAGCAGTGACCTGATCTGGGTGAGAACAGAGTGTGCCCTCTCCTCCTTCCTTAGGTGACTTCTAGTGCCACATGGGGCTGGAAGGAAAGAAAAGAACTAAGGAAGAAGAATATATCTGCCATTTCAGAATGAAGCCAGGAGAGAAAGTGTGGTGTATCCATTAGGGCCACATTCTGTCTCTCCTACACTGGTTTTGCACAGCACTTTCTAGTTTATGACACAGACATAGCGCTAACGTGTTTGAGCCACATTTATCTCTAAAAGGGGGCTCAGTAATATCCCCCTCATTGGTTTGCTATAAGAATTACTTTGTATACTCTGTAAAGATTAAAGCAAAAACCACAGAAATCTCAACAAGTAATCATGATGATAGGTGTTTAGACACTTTGCTTTAAAGTTTATTTTCTCCCTCTTATGTCCCTATCATGAGTGTATGTGTGCATATACCTGGATAAAACACACACTTCGCATCTAATATATGTATGTATGTATGTGTGTGTATGTGTGTGTATGTATGTATACACACATGCACATATATATGTATGTATACATATATTCACTTTTCTTGTAGGAGTCACAGCTCTCACCCACTAGTCCCATAAAAAGGCAGAACTCAACCATGACAACTCATTTCTCTCTCTAGAGAGATGCCCCATCATTGCTCACTGCCACCCAGCACTGCCCATCTGCTTCAATTATAAATGCTTGGGGACCATCAGCACAAGTCTGTCATACTCTTATCTCTACTTAGAAACAGCGTAATAGGGGGAAGAGCACACAATTTTCCATTTGGAACTTTTCAAACTATTTGAAATTGCTCCTTGGGACCATGTGAACCAGAGGAAAGTATTAGCACAAAGAGACTTAAAGAAAAAATGCAGAGGGAAAATTGTGCAATGTACATAAGGTCACAGAGATGGTTTTCTGCATCTGTCAAGTAACAGAGATGACATATTCAGAAGGGAACCATAACTTGCAATGAATAAAACAAGATTCTGTTTAGACAGTAGAGTCTCAGAAGTATGTTTAACATTTGTGATAACAAATGTAAATAGAGAGCACAGAAATGACAAAGAATGATATTCATAGCATGGTAAATCTCAACATTTTCTGAAAAATGAATGTGTCTCAGACACTAAGCAGAGTTGGAGACAAAGATTAGATGCATGTAGTTTATTTGGAGATGATTTCAGGAAGCACTGGTAGGGGAGCAGGGAAGCAAGAAAGGGAAGAAAGCGAACCTTTAATGAGCAGGATATTTCTGTGAACAAATGAGCTCCAGCCTGCAGGCTCCTCTGGGAGACAAGGCGTTTCAGAGTCTCTCCCACAAGGGAGGAAGCTTTGTCCTTCAACACTGGTCCAAAATGGGCAGAGGCTCACAACTAGGGCTGAGAACCACTTCCCACAGCTGGTACTGGGTCCGACAATACTGGGTTTTCTTAAGTCAGCAGGTGAGAAGACAGCTGTTTCTTACCTGCTGTGATTAGCATATTCTATAAGTACTTGACGCAAAACTATCTGTATATAGCACATCTGTTAAATGGCCTGAACTTGGCTAAGCGCAAGTGTGAAACTGTTTGATATTTTTCACCAGTCATTCTCTTGGGCCATTCTCTGTTGAATCTCCCTTTCTGTTGTTTATCTTTAAGCAGATTCTATATTTTACAATTGACTGATCATCTTCAAATTCCAATCTACCTTAAAACTTCAATCACATATTCAGTTTAGAAAAAAGTAGGAATACATAGAACTATAGGGAAAGAGCAGCTATCACAAAACTTGTCTGTTTCCAACTCCCTTAACAGGCTCCTAGATTTTCTTGTCTGGCACTGAGAGGAGCTGTGATGGAGAAGGAGATGGGAAGAGATTAGGACCAGCTGTGGCTAAGAAAAGGCAGGCCATTCTGACTTGATGTTGTCATAGCACAGTGCTACCAGTCAAACCATCTCTTCATTCCATCCTCCTAAAAGGAAGATTTTAGTGGCCTACAGATATGCAACTTGGTCACTAAGGCTAAACAGCTAAATTGTTCTCAGACCCTAAAAAACTTAACTACACTTTTTTTTTCTGAGACATGCTTTTGTTACAGACACAGCAGTGGTGGGGCCTTATTGACAACCTTGAGCTGTCCTGAGTGCCAAGATCAGCTAGACACTGGGACTGCCCAGGAGGAGAGGGCTACCCAGAGGCGGGGTGCACCAACATGAATTCAAAACTCTGGATGTTATACCACAGATGAAATGCTCCCTGCCTCTCCAGTGCACTTTGGCCAAACTCACATTTCTTTACCTACTCTACAACCAAGAAAATTTAACTCCTGGTTCCTCAAATGTGGTACCCAAAACATATACCCTCATTTCCTTTCTTAATCAGAAATGATATTTGAGTTTGATATTTGAGTTTGATATTTGATCCTTACCAATCTATGTTCAAGTAGAGGTGATTTCTCAAATAGCTGATGTCATCATTTGATGTGAGCTCATGGGGTACAAATGGTGCCCCCCTGCCTGGTAACTCTTGGGTGTCTGACAGAGACAGAGAAAACTAAAGCACTTGAGTTTCCTTTATCTGTGTCCTTCACTCAGATTAATCCATTTTGACAGCCTTCCATAGGTGCCAGTTATAGACCAGAGACCACTTGATTATTATTTTCCTGTTCGTAGCTGTTCAAAGCCCCAAACACACTGCTCACACCCCTAGCCTCATGTCAGTAGGCATTTACTGCGCTGACATTCCTTGGGGGCAGTAGAAAACAACTCAGCCACAAACATGGGAGGGTCAACTCCTAACCTGGCACACCAAAAGCAGAAGTGCAGAGCATTCTCTGACTGCCTCTCTTCACTCTGCAATCTCAAATTCTTTTCTCCACTTCTTGAAAGACACATGGCAGCAAAATGAGCAAATGTACTCTTGACTGATACCCAACTGCACATCCCCCCAATGGAGCACCCTGTGGGTGAGACTACACAACAGCACTTCCTCCTCAACAGTGTTCTCTCCCTCTGCCGGGCCCAGTTTCCTGCTAATCCAGAATTAATGAGTAAACATGGGTGGAAAGGATGGCTGGGAAAGTGCTGAAGGCAGCAGAACAATTTAGGTTGATATTTTAAAACTTACTTTTAAAATACAGTTCTGAGGGCATTACCTATGCCTATAGTCATACAACCATCACCACCATCAAGGTACCCACAGTTTCAGCCCTTGGCATGTTCCTGCACACTCCCCTGTCTACACACACACTCCCCTCCCTTAATTGGGCAGTTTGCTCTCTGATCCTATAGTTTATTATAGAGTCAAGACTGTCATGTAAATGAAACTGAATATCACCTTTTCTCAGGCTTCTTCTACCGCTCATAATACACTTAAGATTCAGTCACGTGACTTGTAGATACAAGGCTAGACTACTCCCTTTGACTGGAGGACTACCCCATAATTTGTTTCTTTACTCTCCAGCTAAAGGACATTTGAGTTATTTCTAATTTTTGGCAATGACAAATAAAGCCACTGTAATCATTCACATAAAGGTTGCTTTGGACTGACTAGGTTATTTGGCTTGTTAAGAGTTTGATTAAACAGGGAATTCAAACTGTAGTTTGATCTTTTCTCATTCCTACAACGGAAACAAATTCTAGTGGCTTTGCATCCTTGAGTACTTAATATCCAATATTATCAGTCTCTTTATTTCTTTTTTAATTTTAGAAATCTGGGTAAATGCATAGTAGTATCTTCTTGTGATTTTCACCTTCATTTCTTTAATGAGTATTGGCATTAAAGCTCTTTTCTTTCTGCCATGGTGTGGGGGACCTAGACCAGGACCTTGCCTCCTATGCACAAAACGAGACTTGATCAGAACTTAGGGTAAACATCCCGGTTGAGAAAACA
>NW_004567105.1:72302796-72308658 GCF_000260355.1 Condylura cristata | reverse complement strand
AAGAAACAAGAGGAAGAAGAATAAAAGCTCTCTCCTTGTAGAAAGACGTCCACGTTTTTCCTCGGCTGTCCCTGGGGCTCTAACCCCCCTCGCCTTGCTGGTCAAGGCTCCCCACACCATGGTCTGACTTCTGTCCCTCCAAAATTCATACGTTGAAACCTAGTCCCCAATGTTGTTGGTATTAGGAGGTAGGTATGTTGGAAACAGCTGCACAGGTTTAGTGTTTTTGTAAAAAGTTCAGAAAGCACCTTTGCCCCTTCCCATGGGCACATCGTGGCTATGTAAGGACACTGCAAAGGTGCAGACTGTGGACCAGGGAGAGGCCCTTTAGGAGGAAGTGATGTGCAGGAATCTGATCCTGGACTTTCCAGTCGCCGGGTCTGAGAAACTATTTCTGTTGTCTACAACTTATGGCATTTTGATATATCAGATCAAATGGACTAAGCCAATGTGCTTCCTGGGTGACCAGCTCATGGCGTTGCAAGCCCATTTGAAAACAGGGTTGATCTTTCTCACTGGTGAGTTTTGAGCGTTGCTTATATAATCTGAATCTAAGTCCCATCTTCTTGTCTTTTTATTCTTACCAGTGCTTTTCATAAACATGTTAATTTTGATAAAGTCCAACTTTTTTTGTTTTTGTTTTATATCTACATATAGAGACAGAGATATGGATTGTGCTTTGATGGTGTATCTAAGACCTGTCACTTTAACATGAATGACTTGAATTTTTACAAGTGCTTTTTCTTAGTATTTTGCTATTAATCATAAGGCTTTACTTCAATAGTCTCTTAAAATAGTGAGTAACATTGATTGATTTTTTAATGTTGAACCAGCCCTGAACCCTTGGGATTAATATACTTGGTTATTATTTAGCATTCTTTTTATACAATGCTAGATTACTTTGCTATGATTTGGGGGGTGGACAAACAAGGATTTAATATAATTGTTTCTTAAATACTATATTGTTAGTGACAATTCCTTGATTTAGAAAAACTATAGGCAAAATTATGTTACTTATTTTTCCCAATGACAGTCTGCTTTTTCTGTGTAATAAAGAGATCCATAGTCTCATACTAATAGGATCCAAAGGAATGTGTCCAAACCAGAACAGGATGCAATACGTTCAACCCCAATATGGTCAACCCCAACTTGCTTTCAATATTACCTTAATGAGAGAGAAGAAATTTAGTCTATTATATTTCCTTAGATATGTATGCTTTTGTTGCTTTGTTTTTTTATCATTAAAATTGCAAGTTAGTCTTTGTATCATTCTAGTCTGAAAGACTTCCTTTAGCATTTCTGGTAGAGCAAAATCTACTAACAATGAATTCCCTCACTTTTTCTTCATTTGCAAATGTTTTTATTTTGCCTCCATTTTAAGAGGACTATAAATTTCACTAGAAATATACATTTATTTAAACAGAACTGAGAGTTCTGTTTATCAATCACTTTAAAGATGCTGATGTCATTTTCTGACTTTCATGGTTTCAACATCATTCAGACCATCAGATATTATGGGTAGCTTTCTTCAAGGTTTTTTTTTGTTTTTTTGTTTTTTCCTATTTGAGACTAATCTTGATACTGTAACTCTATGTCTTTCATCAAATCCAGTAAGTTTTCAAACAGGACATTCAAATATTTTTCTCAACATGGTTTATTACCCTATTTTTCTACTACCTTGATAACAGAAGTGATAGCTCATTTGATGTTGCTCCCTGAAACCTGAGGTTCTGCTCATGCTTAAAACCTTTTTTCTCTCTGTTGTCCAAACTTGGTCATTTCAGGTGAAATATCTTTAAGGGTACTGACTCAGTTTCATCTCTACTCTGCTATTGATCTCATCCAGTGAATTTTATATTCCAAATATGAGATTTTTCATTTCTCAATTTTATAGTTGGTTCCTTTTCTAAAGTTTCTTCATTTGTGTTGAGTTCTTTTTTCTTATCATTCACTTCAAAAGTCTTCATCCCGACCGCACAGAGTATGATTATAATAACTGTGTTAAAGTCTGACTGATGATTTGAATATCTAAGTAACTTCATGTTTGATATCCATCTGCTTTCTTTAAAATGGGGCTAATCAGGGCCTCCCTGGTGGCCTAGGGGTTAAGTTTCAGTGCTATCACTGCTACTACCTGAGTTGGATCCCCCCAAGCCACCAGCAGGGAGCTGACCCATAAAAGGCACAGCAGACCCCCCCTCCTACCTCACCCAGCTGCTCCCCTCAGCAGTGTACTTTAGTCACTCTGCCTGTTCTGCTCCCCACTCTGTCTCTGGTGAATCCTCTCACTCCCTCTAGCCTATACTTAGTTCTTCTATTCTAAATAAATAAATAAACATAAAAAGTGGCTCTTTTTGGATTATTTCTGGACATTTTTGAATATTACATTGTGGAATATGGGCCATATTCAGGAAACTGAGGTGAGGAAGGATACTGCTGTGTGTGTAGCAGGCAATCAACTCAGGTTTAAGCTGAAAGTTTCCCTTACCTTCTGTGGATAGTGATTTTAATGTCTTTTGAATTTTTAAGGTCTTTATTTTATTGTTTGGGTCTAACTCACTCGTGTTTCACTCAAAGATTGATCTGCTCTTAGACAGGGATTTACACTGATGTTCGGGTCTGAAAGTTTTTGCTATATATCTTGGGATCTGTCACACACATGTACTTTTTAAGAATAAAGCTATGATATATGTCAGTTCCTATGCAGCATTTGGGCTTTTGCATTCTCCAGAAGTCTCCTGGCAGGAATTCCCTATCTTTGTCTCTAGAGGATCCAATTTTTGGCTCTGGGAAACATGTATAATCTACTTAAAGTCTGTAATGTACAAATAATTATATGTCAGAAGAGTAAATATTTTCATTGACTTCCAAGTTAATAACCCCAGTTCTCCTCATCTCCACAATAATGACCATCCCAGCAGAGTATAAAAAGAGAAATAGAGAAAGGATATAAATTAAAATTTTCATTTTAGAAAAAATGCTATTTTACCTTGACCAGAGAATCTGTCTTCTAGGCCATAAACACCATATGCAAATTCGTGTGTGTATTTCACAGTAATTGCTCCCACCTGCATGAATCCCTTAGTAAAATTCTGCTGGAGGTAACTGAGCGAGATTCTAGAAATAACATAAGTTATTAGGAAAGTCTGCCCATGACCAGCTAGACCAGAAGCATAAATACACTCTGCACAATTTTAAATCTCCTGTGTGCTTAATGTTGTAAAACAAATTTAATTTGTAAATAATATGGGCAAAATAAGTGCAACCACTATAAACAAGATTTTTGAAATTTTATAGAATGAAAATAATTTGTTATAGAATATCATTGCAGTTTCTTTCTAGAACGTTGCTTTCCTACCACCTAATTCTACAATCCATTGCACTGTGACCCAGGCTAGAACTATTTAGACAATTGTGATATGGGATATTACCCATAACATCAAATAGCTTGGGCTCAATGGTAGGTTTGCTAAGAAAGTTAAAATGCAATGGTCTTTGTAACATTAAAGACCAAGGTCGATGGATTTTGTCCAGAGTTTCTAGACACCAGAAAATTTCCTATAAATGAATATTATATCATTGATCCTGCACAGACATCTATTCACTACTGAGAAAAAGAAGAAAATTCAAGATAATGAAATAAAGTACTTTTACCAAAAAAATAAAAAATGTAATATAAAAAGACAAAGAAAATAATACAGAAAAATGTATATGCCTGTCTATGGCATTTGGAACATTTTTGTATTAGGGGTAAAAAGTGGGAAATAGGGCCCTCCCTGGTGGCCTAGCACCAAGAAGCTAAAAACCACTTCAGCATGGTTCGATCCCCCAACCCAGAGGTAATCCACATGGCACAACAGACATCTCCTGCCAGGCCCGCTGCTCCCCTCAGCAGTGTACTTCCTCAGCAGGCCTGTTCTATTCCCACTCTGTCTCTGGTGAATCCTCTCACTGCCCCTGCACCTCTGGCCTGTACCACAGTTCTGTATGCATAAATAAATCTTTTTTAAAAAATAGTGGGAATAACCTGATATATCCAAATCTACTCAAAAATTTAATAGGCAGGTAATAAAAATAATGATCACAAGAGACTATTGCCATGGCAAAGCCTATGCTTTCTAATGTGAATGAAACACACATGTATTTATGAAATACACTTCCTTCATGGACATATTTAATACATGTATACATACGTGTGTGTGTGTGTGTGTGTGTGTGTGTGTGTCATAAGCTTGCTTTACAAAACTCTGGGGAATAATTGGCAGCTTGGAGATATATTTTAGAGGTTTTATGAATCAGTTACATAGCTGAATTTGTCCATGCTGTTGTGCTATCATAAAACACAAAAGTTAAATATAGGTAGCCAAAGAAAGATTATAAAATGAGGCACTTGAGCTCTTTGTGAATAAGAGAGCTTGACTGTAATAGAATAAACAGCAACCTAAAATCAATGAAATAGCCTAGGATGAGCCATGTCTCTGAGTTCACACAAGCCAATGACATTGAGAGCACAGGAAAGCAGATGGCATGGCTGGATGGCTCAATTTCATATCTGGGAAAGCAATATGAACATGTGCCCAATTACCACTAAGTATGTTACTTGAATCCAACCCAGGAATTCAGACAAAAAAATTTGGACTCTGATGAAATATCACCCTGTTTGCACAATAAAATGGCTATAAGAGGAAAAATAAGAGAATTATAATTTTTAAAAAGTGATACCAAAATGTGGTTGGTAAATGTCCACAAAGAAGTAAATGCCTAACTAAGTTGTCATGTATTCATAGAATGGATTATGACTGAGTAACAGAAACACCAGACTAGTGATAAACTCAACATGGGTAAATCTCAAATACATTATGCTGGGCAAAAGAAGGCAGACACAAAAGAGCTCAGTACTGGAAGATTCCAAAACGAATCTCTGATGAGAGGAAGTAGACCACTGGTTTTGTGGAAAAGTAACTAAACTAGGTCGCAAGGCTAAAAGAAAGTAAGAATTATTTTAACCAAGTGTAGTTGTATAAATTCTCTAGGTTTCAACTTCTCATTCTTAACAAAAAAAAATTATATATATATATATATATATATATATATATATATATATATATATGGTACATGAAGAATATCTTTCACCTGGCAATTCTGTCTCCTTTTAAGAAAAGGAAATTTTGACTTTTTTTGTACATACTAATCTTTAACTCAAAATAATCCTCATGCCAAAGTGGCAAATTTGGGGCTGGTATATTCTGCTTTTCTTCAGTGGATGTGTAGACTTGTCAAAACTCATTGATCTATATACACTTTTTAAAAGGTGCATTTTCATTCCATGTAATACCTCAGTAAAATGTATTAGAATTTTAAAAACAGGTTGGTAGCATAAAATGCAAGAACAGTTATCACATGTTAAATAGAATGAAGCTGTTCTCTTAGGAGGTATTTTAATTGCAAAAGTATTTCCCTGCTGTGGGAAGGGCTGAGTGGAGTTGCCTGAGAAGGTTTTTATTGATCTTAAGTGCACATCAAAAATCACCTAGATACCTTTCTGTATATTCTGGTTTTATTGTAATGGCTGTAGGCTGAGCATAGGGGTTTTCAAAACTTCCAAGGTGATATGAATGTGTAGCCAGGGTGGAAGACCATGGAAGTCATCTCATTCCCTTCACCCAACCCCTGCCCCAGGTCTTCTCTAGCAGGAAAGGGGATATTGCCCATTCTTCAGGCAACTTAAGTGTTTCCTTGAAGGGGTACCCTAAGGTCAACCTTGAAATATTAGATGAGCTATTGCTCAGACTGTTCTATTCTAGGGGAAGGTTCTGAGAAGAGAAACAAATTAGTCTCACATCTTCACTTGGGCAAATAGTA
>NW_004567105.1:72262638-72301645 GCF_000260355.1 Condylura cristata | reverse complement strand
TTCTGAGCAGAGCAGCACTGTGGACAGAAGAGGTATCTAGTGATCTACCCGGAATCTGTCGGACGATAGATGTTGCATAGCTTGTGTCAGGAAGTCAAGTATTTTACTGCCTTAATTGAGGGAGGAGAGTGGAATGTAGTAGGTCAAGAAATACATGTAAGATGCTAAACTTAGTCTTTCACTGGCCCCCTAAAGATGTGAGATGGAGCTACTGTAGACTGCTAGGAAGTAGAGGCCAGAGACTGAATATGCCTGATCTTAGGCAGGCCACACTGTGATTCAAGCCTGTATCAAAGGCTTGAATTTGCCCATGTGGTGATGTGGAAACTAAGACCCAGAGATCTCATTGACTTTGCCCAAAATCTTATAGTAATTGCAGTCAGACCTGAAGAATCAACTTCTCTGAAATAAATGTAGGTTCTTTCTACTACACTATCTGCCTCTTACTATCTTGAAACTGATAATAATGGTGGCAGCAGTATGGAGTTTTCCATGTGCTAGGAACAGATCTAAAAGTATACCTATATCTTGATATCGTATCTTTAATTCCATACCTATACCTAGAAAAAGACATATATGTTCTTATGTATTGAAGCACAATTTACAATAGTCACATTATGGAAACAATCTAGGTCCCTAAGTATCAATGAGTAGATAAAGAAGATGAGGTATATCTATGCAATAGAATACTACTCAGATATAAATAGAGATGAAACCTTGTCATTTGTGACAATGTGGATGGAACTAGAGGGGTTCATGTTAAGTGAAGTAAGGCAGAAGGAGACATACAAATTTGATTGATTTCACTCATATGTGGAATATAAAAGAACAAAACAAAGGAACAAAAAGATCTTTAAAATAATCTTTAGAAATATGACTGCACAATTGAGCTTACTAGAGGGGGAAGCAGGGGAAGGGGGACACTGAGGGAAGGGGGTCCAGGGGTAGTGGGTGTGGTGTGATAACATACATCTGAATGTACCTATTCCCCTAAACCACATACAGTATTATAAACCAATATTATCTCAAATATATATATATATATGTAATATATATATATATATATATATATATATATATAATATATATAAGACAATTTATATATTGTAAGAAGTAGATACCATTTATTCCCCTCATTAAATAGGATACAAGTAAGGTGCAAAGAGGTTAAACAATTTCTCAACAGCACAAAATGACAGAGAATAGAAGTTGTCTAATGAAAACCCGCTCCTTAAAAAAAAAAAAAAATCACCCTATGTAACAATTCTGACCAAGAAAAAAAGGTAAGAGTTATTCTAGCTTTGCTTTCAAACTCAATGCTCAACAGGACTATGATTTTAAAATGCTGCCTCTTTCCTTTAAACTTCACAAATTTGTAATAGTCCATTTTGACTTCAGTGATAATGGTATATAGGAAAGGGCTGATTTGCAAGATCAATGAGAATATTATTACCCATCATTTAAAAGATCATGGACTAGCAAGCTGGAAAAGTGCTTTTGACAGCTGCTGCAGCAGGAAAAGCAGTGTGCCTGACATGGTGAAAAGGGTGCTGGAGAAAGCCGTGCTCAGAGCAAGGATTGTCAGCTGGAATTGACTCTAGAAAAATGCAGTCTGCCTTCTTTATCAGATTCGTTTCCAAGCAGCAACCCGCATCAGGGCTTCACATTTCATCGACATATGCAAGTTCTTACCTCACTAAACCCTGTGGGCAAATGCAAGCATGGTGATGTGAACTGGGTCCAACACTGCCTCATACATCATCGGCACAACTGTCGACCGAGTTTTCACCAAGGAACTTTTACTCATAAGATTGCCATCAGCATGGGAAGAGAACTGCGGAATCCATCATACTGAAAGCCTTTCTTCACGTGAATGTATTTATATATACACCCACACATTCATATCAATGTTAAGTATAGGCAGAAATGTTCCACTATAAAAGGAGATGATTTAAATGATCACTGGTACAGTTTACCAAACTTTCATTTGTTTTAACAAGTCTTTTGCACCTTTATTTAAGTAAACTATATTCATGCCTCATTCAGACACCAGCAAGTCCACATCCTGAACCCATCTCAGCCTGAGGGTATGGTCTCAAGGGTGTGGTGGGCGGTGAGAGAGTTCACCAGAGACAACGTAAGGAGCAAAAGAGGTGGTTTGACCGAAATCCACTTCTGAGCAGAGCAGCACTGTGGACAGAAGAGGTCTGCTGTGCCGTGTGGACCACCGCGCTGGCCAGGGATGGACCTCATGTTGCAGTGGTTATAGCATTGAGACTTGACCCCTATGCCACCTGAAGGGACCTCTATGATTCTTGGATTCCACTTATTGATTAAATTTGTTTATTGGCCTCTTTTTCTCATCAGAGAATAAACATAAAATAGTTGGTCGTTTGTTTTTTTCTTTTTCAGCATCTCTGCTTCTCTCCCCACATTATCAAATCTATACTTTCTGTCTATTAATATCATCTTGGTAATATTCCAAACTACTTAGTCAATTTTCATTATTAAAATTGGTCTGGACCAATTTTCAGTTTCAATCTTGTGTTCAATTCAAAGTTCTCCACTCCTCCCCACAATTAGACCTGTAGTGGAAGGCACAGGATATACTGGGGCTAGGGGAGTGCTCTATACACATGGTTCCCTCTCCCTCCTAGTTTAGTCTCCTAGTCTAGTTTTCTGAAATTTTTGGGTTGAGGAGCAGAAGTAGAACGCAGGAAGGAAAGCATCATCATCCCTTAACTGCCCACAGTTGGCTTGGCTGCTCTCCAGCCCTCACTTTCTAGTACTTAAGAGATCAAGACCTGGTCAGGCCTCTAAGGAGCTTGGGGAGAAATGCCGCACCCCTCTGGGTTCTTCTCTGACTAAAGTGGTAATCCAAACAGTATCAGACAGGTTAGAAAAGGAAAAATCCGTTTAACAAGCTCTCATGGAGAATGTACATGGCTGTACATTCTAAAGTAAAATGGGGCTAAGCAGGGATATTTATCCTGCATTAAAGAACCTGGGCCATCAAGAAGAGACCAAAACTTCATATGACATGGGGGGAATGACTTCATCTTTTACTATGAGAATATAAGAGATGAGTTTCTCAAACAGAGAGGACATGTTCAATGATTCTACCCGCCAAACTATATTCTTCTAGGTCATAAATGGGGGAGCAGTGATTTCTTCTTCCATTAGGAAAATGGCAAAGCACTGAAACGTGGACTAGAACCTCTGCTCAATCTCTAGGGCCTTCACCACTCTTAAATTACAATATTCTTGATTCCTTAAGTATTGGTACAGATCTCCTGAGGCCCACAGTGTCTCAATTACCCTTAGCTCCTCATACCAAGGTGACACATTGGAAGATGCCTACTCTGGACAAACTGAGAAAAGTTTATCTATCTAGTCATTTACAGAAACTGATCCTGCCCCTCCAGGTGCTAATGAGCTTATCAGGGGCTCCTCCCTATCCCATGGCTAACTGAAGTAGGGATTCCAGCTCCATCTCTACCTTACTACAGTTCTGCAGTTTTCCTGACCTTTGCTCAGTGGTATCCCCCACCACTAGCTTCTGTTGCTAGGGTCTCCACACCAGAATTTAGCCTTGTAAGGGCTGGATCAGAGCACCAGTAATAAGTGCACCATCCTTTCAGCCTGCAGGCCACTCTTTGCCATGCCTACAGGGGATGGAATAACAGTTTCCCTGCCTCTCCTCTCTTTACTTCCCTGTACTCCTCTCACCTCTTCAACAGGAACAGACACCAAACTGCTCAATAGGCATCCAACATAGGAAGAAAAACCTCCTTTTCTTGCAGGGTAGCTACCATCAATTTTTGAGTGTTCTCAAAAAACCTGCATCGAGCTCCCATGGAGGCACAAGCGGTTAAGCCTCAGCACTAGGTAGCTATCTGAAGCCCTGCATCATGAGTTCAATCCCTGGCCAGGGAGGTGACCCACAGGAGACCTCTCCTGTCTCACTCCCTGCTCCCCTCTAGCAGTGAATTTCAGATCTGCCTGTTCCCCACTCTGTGGTGAATCCTCTCACCCCCCCCCCACCTCTGGCCTGTACCCCAGTTCTAATATGCATAAATAAATAAATCTTTAAAAAATAAACATCCCTGTATCTGTCTTGCTTTATCGTCCTTTCTTTCTCTGTGGGAATGGAAGAGTAAAATTCTCACTCCCCACACTGTGCTCTGCTCAAGACTGCTGACCATGTCCCTTTTACCAATCTCATTATATAGACAGGAGGGGAAAAGGGGGCTGGATTGCTAACAGTTAAAGCAGAGATGTTTCTGCCATTTTGGTAAGCCCTAGGTTGGAAGTATTGGGCCTGGGACTGCCCACTTAAAACAAAGGACTCTCAATTAAACTTATATTTCACATAAAGAACAAATTATTTTTAGTGTGAGTATGTCTTAAAGGTTGTATGGGTCGCACTTATTTAATGAATCATTTTTAAGTATAACTATATCCCACGCAATGTTCAGGACATATTAATACTAAAAATTACTGTTTATCTGAAATTTAAATACAAGTGGATGTCCTATATTTTTCTTTGCAGATCCTGGCAAAGACTCAGCTGGGTCTCACACTGTTTTTTAGAATACAGGATAGCGCTGTTTTCATATTTGGTCCATAAGCAATATTACGGGACAGTGAAAAAAAATCCCATCAGCGACCTCTCACACCTGGTTCTATTTCCAGGTTTCCCTCTTCTTGGTACCTTTTTAATCTGTGCTCACTACTTCCCGTCCCAGACATATTCCCTGAGCATCTGTACACTGAGACCTGAGGGGGGCCACAGGTCACACTCCCCAGGAATCTTCCACCCGTTCTGCTTGCTGGAGGCTTTTAGACCCTTGAGTACTTCCAGGAGATACTGGTTTGCTAGGTTTGCTGCTTGAGTTCTATAGAGGAAGATAAACTTCCTGTTACCCTGTTTACGTTCTACGATTAGCCTGAGAATTAAAGTGACACAAGACAGATTAACAGGAGGAAGGCTGATTTAATATTTGTCCACGGACATGGGAGGCTTCAGAAGGAAATGAAGAGCTGATGAAGCCATTAGGCCCAAATGCTTATAACCTTTTACACAAAGAACAATAAATTGGGAGTATGTGACAAGACAGGCTTGGACTGGCAGCAGTGAATTATGGGATGGTGACTAGGAAATATATGGGGGACATTAATCGAAAATAGGAGTTATTTTAGGAGGTTTGTTTGTTCAGGCCCATGTCAGTGCCGCCTCCCAGTCTCTGGTGATAATTATGTTCTTCTCTTCCTGGTACAGAGCAGGCACCTTACTCAAGGAAATTTTATGCCCTACTTTTAGGTAGAAAGAGGGAGGTCAGAGACCCCTTCCTGAATCTGCTCTTTCTGCAATGCCTTCAGCTCCAAATAATCAATATGCCAATATGACATATTCAGGAATGATTTCATCTGATCCCTAGGGATCTTCAGCAATTCATTCACATCCACAGCTATGAAAATTCATGATTTGTCCAACCCCAGTTGACTAAACAGAAACTTGTTTAAGCAAGCGCCTCCTGGTAACAACACCCCAGAAGAGGCCCAAAGTGGGAGTCTGCCAGTAGCAACATACATTGGCCAGACCAGGTTGGGACATGGGCAGCAGCCAATATGGCAGCCGGTATGCAACATGGGCACGTCCTTTAGCTTGAACGCTAGGAAGTCACTTCTGCTTGAGGTAAATGTCCTGGCCTTCTGCACACTGCCTTCTGCTGACCATGCAGTGCTTTCTTGGTGCTCTACCCAGATACCCTGAGGTTTCTGTAATGCTTCTGAGTCCTTCTTCCTGCTTCTGTTTGAATTAGGTTTGGTCAGGCTATCCCCATGACTGATTTTGGAGGCCTTTTCTCAGGTTACTGGAGCTGTTTTACCCTGCAATTTCCCACATTACCCCTGGCTGTGAAGCCCAGCTTTCTTCTCTCTGAGGGGTGACAAGTCTGAGGTGTCATGTACAGCCCACTCCCTGAGCACTGAGATGAAGCTGCAATGTTGCCTCTTCCTCCTGCCATCTGCTTGGCTTCCCCGCCCTCACTCCACTTTCCTGCCGCTCTCTGTTCACTGCCTTCCTACTCCCACTCATGGCTTCTTTAATGAGGCTTTTAGAGTTTAGTCTTCTCAGAAGTGCCTTAGGAAGGAGTGCAACCTAGACAGCCCCTTTTGACAGGAATAGAATAATACAGAAGGAACAAAAAATACTGGGAAAACCATTGCCCCTTTGAGTTCTGACATTTCTACCCCAATTCTCCATTGATATGCTCATGCTCCCTCCCAATGGTGTTCAATTAAACCACTCAGAATAAAAGCCCTAGAAAAACTAAATAAAAAGCTTTCATTTGTGGGAACATTTGCATGGATAGATTTATTTTGGGAAAGGAAAGGGCATTCTGATACACTTACAGAAACTATGATAATTAGTTCTAAGTGGAAACTAAAGAGTTTCAAAGTCATGATTTTGGCAGAAAGAACTGAAATACATAAGCTGAACATCAAAATTGTAATTTTCTAGAGTAGTTAGATAATTGTGTAAGTGGGTCGGGGGAGAAGAGCGTCAGTAATAAGAATCCTTTGCATTACTAAGCATTCTTATGAATAAGTCCAACTGAAATCAAGACTACAGGAAGTGAAAAAGGCTTCTCGGCTTTCAACATCTTAGTTAAGAGGGCCAGGCCGAGGCAACTAAGAGAACAGGATTCTAAAAAGAGCCTCATCTTGCCTTCATATATGTAAGCTGGAATCTGGGCAGAGGGCATTGTGGGAAAGAAAAAGTGGGCAGCCCTTCATGCTACCTTGACAACAAAGCCAACCAGCTCTCTGTTTGCCTCTTAAATTCATCAGGTGTTTTTTGTTGGAATTTTGCAAAGCAGAGCCTGAGGCAGGGATTCCTGGGCAAGTGATTTAGGGAGCCCAGCGATGCTCTCAGGTGAAACTCACCAGGGGAGTGAGGGATGCAGGCTAAAAAAGATGAAAAGTCTGAGCAAAGATAATTTTAGGTGAAGTCTAGCTTAAGCTGATCCCACAGTGAGTTCTGGAAAGTAACCTGCATCCGAGTTGCCCTGCCTAGTGACAAAAGGCTGGGCTTTCATACTCTGGGTCAGTGTCATCCCTAGACCTTGGGCTGTCAGGTGAGGCTGGAATGAGATGAAGGTGTGCTCACCCCCTGCCTGGAGGAGGGGCGCTGTGAGACCTTAGCAGCCACATCCTTTGCAGCTGGGGATGGGCACTGCAACCTCGTCAAAGCTTGAGGGGGGCACCAGAAGCACCTGTTATACCAGATTACTTCAAAAGTTTGATGTCCCATAGAAAATGCCACTGCAAGGCGACTCCCTACATATGTCAGCCTAAAGTGTGCTTTACAGCAATTGATTTCCCAGTGAGTTTTGAAGGATGAAACCCAATCCTCTAGCCATCCCATTTTATAATTATCCAGCACAGGCAGTCAATGAGACAAAATGATTTCTTTTCTCGCTTGCAATTTAACATATCAACCTTTATTAAAAGATGTGCATCTCATCCTCTTCAACTCCCCATCCTCTCCCAGGGAACCTCACTCAGGCCCCTGCATTCTCTTTAGGGTTAAACTATCAGTGGAAAGAATCTTGCTCTGGGAAAGCCAAACCAGGTGAATTCATGAAATCAGCTTTCCCAGTTCAACTGAATCCCTAAATCCCTGAAATCTGAGATGAGCCATTGTGCCTGCACACATGTGTGTTGGGGTGTGTTGGGGGGGGGGGACATTTGATGCTGAGGAGATTTAGTTCAGACCTTTCTAGCATTTTGATCGAGAACTCCAGCATACTATCTCTCTGATCACCAGAGGAGACCAAGAACACGTCGTGCCCTTGTCCAACCCCCCTAAATCCTATAGTGTGTGCAAAGTGACTGTGGGGTGTCACCCATCCTTATAGGCAAGGGCTGAAAGAGACCCTGAATAGGTGGCTTTCTTCACAATCCTTCTCTAGGCTAACAGAAAACCTCAGGCAACCCAGAAAATTTGAGAAATGGGATATCCTAATTCATGCAAAAGCCTTTTCAAACTAAATAACCACTCTCCAAAATGCTGCAGTTTTGAATCCGCCTGCTAAAGAATCAGCCCACAATGAATGAAAGGGGTATGTGTCCTTTGCCATCATCCCCTTACAAGACAATTGTGTGTACTTAGTTCAGATCTGTGTTTAAGAATCCACATTGCCATCCTGCCCGCTGAGCACAGTGCTGGGTGGGAGCCCTGTTTCCAAGACCATTTTCATGGTAAGGAGCATGAAAGGGAGGCAGGTGGGTGGTGACTTTTGTTTGAAATGAATTGTGTTTGGGAGCCTTTTGAAGAGCAAAAAATAGTCCATTTATTGACCTAAAGCCATGCATGAAATGGGATCTGATCTCTGCTACAAAGAATAGAATAGAAACTCCCTAATACTGTAGCTATCTAGAGATGAGAAAATTGTCTGGAGCTGAGAAGATTTTATTTCTTTATCCACAATCCTGATGCTGAGCTTCCCAGAGAATACTGAACAGTATTATGTTCCCGAGCCTCAAAGGGAGAGAGAAAGAGAGATGGGGGTGCTGGCAAGGGGGAAGAGACAGAGAACATCTGCTTGTGAGTTAGGGAGCTAGTTAGAATAGCCATCTATCACCTATCAACACTAATAGTCTTCTTACAGTCACGGTGTGGAAGAGGCAGTTCATTCTACCTTGATATGAGTAATTGACATAATTTTCTGAGCATTTACTTAAAAATGGCGATGACCCTTGCTGTGTATTATCTCATTAAATCCTTAAAGTATCATGATAACAGGAAAACTCAATTATTATCCATATTGAAAAGCTAATAAAAATAAAGCTTGGGACATGTACTAAGTTTGCTCAAGACCACTCACCTGGGAAATAGGAGTAAGGGTCGAACCCTGCTCAGTCTGTCCATAGCGCCTCAGCTCTTCACCACTGTTTCATTTAATTAAAATACACTCTAGATCCCAGCTGCCAATAAACAAGTACTCAACATGGCCTTTGAGGGGGAAGCAAAGAGCTAGACACTGAATGCACTTTAACTACAATACGAGAGAATTGCTTTCTTTGAGAGGCATCAGCCTGTCATTCCTGCTGTTCACAGCTTGAGACGCAGGATGGTTTGTGGGCTGATGAGGGCAGACACCATTGACTCATCTAGTCCTTCAGTCTTTGTAGCTGGTCAGCCACTCCACACCATGGGTTCTTCCTTGAAATGACTCAGAACCCCCCTTTCTCATTTTATTTTTTCCTCCACTCTGAGTTCAGCTTTCATCCTTCCTATGTAGATCACATCAACATTTTCCTACTGGCTGTTCTGACTCATGTTCGCCATCCTCATCCTACCTGCCCGCTCACTACCAGACATGGTTTTCCCAAAACAGTGTGGCCAGTGTCCACTGTCCCAAAGGCTCTGTTCTCTACCGACCAACACTCCTTTCCCTGCCTCATCTCACAGAAACAAAGTCTGCCCCACCTGTCTTCTGTACCTGTGGCTGCTTCATCTCCTTCACTCCACCTGTATGGCCCTCCCATCCCACACTATCCTAAATCACATCCAACTGCCAAAATCAAATCTAAGCGTCAACTTCACTTTGTTTGTACCTTATACAAACCATCTAGTCCTCCACTTTTCTGTAGATAGGGGGCTGTTTGTATCCCTGCCAAAGGAAACACTCAAGTAAGATTCAGAATGCAAATACATTATTAGAAACATTGTAAGTTAATGGAGAAGAGGTACCATAGCCAATAAAAGTGCCTTATCAAGCCAAACACTACCACAGACAACTCATGCTTAATTCTGTGGAGCCAGGGAGCCAGGATAGGACACCCACACCTCAATTTTCCCACCTGAGGGGTAATGAAGTTGATGCATTGATAGATCAGCTCTCACCAGTCATTGCTAGAGGGCTGATCCCAGGTGACATTAACCTCTTTTCTATTAGCAAGGACAGTGGGAAAAGAAAGTTCCAAATGAGAGAAATGCAGATGTTGGATGCTAGAAATCAAATGATATACACTGAGACAGTAAGAGAGAGAGGATACGAAGGAATAAATGTAAAGCAGATACAGCTTTGCTACAAAAGAAAATAAGGCAGAGAATACAGTCCCCACTGTACATCTTTCCAGAAAGAGGGCAAAGGCATCACTGATGCACCTGGATGCACACAATCTGAGCTCTCCAAACGTTCCTCTTATGACTGTGCCACCTTCAAAAATCTGACTCTAGCTCTGTTAACTCACTCCCCAAAGGCAGAACATGTTATGTGGCACTTTTTCCACTCGTTGCCTAGAGTGAGAGAATCAGAAAGCAGACTCCCCAGAGCTCATTAGCTGTATAATTAACCACATAGCATTTTTAGCTCAAAATCGTCCAGCAATGTACAAAGAGACCAGCAGATAAAATTGCTCAGCAAAAAGAGGGCAGCCCTGTGAGCCCAGGAAGGGAGCTGGCAGGGGCACTTTTGAGAAGCCTGGGCTCTGCCTTTTCTGTCCCCCAACTTCTTGTCAGCCCTTGACTTCAGGGAGCTGAGGTGCTGTGAAAACTCCAGCCCAGATTTTGTGCCTTTTCTTATGCAAGCTTGGATGGGTAGCTTAAAAAGTCTGTTTTGCTCCAGGTAGAAAACCAGCCATGATGAATTAATCCAATACACTTTCTTGTTTTTTAATTTAAAATTGTATCTTGAGGTGTATTCGCTGAAGGCAAATATACAAGGCTCAAGAACAGGGAGGCAGAGAGGTTATTTCCTGCTGCTTGGTTCTCTTCAGCCCAGAAAATCAAACTAGTGATATTATTGCAGTGTATTCTCAGCAACATCACAACATCAGCTAATTGTAAGAAAGCTCTCCTTAATGTTGCTCATCATAATAAGTTTCTATAGCAGGAGTCGACCCACATGCTTCTCCCAGAGGATTGCATGGGAGATAGTGGAAAGTTTTGGTTTGGCTTAGCATTTTTTTTTTTTTTTTGCTTTTTGTCCTGTTGGCAACCTTGGTATCATTTCCATTTTGAAAGAGGAAATGGATCATGTTTTTAATCCTTTACCTCCTTTTTCTGCATATTTTTCTTTGTTCTCTTCAAAGCTGGGGACAATGTGCAAGCTGATGTTTCCCCAAATGTATACAGTCCCCCAAACGTTGAAGCATGTTTCTTGAAAATATAACATCTTGACTGTGAAATACATGTGGAAAAGATGGCTTTCCAATCTTCAATGTGTTAAAGCTTCTGAAAGTGGCACTTCCAAAATTTACTTGATCACAGAACCTTTTATTTGGGGAAAAGGTAGGAAATGGATGTTTTATTACACAGATGGGTGCAGGAGCATAGTTTATAAATTCAAAAGAAATGCTTGTAGAGTTAGCCTTCCAAGCCTCCAAGCCCCAGAGTATATTTCTGAATCAGAGTAATGCAAGCTGTGGGGGAAACTACGAGCCTAATTCAGGTTGTTTTTGTTGACCTGTTGCTCTCCAGCCATTGAAGCTGAGACACCCATCACTTTGGGAGAAGAATAGAACTTCTTTTTGCCAACAGGACAAAAAGAAGAACAGAGCATTAGATGTTCCTCTTCTGACATTCAAAGTAGACTCTGAAACATTCATATTTTGGAAGCTATGACTTTGACTTTGCAAGAGCTATGCTTTGTGGAGAGAAAAAGGAAAAACAAGGTTGCTGGTGCAAACCATCAAAAACTTGTAAACTCAGAGGATCAGGAAGAGGCTGTGTCCAGAGAGAAGCCCCACTGCCAAGCAGGGAAGAGCCAAAGCCAACCACTAGGAGGAACATGCAAGCCAAGAGGAACATGTGAGAGGACAAATTACATGTTAGATGTGGCTCTCTTGTCCCAGAGGACAAGTGGGCAGACAGATGTGTGAGATGCTAGGAAAAACCAGGTGGGGTGAATTCACCTCGCTTCAATAGTCATGGGAGGAACCCCCTTGAGAATCCTTCAAAGTGTGCCCCACAATAAAGTAGGAAGGTAAATGGAAGCTCTAGGATTTTAGGCAGCAAGAAAGAAGTAAAGAAAGCCATCACTCCTCAGACAGTGCAAGGAGCTAAGGCAGACTGGGGGTTTGGGGGTGGGGTGGGGGGGAGTCCATGCATTGAATAGGGCAGGGGCCTGGGGTCAGGAGGAAGGGGATGCCAAGACTTCAGGATGCAGTATATGACTGCCTTGTCCTCACACAACAGTAGACACCAAGCAAGCAGCGGGAGTGACGGTCCATGGTCCATGAGCAAGAATGAGCAAGCTCACCATGAGAGACCAAGGAGGACAGACAATGGGGGGCCCCTCCCTTGTGGCCAAGATGCTGTGTCTTTCCTCTGTGTTCAGGCATAATCATGGAGCTAAAGAGGAAAGGGAGCAATCCTAAGAAGGAAGATCACACTTGACATGGAATTTCAACTTTGAATTAACTGCATTTAAGCCTGAATTGATTATTGCCTCAGAAAGAAATTAAGTTTTAAGCCAGAAGATTCTGAGTTATCTGACATGACAAAAATGTTCCCCCACCACAAAGAATAAGTTGAGTTTGATTATAGAGAAAGAAATTGAATTACACTGCTGTTCTTGCAAGCTGTGTCTATGAATTTTTAAGCCTGAGACATGGGTGTAAAACACCTGGCACACAGTAGCTGCTCAATGACATTAATTAGCTCACCTGCCCTTATGTGAATGAAGGGCTGTGTCTAGGGGAAAATGAAAGCAAAGACCATATTTGTGGAAGGAACTAAAACCCAGTCTTTAAATAAAATAACATATCTCTGGCCTTTTACTGTCCATTTTAAGGATAGTTACGGTGGCAATAACAGCCTGGTTTTTTTCTCTGTGGTATACCCCTTCCTTTTATTGCCTTACTTGAGTAGACTGACAACATCCTCAACTCTGGCGCTGGGTGCAGTACCAGACATAACCAGTTAGAATATTCTAGCCCTGTGCTCAGTAAAAAGACATAGGACCCAATCTTCCCCAAGTTGGCGTTCTAAGGGTTTTTCTTGGTACCACTTGGAGTGAGGTTCTCTTTCTCTTAGGACTGGCAACCTGAAAAATGTAAGAAGTCCTGGACTTGTGGTGCTGTGCTGCCAGAACAAAGGAGATCTTATGCCTGAAATAAAAGCCAGTGCAAAGAAAAGAATCCAGAAGTGTGACAAAAAAAAAAAAAAAAATACCAGGAAGCATTATTTGTGCACCTGGGTCTATTCATGCTTGAATCCATTTTAACTTCATCCAATTATGTTTCTTTCACTAACAAACAGAAAATCCTAAAGGAAACATAAAGGATAGAGGTACGTTCTCAAGACAATAAAGAAATAAGGCCAGCTAGAGAGGAAAATTCAAGGTGTATTGATGGCTTTCAGAGAAAATACTACAAAGGTGTGTGCAAACCAAGCTCACTGATTTAATGTTGATCCAATAAGAAAATGTCCAAGTAGGTTGAAGAATGAGACAACATATTGAAACGAGTGAGAGGAACTGGCCTGGCAGCTCCATGCAGGACTAATTAGAGTAGAGGCCCACAGCCTGGGGTCCTTGTACTCAGGTGGAAAAAAATTAACAGCTTGATTACACTAACTTTTGATCGGAATGTGTCACTGTTTTCTATTTTGAACATAGACAACAGATTGCAATATTACTAGTAATACTTATATATTCATCAGCATAAACATGATAGGTATTTTTATATCTTACTTTGGTTGATGCAGACATATAAAAAATATCATTTAGACTCAGCAAAGCTTTAAAGTTATAGTTGTTACTAGTCTAACAGTCTTGTTGTCTGCAGCATTAATAGAAACACGTATATCACTAAATACTGCTCTAACATGTATATGTGGGGGGTTCTATTTCAATAACTATACTTTAATGTAATTGGTTTACTTTGCAATCCTATGCATTTTACTTTGTGCATTTAAATCATTATTGGGAGAAGTCTTGAGTTGTGCTAAGCAGACACACACACACACACACACACGCCACAAAAACATTGTACAGCCTTGCCTTCCAGGAGGGAGAGGGTCTGTAAGCCATAAGGCTGATGAGGAGACTAGGGCACAGTCCGTCCAGGAGGCCTGGGAGGAAAACAGTCTCCACAGAGCTTTGGAAATCTTTCCGGATCTGTAAGAGGAAATGAACCTGGGTGGCTTAGGTAACAAAAGAAGATGTGAGAATGGACAACATGCAGTTTTCAAACTTGCTCAAATGCCAGTGAGAACTCAAGAAATGACGAAATCAGGAAATTTTGGAGGCAGAGCTGGTTTGTCAGCATTGTGACCTATTCTAAAATATTGATGGCACTGCCCAAAGGAGATATTCCTTAGAAAAATCAAGACAGCTCAGGTCAGAGAGGGCAGGCTCCTGGATGGAGGTGAGGTTTTGGACATAACTGTGTTCCCCTAGGGACAGGGGATGAAGGATGCCAGAGAACTGTGTTATCAGGGCTCAAGTTCTGGTTCTCTGGATTCTCTCACCTCTGCCTTTATCAATGTACTGGATTTTTCACCTTAGGAGTAAGCTTTACAATTCTGACTGCTGCAATTCCCAGACAGGCATCCTCCCAGCTGCATCAGGAGGAGAAAGAGTTCATGTCTTACAGCTGTCCCTAGGGAGAGACAGTGTATCCTTCCCCAGCATTCCCAGATGTTCTTTCTATTCAACTTGACTTATATTAGATGACCCCTCTGAAGAGGATGACCACACATCCAGGCCTGTCTGGAAAAGTCCCATATATACTGCTGCTCCATCAGTAATAGTACTCCTTTTTGCTCTCAAATCACTCCAGTTTGGATGACAAAGCATATGACTATCTTTCCTGAACAGAAGTTAGGGAAGCAGGAAGATGATTCTCCATCAGAGTTTAGGGACTAGAATAGGAAAAGATTTCCCAGAACAAAATTAGTTCATGTACCAGAAAAGAACATGGAAGCTGGACAGCATAACCCACAGATACCCATCTAAAGTAAGCTAGACCCCATGAGATGGAAAACAAGTGTTACAGCAAAGCAAAACTTTAAAAGTTAGCAAGAGAACACAAGTTAATAATTGAGAACAATTCCACTCAAAAGGTTGGAAGAGCTTAAGAACGGGGTCTAGTTCTTACTAAATAGTGAATGGTAGCTCTGATTTATGTATCCTGTTTCTCCCAGCAGAAGTATTTCCCTTTCTTTCTCAATTGAACCAAAATCTCAAACCACTCTGAGCAGGAAATATATATATGTATGTATGTATGTATATGTAAATATATATATGTGTGTGTGTGTGTGTGTGTGTGTGTATAAAGAGAGAGAGAGAAAGAGAGAGATGTATATCTTACTCTTTCAGTCAAAATGACTCCTATGCATTAACTTCATCAATTCAGGACTTAATTTTAGTGTGTTAACAATCTGTATTCAGGATCAGCTGTATAACTTCCAAGCCCCATTGCAAAATGGCAATGAATGAATGACCCCTATTGCAAAGCACTAATAATTTCAAGACAGCAACAGCAGAACATGAATCAAGCATGAAAGCTTCTGAACATGGGACTCTACTGATCTCAGGTCTGCCTTTCCTCTCTTCCTCCTTATACCCCATAAACTGAGACCTTTCAAATATTTTCACTTACCCTCAACCCAGGTTTACCAGAACAGCTTGATACTTTTTCTTGTAGGTTATTACTTGGGTAGTAAGTCTGCTCTATCTCAGAATCTTCATTTAGCACCTCCATCACAGAATCCCATTCACCCCAACACTGTTCGTTGTTTTTCACTATGGGGATTGTGTGTTTCGACTTCTTTCTCATTTACTCTACTCATATGGTACATGATGATACTTTCTCTGATTTACTGCAAATCCATACATTTGGTTCCTTCATCCTGCTGGATAAACAATATCTTAGTTGCATTTAAGATTCTTCAGGCACATGCCTTTTCTCTTGGAAGTAGATACAGATATTCCCTATCTTCCAATTTGCAGTGTTGTTAAAATGCAGTTCAAATGACAGTCTCGTTCTTTTTTTCTCTAGCTTTCTTTTCTCTTTTGAAGTTTCAAAGATTTTCTCTTTTACGCTTTACATGCAGGAATTTCCTCAAGATAGCCTAAGATAGAGGGCTTGTTTCTTCAATGCTGTCTGATAATCAGAACATTTTTACCCTGCAAACTAGTTTTCTTTACTTCAGTTCTATCATCAGATTAGATAAATTGTTCTTAGTTTTTGTTTGCAAGTCAGTTTTCATTCATCTGTTCCTTCCAGAACTACTCTAGGTGATATAATAGGCTTCATGGACAAATACTCAAAGTTGCCTAAGTTCTTTCTCCATGTTCCTTCTCTGCAATTTGTTTCAACTTCTTTCTGTTGATCTTCCAGTCTAGGTCTCAATAATCACCAACCTCTTCCATTCAAGACAATTTTGTTTACATTACAAAAACTTACGGTCTTTACTCCCAAAACTTTTTTCTTGTCCTTGTGCTGTGGTCAAATCTCTTTCAGTGATTTTATAATTGTCTCACCTGAGTTGTAATTTCCCTGACCTTTGTATCTCTGGGGACTGTCTATTTTACCTTGCTCTGGGTTCCAGATCTCTTCATAACTGACTGGTGTTTCCAGTCTACAAAGAGCAGGCAAAGTCTGCCCTGTGCACAGCTGCTAAAAGGTGTGATATTTGTAGAGAAAAGAAAAGCAATACTGAAACCAAGTAGGAGTCAGTCTTCTTGTTGTTTTCACCATGCAATGTAATTTTAAAAGTCAGTGATATAATACACCTTTCCCCCCAAATCTTATGTTGCTATAATTGTTACCGTTAAGTTTTTAAATATGCATAAATATGCTTCAACGAACACACTCTTATTATGTATCTTTCAAAATATATTGTATCCTGTTGAATTAACAATTCAGAAAATTCTCCATGACTACTGGACCCCCAAAACCCCTAGAGTCAGTTATGAGCTCCTATGATGAGTAAGTTCACAGTTGTTTGAATTGTTCCAACCCATTTCTCCTGTAGCAGATCTCTCTGTCCCTAACTAAGGCACTATATATTCTGCATCTATGCTGTTGATTCTAAATAAACAGTGACAACCCAATAACTATAAAAGTAAGGAAACAGAACTTAGGTCACTTGAGTTCTGTTACTAGCTGAACACTCAAGAGTTCTGATTTGTGTTAAAACTTAAATGAAAAGAAAGCCATAATATTTGTGACTGGGAAGTGAAAAGTTTAGTTTAACATGCAATACTTTACTGACCTTAAATAACATGCTGAAAATAGAAATGCTTCTTTGTTAATAATTGTTTTAATCGAAAAAACAAATGAAACTGATTACTACTGAATAGCTCATGATTATCATGAAAAATGTTTACCTCTGAAAATGGTCACAGAAATAACAGGGCATTAAAACATGGCCTGGATTGGGCATCAAATGGCATCACACCCAGGGGTGATCAACTCTGAACTGAGGGAATAATGTGAGATCTGCTCCATGTAGCAGTTTTTGCCATTACTATGGGGGTATCAAGATAAGCATCTCAAGTCCCTGTCACTCTGCACACACTAGTACTTCTGGACCTCGGAAGTAGGAAGGACTCACTCTACTCTTTAGATCCTCTCTCCCCAGCTTCTCTGCACATACCATCTGCCTTCTCAAGTGACAACCACAGTAGGATACATTTTCTCCAGAAATCTGTACTTGAATTCTCACCCCAAGGCCTTTCTGGTGACCTCCGTTCAGGGATTTAAAAGTCTAACGAAATCTCCCTCTGTGAACTCCAGAAAAACCTAACACCTACTGACATCCTTCTAATCATCCTGAATGCAGAAAAGTTGGATGAGAGTTGGGAAGGAGTCAGAGTTAGCACTGGTTCACACACAGCATCAGATGTGCAAATTTAATGTAATTTTTTAGATCTAAGAGCTGTTTTACCATTCATTCTCTGCTTGAAATTAAAAAAAAAAAAATTCCAGTCAACATTAACCAGTAATTGCTACCTTTAATCATTCAGAATTTAAAAGTTGTCAAGTCAAGATGTTCACTAACCAACCACCTTATTCCCCTGTTAGTCACTTAATTGACCTGAGTTCCCAGAATGTTCCTATATGCTCAACCAAACCTAAACTATTTTACCGTGAACTCTGTCCACTTCTAATGGAATAAAAAATATTGCAACTTTGCCCTTTCTCTCCTGAGATGGCATTAAATTCTTGCCAAGGTTTAATCTCCCTTATTTTAGGAAGCAATAACATTGTACATGCCTTATCAACAGGTTATCTTGATGATATTTTGTGACACCAACAAACATTATTAGTTGTTATAAATTTACAGAAACGTTCATTAAAAATGTAAAACTAAAAAATCAGTTATCCTAGACTACATCCACTATTCATGGACAGCTTATAGAAAAAGGAAAAATAGCAGGTATAAGAAATTAGGTGTATAAAGGAAGAAGGGGAAGGAAGGAGTACAGGAGGAAGAGCAACAATTATTCATTTAATGCTCAATACAAACCTGTGAGCCATTATCATTATTACCACCCCCATTTACAGGAACTAAAGTACAGAGATCAGAAACTTGGCTAAGACTATATAGTTAGCAAATGGCAGAACTGGAAGTGAATTATGTAGTCTTGCTTCAGAGTCTTTCCCTTAAATACTATGATAATGTCTTACTGTTTATGAAAACATTCGTTGCAAAATGGCATCATAAATACCGCAGCACACAGATGATCAGAACTCAAGGAAACCATATTCAATTCACCTGGGTTACTTGTGAGGTGGGAGAGACGAGGCTCTACTGGGTTTGATAAAGGCAGAGATACTTGACCTGAGTCTTGAAAGATGATCTGATGTTTCCTCAACAAGCATGCAAATGACCAAAAATACTAAGCAGTGTAGTTTTCAGAGAATGGTAAGTTTCCAAATGCCTGGGCCATGGGGAGGGATGAAAGAGGAAGTATATATTGTAAGAAACTAGGCTGGCAGGGCTGTAATGGTGATATCATCAATAGTCTTATGGGTTGGACCAAAAAATCTAATCTAGAACACAGATTTCTGAATCTAACATAGACATTACCCCTCATGTCTCCTGATAAAAGTCCTCAAATTATCAAAGAAACAGAACTGAAGCTTTTGCTACCCAGCAGAAATCAGAATACCTCTCACCCCCAGCACCAGCCAAAAGAAGGCAAAGGACTACTCTAGTGTGGAGGCCATTAGAGGGAGCAGAAGTATGTCCCTGGGGAGACTCTCCTCCATGTGGAACAAAAGATTCACTGCTAAAGCTGTAAAGAGCACACTAGCATGAGGTCACTGATGTCTGTAAGGAAATAAATATTCCTCTTCACTCTTCCATATGAGAACCCCCATTTCATAGTGCCATCCTGTGTTACCATGCATATGTGCAAAGAAAAGGGGCAAAAAAGGGGAAGCCAAATAGGAAGAAAAAGGACCTCATAACATGCTGACCCAGGACAAAAAACGAGTCATGAGGGAGGAACAAAGTAAAAAGTAAGGTCTCCAGCATTTAATGACACTTCCCAAGGGCTAGAATGAAACTAGGGCAGAAGTCCTCAAGACTTCACAAACTTCCATTCTCAGACTGAGAATCTGCCTCAGACTGAGAGGAGAAAAATAAATCTCGATTTCTGATTCCAATACCACTGTAGAAATTCTCCCTTTAAAAATTGCAAGGGTCTTACCTCAAAATATTAATTCAGAAATTAGCATTAATTTGCATCCATTTCTTGTGTCCCCAACATTATGAATAAAATTAACTTAATGAAATCAATTATAGAAGTATCAAAGTCACTACTTGGAACAAGACAGAAAAGAAACTCATAACAGAGAGGGAGAAAGAGAGAGAAATCTTTCACTGTCCAGTATACAGCAGAAGCTTACTTGGGGTAGATGGAATGGAACAGTAAGTAAGTGGATGAATGAATGAATGAATGAATGAATGAATGAATGAATGAATGAATGAATGAATGAGTGAGTGAATGGTTCCTCCAGTAGTTGAATGGTATACTCCTTACCCTCTCTGTGTCATAATTTCCAGGAAGTCTGAAGGAATTAAGGCAGCTCATTTGACCCAAGCTGTTTAAGTGAAAGGCACAATCCAATCAAATCACTTCAGGTCAAGGCCTTGCCATCACTGAAATAAATACTCACATACCATCACATGACCAAATAATTACCCATCACCCACTGCCTCTTTCCAGCATTCCCAGAATTAGGGTTCCATTTTGGGGGTGGGGAGACACAATGGAATGGCCACAATGGTCAGTCTGCCAGCGGCAAAGTAATTCACAAGCTTTGTTTTCCAAGGAGGGCCTACCAAACCCTCCTTGGGTAGGCCAGCAGGAGGCTGGCCTAGGGACTGCTCAGTCTCCTCTGATTAGGCAGCTGAACCCAAGATAGCAGAATTAGCAGCTTCCTCTGCAGCTTGAGCCCACAAAGACATGCTCAGGTGAATTGAGAACTGAGTTTCCAGCCTCTGCTACAACAACCTTTGATGAAGGAAACAAATAAAGCTATTTCCTTCTAATCAATCAGTCAGGCTTTGCTAAGCTTTCAACTCCTACCCATAAGGAACTTATCATTTGTTTGAAAAGACAAGATTTATGCCCGAGGAAAAATGGAGAGAACAATTAGTAGCTCATCAAAACAAACAGCCCACAAGGGAGGATTTTTGCCCCTTCCATTCTTTATACAGTGATTGGAGTGTTTCTGGACCACAATCAATGTCTCATAAAACTGAAAGTGAACAAGACTTCAACAAAAGAGCCTTCAGACACTTCATGAAAAGGTGATTTCTGGGCTGCAAGCAGACACTTCTTTCACCTCCATGGAATGGGGAAAAAAGCAGGAGGAATTTTATGTAACACTCAGATGAGAGCCAGAAAATTTGTCTTTCCCAGGCTCTGATTTTATTTTCAGTAAGTGAGTAACTTTCAGTAAGGTACTCACAGTGTGGGTCTGGGACTTGCATGCACCAGAATTGCCCTGAAGGCATATTAAAACACAGTCTGATGAGCCTCACCCCCAGAGCATCTGATTCAGGGGGAGTCTGAGAATTTGTATGTGTAACCAGCCTCTAGAAGACATCGGTACTGCTCATCAGAGGACCACACCTGGAGATCTGCTGATTTAGGTGGTTGGCCTAAAGTCCACACTGTGCGTAAGGGCACATTACAGATGACACATACTTCTCCATAAAGCTCTAGCAGCAGAGAAGGGCGCAGACACTGGGGTTGCGGGGAGGAGGAAAGAGGGATATAAGGAGAGACACAAAGGAGGGGAGAAATGGTCACTGTAGGAGAATCTGCTGTTCATTCTAACTAAGGACTTGTGAAATCTAGTTTTGTCAGTCCTAGAAGATAAGAAGAGAAATAAGAAAGGGGCAATGAGGAGGGGAAAATGGCTGTTCTCTGCTACAATGTGAAGGGAAAAGGAGTGGGTGCAATGGCTTCTGGTACCTGGAAATTCACATCCATGCCATTCAACTCCAGGTGAATAGAGGTCCACAGAATGGGACCCGGAGTTATAATTTTTCAAAAAGATGAAAATTTTTAATTTGGGGAAATTATGCCTATGAGATGGTGATAAGCAATCTCACAATAAAGAAACAAAAGAGTGACTTGGGAAGCGATGAGGATTAAGCCATTCTCCATAATCACCCATGAAGCAGTTTTTATATTGGAAAATGTTATAATATTTAGAATTAGCCAGCTGGACTCAGTTTCAGTGATCTCAATTTTGCTGGTGACATCCAAAGCATCAAAGTCAGGAGCCAATGGAACTTACACGTTCTTCTCCCCGTCAGGTCTGAGCAAGGTGTTGGCCATGGCCATACCAAAGTCATAGAGACTCTGCACAGCCTGTGTGATCTGAGGCTTGTTGGCCTTGACACCTTCAGTGAAGACTAGTGGGCTGCTGTGTTCTCTCTTCTTCATGGCTGACTCTGTGGTCAGGGGAAACTTGATGGCACAGTGGTCAAGCATGATTTTCTCACGGGCTCTCTTCTGAGGATATCTGGGTTTGCCTTCAGAGCCTCAGAGCCTTGGCCTTCCAGAAGTTCAGTGATATGACATGCAGAAATTCTTTGTGTGTGTGGCTGTGGATGCCTTTCAACACTGATTTCTTAGTCTTCAAAGCTTTGGCTTGGCTTTCGCGTTAGCTTTAGGAGGAGCAGAAACTTTCTTTGTTACTGGCACCATCTTCATGAAGTGATTGATACATCTTTAAGGATCAGAAAATCAGCCCCTCTTGCCAGAAGGGGAATAGATCATCCCAAATTTGGTGTGATGAAACTTTAATAACCTACACTGTACCTTATAGTAATCTGGCTTTTTGATAAATGTCCATCTATGTGTGCTGGATGACAAGTGTTATCCATCCAATGCCAAGAAATAATGTGACATTTGCACTTCACTAAAACTCCAAAAGTTGAATAAGTCTCTCCTGCCCTGGTCACAGGTGAGGAAAAAGACCCCAGTGTGCCTTCTACTTGGAACCAGCCCAAATCTTCCCTCAGTAGCACAAAGAAAGGACTGAGCTCATACCCTTGAAATCACCCAGAAAATCAGGACAAGGAATTCCTTTGGGCCAGGACTGTGCCTCACACATTTATGTATCCCCGCAGCCTGGCATGGGGCCTGGCACCACATGGGGGCTCAGCACTGTTGACTGAATCATATCTCTTCAAAACAACACCCCTGTGGAGAATTGGCCCATTTTCTCCTGTCTCTTATCCTCACCAACCTCTGCTCTTCCTGCTCCCCAAGTCAGGGTCCTTTGGCCAATAAAGCACACAGTTATTTTAAATGTCAGGAATCACTTTTATAGCCATTAGAGCAGGGGCTCCACCCTGCTTTTCACCTCTTTTCTCTAGGGCATTTCACAAAAAAAAAAAAAAAAAAAAACAGGTACAAGGAAAAAAGTCGATTGAGAATTAGTATCTGGGACAGTCCCCAAAGTCCCCAAAGTAAAATACCCATGAAAAGTTGAATTATGATACACACTGTATTTTGGAGGGTGAAATAGGTTCTAGGGTGATCAATCATATTTGTTTACCTGAAACTGAGGGGCTTCTGGATGCAGGACCCTCAGTGCTAAAACCTAGAATGTCCCAGGCCAGTAAGGACAAGTTGGTCATTTACTTCTCCAAATCTAAATATTTAGAAAAATACAAGAAGAAATGAGGGGCTAGGAACACCTGATTTCAACCATACTAGTAGAGATACAAGAGAAAATGAAAGAAAGAAATTCAGAAGTCTTGGCTGACCTTGGAAACCACCTACAAAAGAAAGACAGCCTACAATCATCAACAAGTTGCTCTTTCCTCCAAATCAAAAGCTATAAGGAAAGGAGAAGGGAGGCAGAAGATGCTAAAGAGCTTTCCCACCTTTAGGGAATCCATTCTAGATGGATTCCTTCTTTTTATAATCTAGAAGAACTCCCCAACTTTTTAGTGGCTATTTAAGAACTTCCTCCATGAATTTTATTTTGTCTTCATGTTCTGAAACAATAAAGAAATGCATTTTTGCAAGTCATGTCTAGAACCTGATTGCTTAGTCATAGTAAATTCCAGCATTGTACCAAAGGAGTTTCCTCCTCCATTTAGATTATTTCATTGTGAAATAACTCCATTCAGCAGAATTGTGTTAGAGACCATGCAAAGACAATGCAGTTCCCACTGATTGTTGGGAAAGGAGAAAGGGGGGAGGAGGGAGGTAGGGGAGGGGAAAACTACTCAGTATGGAACATAAACCTGATTTCAAACAATTTTCTGAAGAACAGTGATTGAAGAGGCTCTGGGAGCAGCCATCAGATTCCTCTTTTAAGGCACAGCTCCTTGTTACTGTCAACAGACCACATAATACTTAGCATTTCTGAAGAAATGCTAAATCAATAAGCTACCTAAATGTTGCTGACAAATCAGATGCTAGTCTATAAAAGAATGCATCCCTTTGCCAGGGAGAAAGTGAAGAGAATTTTTAGAAGAAAAAGGCTCTTTTTCTCCAATACCCAACCATTTATTCTGACATCTAAGGCATTCAGCTCCCATTAGGGGCACAGCCAACGGTGCTATGGACTTAATTAAATCTTTCAGCTTTAAGACCCCAACAAAAGCACAAATAGAATATGGGCTTGACAAATCTGGTGTTCCATGTTAATAGTGAAAATGATTTCTTACTGCAAAGGTGTCTCTTTTATTTGTAAACTACTTCACAGTTTCCAGAGCATTCAATGCTATCATGTCATCAGCTTGCCACAAAACCTCCCTGAGTTTGACCAAACCAGTACTTTTATACATATCCCAGAGCTGAGACAAAAGAGACTTGAAGCTCTTACTGAAACTTGTTTTAGGTCCTAAAAGTAGAAAAACACAGAGCCAGATCTAAAGCATAAGATTTCAAATGTTTATGTTGCATTCCTCCTTCCGTACTCTTTGGGAACTTAGTGCCAATGTCAAATCTGGCTGATATTTCTTAAACTACCTGATAATTATTCATATATTATGCTTCAAAGCACAAAGTTCTTGATTTCTCCAACTGTTATGCCTACTTATCTCAGAATATATCAAAATCTTGCATTAAGAATGGTATGGGGCCCTCCCTGGTGGCGCTGCGGGTTAAAGCACAGCACTAAGAAGCTAAAGCCACTTCTGCATGAGTTCGATTCCCGCCTGCCCCGGAGGTGACCACATGGTGGCAGACCTCTCCTGACCCACCCGCTGCTCCCCTCAGCAGTGTACTTCGTCGATCTGCCTGTTCTGCTCCCCGCTCTGTCTCTGGTGAATCCTCTCACCCTCCACATCTCTGGCCTGTACCCCAGTTCTGTACGAATAAATAAATCTTTTAAAAAATAAAAAAAGAATGGTATGGGATTACGTGATATCCCCCAAATACATTCAATCATTGAACAAATATTTGGTGGAATTTTCCATGCGGTGTATAAAGCACTGATACAGGGGGCATAAAAATAAGTTAAGACAGTTCTGCCTTGGCAGATTCTACAATCCAGAACATGAGATCTCATATTTCTGTACGGTCTGATTAGTAAATATTTTAGAATTGGTGGCCATATCATCTGTCACAACTATTCAATTTTACCAATGTAGCAAGAAAGGAGCCCTACATAACAAATGATTATGTTCAAATAAAACTTTATTAATGACAAGAAGCTGGAAAGATTTGGTCTACAGGCTATACAGCCAATCTACTCCTGATACAGAAGGAGCCTGAATACAGAAAAATCTAACAGTATAACTATATGCTAAATATCCTATGTGTATGTCGGCAACTCAGTGGCACCCCTCCTGTTTGTGGCTGGGAACCACATTTCCTAGAATCACCTTCCCCTAAGGCTCTATGGTAAATTTCATTAAGAGGAACTTGTGGGCATTAGAAGGCAAAAGAAAAGCAGAGCCATGAGGAGACTGTGATGGTCAAGTATGAAAAGAAGCAATGGAGATTTTCCTAAAGGGCCTCAGCCTGTCCTCCTCCTACTCTCATTCTGCATCCAGCTCATATTTCTAATGGCTCGCCCTGTTGCTCAATAGTGGCCCCATGATGATCATAGGCAGTTGCTTCATTGTCTCCAGTCAAGTGGCAGATTGCACAGAGACCACAACTTTCACAGAGGAAGAACTACATTTGTTCCCCATAAGCACCTTCTTCAGGGTCCCACATGAGCAGCCAGATACACACAGCATATCAGATTCCTTCAGGCTCCCTCTGTCTACCTATGCCTGTACTGTAGGCAAATACTAATACAATGAATAAATCTTTCTCTGTTGCTCTAAGTGACTATTTGTAGCACTTCATTTCCTTGATGGCTTCCATTTTCATGTAAGAAATACCCCAAACCCCATGTTATGACTGAAATGTTTGTGTCTAATTTTACATATTAGAAACCAAATGATGTTATTAAAAGGCAGGACTCTTGAGAGGTGAGTAGGTCATAATAGTAGAGCCTCTTATAAAGGATTGGTGCTCCCACAATAGAGATTCTACAGTTCTCCTAGTCTTTCCTTCTGCCATATGGGCATATAAAGATAAATGTGAGTCCAGGAATAATACCCTCAATATTGCAGACACTCATCTTGGACTTCTCAGCCTCCATAACAGTGAAAAATATTGATAATTTCTTTTGTTTACTAACTACCAGCCGATGGCATTTTGCTATATTTTTTGTTATAGCAACCCAAATAGACTTAGACATCCCCTAACATTGAAAGTAGCTCTGTTTCCTAACTAAACTTGACAGATGCACCATAAGAGCTAAGTGCCTTGGGGAACATAGAGGAAGAGGTGAAATAGTGATTGTGTCTTTCATTCCTCCAGCCTTGCTGGGCTAGGACTAAAAGAGGTTGAAAAGATTTTGCAAAAATAGTGTCTTAGATCTGATCTAATGTCAGATCTTACAAGAAGACCCTGAGTCTAGGAGATGTGTGCAAAGGAGGTTGGCTGGTTGGGGAATACAATATAAAGGCGTGAAGAAAGAGCGTTGGACAAGGGAAAAGATAAACTGCTTCGGGCTTTCAAGGAGATTTCAACTAATCCCATGGGAGACCCCACAGCTGAGGTGGACTAAGGAGAAATCCCAACTCTGGCAAACGTCAGATCCTTGTACCTTCACATTGGCCAATCAAACCCCCAAGGAGTGGGTGCTAGGAACTGTGAGCCACTAACACAGACAGCAAATTAGTGTCTCACCCAGGAGCATGCCTCTGTGACAAAGCACCACATCCGTTATGGCGTTAACTTCAAAGAAACCTTTGAAAGGTAAATATGAGTCATCTACAGAAAAGATGGGGAAGAAACTTTAAATTTAAAGAGATGAACTAGTCAAGGCAAATACATCTGGAGGTGAAACTGCCCGAAGGCGTTCAAAAATTTCTCATAGGCCAAAGTGCTCATAAGAAAGGAAGACCTCGGGGCTGAGGTCAGCACATGAAGGTGCTATTGACCCCTGTGAGTCTCCTGCTGCCCACTACTTACAGCACAATGGAAGCTTTGTGTGTGTGTGTTTGAATGCTGCAGAATGGGAAGTGAGGGTGTGAGCGTAAGTAAATAGTTGGATGAGTGTTGAATGGATGAGTTGATATGTTTATGGGTTGACATAAGTAGCTGGGGGTAGGCATAAATGTAGCAAGTGACTGAGTTTATGGATGCATGGGGAATAAGAGGTGTGTTGATGGGTGGTGAATGTACTGTCACTCCTTTAGTTGCTAACTGATGACCATCTCTCCTCCTTATTTCCCCTGGAGATCAAGAGCTATAGTTTGGGAGGAAAGAATAGTAAGCTAAAGCCTTTAGGCAGAGCTCCTTAAGTAATAAATATATTGATAGTTAAGCAAACTAGTGGAGAAAAGTCAGTTCGCTCATTTACTAAACCTGCCTGGTCCTTATAGGCAATTGAGTCTGCACACTTTTTGCAGAAGGATCTTGAAAGCAGGAGTTATATTCTCAAACATTTTGAGAAAAAAAAAAAAAAAGACAAGGATTAGATGTAAGTACTTAAATTAGGGAAGAGATCCCAGATAGCTCCAGAAAGCAGTGAGACTGGAGAGGAAGAACAATTATTTAAGGCTGTTTTATCCAGCCACTGCCATTCTGGGTGAGCAAATTTAATCCCAAGGGGAAACTCTTGAAAGCCGAGCTAAAAAGGTGCCTGAGAGTTAGCCCTTCTGAACGGTGAGGTGGTGGGGTATGGATACACTGCCTCTATCAGCCATTACTTACAGGCTGCCGCCTGTATGCTATCCTCGGGCAAAAGGATAGAAACACTAGTATCTGGAAAACCCACAAGCAGGCTGATGGCTCAGCAGGAAACTGACAGCATTGTCTGCAGTCTTGTTCACTGCTACAGTAAGCATCTGGCAGATCGTAAGCACTCATCTAAATGTATGTACAGGAATAGCTAAATGTGAATTAATGAGTGGGAATGATATATGAATGGCCTGATTTCAGATAGGGAACAGGCAAATGGAGAACGTACCTGAGGCAGCTTTCACACATGTACACAGGCCAGCAGAGCGGTCTCACTGCACCTGCCTTGGAGCAGTTCTTACAGGAAAATTATTTCATATTCTCAAAGTGACTTAGAAGAGTCATGTTGCTACATAATCACAACAGTAATAATCATCATAATAATTTATTGTGCTTGGTAATATATTAGAATCAGTGACAATGATAATTATACCATAATGGCATAATGGGAATAACTGGCAAAAGATTTCAACTCGAATAATAGTGTATGTTTTCTTTTCTTTGTTCTTTCTTTTTCTTTTTTATCTTTTGCTTCTGTTTCCATGTCTTTATGCTTTACTACAATTTTTCCAAAAACCACTTCAGCAGGTAAGGTCAGGAGAGGACATGTAACCGCATATCATCATGCCTGCCCTGGTCACTCTTTGCTGCTGAGTTTTTTACTACGGAGTGGTTACTGTCACCTGAATGGCTGTCATTTCTTATTTTTCCTCCTTTAAGTAAAAACACCTAGCATCCCCAGAAGCTTTCAACAAATTATCTCTTTATAGATGCCTATGTGATTCTTGTGACAACCCTGGCATTATTGTATTACTGTAGGCATTATTACAGCAAAACCTTAATATGAGATAAATGGAATTTAAAAATTCAGTTGCAGAAGTCATGGAGTGTATTTTTGAAATTTATACATACATGGCTTTTAGGGTTTTTTTCCAATTGTCTTGTGGGGGAGGGGGAGATGTTCTCATTTATTAGGTGAGCAGGAACTAAGCTGCTTATTATTATTAACAACAAGTGCAACAAACAATGAATTTAAAAATTTCTCTGCTAGGAGGAAGAGGATCAGCCCCAAACCACAGCTGCACTGCACCAACTCTGGAAGACCCAACGGCAGCCCCTTTACTCTCAAAACGTCTCTGTGAGGACGATGAACTTATCTCTCTAACTTCAGTTGCTCTCACATGGTCACAATTAACTTCTCTATAAGGTTCCACTATGGTTTCCACACTGCAGATGAGAAAACGGACACTGGACAAAGTTAAATAATATGCCCAAGATGACAGCACTACTTGGAACTAAGTATAGTTATAGAGTTGGAACTAGGCACCAAATCAGAGCTAGAACCCAAGTCAACTTTGCCCCTTGCACCACTGCCTTTCCCTCAGCCTGACTCTAACATCAACAGACTTTCCCCTCACATAATCAAGTCATGCTTATTATTTGACTCTATCTCGTCAGCCTTTGTTCTCACAACTATTCTACTCTGCTATGTTTGAAATGAAAGTCATTATCACCTACATCCTCACTCAGCATTATACTAAATATGATTAGGTATGGCTTAAGCAAGATAGGAGCTTCTTTATCTCTCAAATAAGAGACTGGCAGGCAGGCAATCTAGACAGTTATGGTGGCTGCAGTCACCAGGATGCAAAGCCTTTCCCTTCTCTTCTACTTTTCTAGAACTTGGTTTCCACCAGGAATAGTTGGAGCCTACTGGTGCAGATGAGAAGCTGAGCTATGCACCCCCCCTCACCCCATAGTCAGACACTACCCAAACCAGATGGATGTGCCAGTGCAGAGGTGTAAACTACCCCCACACCCCTTGTGCTGAGTAAGGGGCTGCTGGGGAGGGGATGGAGCTGAGCAGCCTCCATGAGCCTTTAAAAGGGCTTGAGGCGCATGAGCTTCTCTTTTGTCACAGGGCTCCCCTGGAAGGCTGCAGCCCTGCCAGCTTTTGTTGGGGTGGAGGAGACCCCAACACAGCAGCAGCAGGCCTCTGCCTTACCCAGACAGTTCCTGTAACTATAACTCCACCTCATATCATCAGGCTGTAACTGGACTTTTCTTTCTCCCTCCACCCTTCTATTTCTCCCTTTGCCCTATTGTTTAGAATAGTATTTTTCTCTCTATCTTGCTGCACCAAAGGCTTCTTTCTGCATTTGTGGTGCCCAGACCCAGAATTAGTGAGAGAGGTTCTCACCCAGTGACAGATTTTAGACTTTTTGCCAAGTAACCAAAGGACAAAAAGGGTGTATCTCTCTGTGGAGTCAGTCCCTTTTAATCAGATTTCCAGAAATCTGACTCAGCATTTTATTTCCTCAAGCAATTTTAAGAAAACTAAAAAATGTGTTCTTTTAGTTGAACTCATTGCTGCCCCAATAAAATTAGGATTTTATTTTTAAAGAACAAGGAGAAAATCAGTTATTTTCCTACAGAGGTAATGACTCTTAATATCAGTAACTTACTACAAATATTACTTTCACTTTTGTGTGCTGTAGGTGAATCTGAATGCACAAAATAGTACCCGATTCTGCCAGAAATCAGAAAGCTAAACCCTAGCTGAGGAATTCCAAGTAGGAAAAGTGAGAGCAGAGGCTATGGTGGAAGTTTTCTAAACTCTTAACAGTTTAGTGAGGAAGCCTACCTCCATGCCATGATCCCATTAGATGCCTTGGAATAGAACCAGCCCAGTGCTTTCTTAAAAACTCAGTGGGGAGTAAGGTACTAAGAAGGAGAAGATTTACTGAAAGAGGGAAGAAAGTGAAGGGAACTCATCAGAGATCTGCATATTATGCATCACCTAAATCAGTTAATGAAGCAGTGCAGTTAATAGTGTCCCTGTATTGTAGAAATCTGGGGATGCCAATCACATGGAGCCCACAGAGTTGCAGTATAAAACATACATGGTCTTAAGCATAAACCCTCATAGTACATACCACATATATTTCTCTGAAATGGGTTCTCTCCTAATATAACAAAGACATCCTCCATGTGCATAGGTATAGATCTATTTCTTTGTATGATGGTCTAATACCCCATGTTTTAGATTTACAAAGATATATTTAATTACTTCCCAAGTAATGGATATACAGTTTCCAATTCTTTGCTCCTACAAACACTAATGCATATAGCAAATAATTCTTCTCTATGTTTCTCACTTTTATATCATGTACAAATATAAATTCAGAAAAGTTTAAAAGTGACACAAATTAAATTTAATAGAAAATATTAGAATAATATATGATAATATTAGTATATTTTAGGATATGAATAACCTTTAAAATAATAACACAAATCATCTTCTGGACCATTTAATTTTAGAAAACTTCTATGTGGATAGCATAATGCACAGTTGAAAGACAACCAGACTTGAAGCTAGTGTTTGCAGAGCATATTACAGACCAATGATCTATATGTTTTATTTAAATAAATCTTCAGAAATCATTTCATAATTTAAGTCAGCTGATAATTCACCAAAGAAGATAGACAAATGCGAAAGAAGACATCTTTTTACTAGTGATTAAAGAAATGAAAGTTAAAACAACATATCTTACCTTCCTAAAACTTAAAATTATTGGTAACATTTATTGTTGAGAATTTGGGAGAATAAACATTACCATGCTTGCTGGAAGTAGGGGCACTAATACAATATTTTTTGCAGGATAATTTAGCACTATCCTCCCAGATCCTATTTAACAAATCAGCAATTTCAATCTGGAATCTATCTTCAAGAAACACACCTACAGGTGCATAGGTATGCATTTCTATGCAAAGCACGGTTACTGGATCGTTATTTGTAGAAGCAAAAATGGAATAAAATGGAAATGACCTAAATGGACATTAAAAAGACAATGATGGAATACTTTGGCTCATTAAAATGAATGATGTAGATCTAAGGAATCTAACATGGACAAAATTTCACAATATAGTTCTAGAGAAAAAGTAAAATTCAAAATATGTATAGCTTCATTCCACTTTTCTAAAAAATTGTTTTTATGGGTTGGCATAATTGTAGAAGGGCTACTGGGTTGGAGGAAAGAGAACTTGTTTTTTGATTTCATACTCTCTGTTTTTTTGTATGTGTTACAACAAACATATATATGCTATGATTTAAAAAAGAAAAACTTAAAAATAAATATTTTGTGTCTGACTCTTGCACTATTGAACAGGATGATGATTTCTTCAGGTGAGCAGTGATATGCTGTGTTGGCATAGAAGGGGTGGGGAACAGAGCCCCAGTTTGTCAGTTTCTACTGAAAAACCATTCCCACCATTCTCAAATTCCAGTGATTCACAAAATTCCCTAATGTTTAGCATAATAGATCTTTAATAAATCAATTTTTTAAGCCAGGTGTTGGACAAAACAAAATTGCCAAGGTCCTAAATAAATAAACCAATTACATCAGAAATTCTGCTTGAGAAAAATAACATCCCTGCTGGCTGGACAAGTCTCATCCTCCTTTGTTCATAACACATCTACTTCCCTCTCTCCACCAGCTCACCACGATTCAAGGTTTCTTGGGCTGATATGGTCTCATTACAGTTTTGTAAGGTCAATTTACTTCACCAATTCTCTAAATGACACTTCTTCCTTTATAAATAGGTCAGATGGTGGAAGGAAAATCTGCCAGTAAGTATTTATTCATTTTAAGCCCAGGGCACTCCATGCAACAGAACTCTGCAGATGGTACACAGAGGGAGAGAGAATTTGGGTGAACTTTAAGCCTTTATGAATATTTTTCTCCAGGTGGGAAGATAAGAGAGCTGTAGTGTGGTCCCATTTCCAGATGTTCCTCTCTACTAGAGTGATTAACAAGGCACCTATCAATTTAGCCAGGTCATAATTAAGAAGAATGCCTGGCCCCAATTTTTTCACAGTCTAATGATGAAAGAATCTGAGAAATATCCAAGGGGAAGAGGTATGACAGCCAAGTGCACTAGCATTTGCAGGGACTATACACCCTTTTTCTCTTCTCGCACCAGTCTCCATCCTACACCTCAGTGGTTCTCATGTGAAACCCCACCATTGATCTACATGACTCCCACACCAAGCAGCCATCCCTTTACCAGCCTTTAGAAACAGAGAAGCACACTGCTAAGCCCTCTATCCTCTGCAAATGGAACCTGCAGGCTCTTGGAAATACACTGCAGCCATTTGAAATAGATATTTCAGGATTTGTGATTCAAAGAATGACTAGAAGGAGGACCAGGATTCTTCACCTCAGCAGAGGAGCCCAGTCTACAAGGACCTGAAAGGAGCCCTTGGAAGCATGGAGCCCAGGCAGGGGAAGCACCAGCCTGAGAAGTACTGGTAACGGGAGTAGTATAGGGGGCTAAGAGGAAAACTAACCCACTCTTGGCCAGTAGGGAAGGATTTCTAAAGAAGATGAACCTAACCTTATCTTTGACATATGCATAAAGTTTAGCCAATCAGAAAGTAGGCTGAGGGACTCCAGGCAGAGGAACAATGTGTGACAGGAACTTAAGAGCTAAGAGTTACTCCCACATGAGTGATTTAACATTCATTCTTGAGTCTTTTTTGTTCCCCTAAATCAGAGAGCTGCTGCTGTCCTTCACTCTCAAACCCTGAGAACAGGGATTAGCAATTTAGCAGGGTCTATTCACAGAAGAATGGTTGTGAGTTCTCTAAACAGCACCATAGGACCCAAATTCTGAAGCAAGTGATATTGTCTCTGTTTGCCATGCTACTGGTAACTTAACAAGTCTGCCAACCTTTCCCTTAACCCAGCTCAACTCTTTCCTCCCTCCACAGCTCACTCTTCTCCCTCAGGAGACCTATGGAAGCAGGAAAGACTGGAAAAGGAATTAGTGCCAAAGTGTTAATTGGGGTAATGAGTTAGCAGGTAATCATTTGCATTTTTATGGGGCCCATTAAGGCCCCAAAATTTAACATGAGAGTATTTTGCAGGAGGTAAGCAAGTCCCTTGGAAAGGTATGGAAAATATTTCAGGATCCCTAGGGGAAGACCTGCACCTTAACATCATATTTTAATGCCTATAGGTCAGGGATGAACAAACTTTTTCTATGAAAGTCCAAAGAGCACCTATTTTAGGCATTGTAGGCTATTAGGTTTCTGTCACAAATACTCTGCAGTTAAAGCTCTAAAGCAGTCATAGAAAAAATGCAGTTGGGTGAACAAATGAGTGAAATGTATGGTTTTCAATAAAATGCTGTTTCCAAAAACAAGAAGCAATCTAGAGTTAGCTGTCACCTGTTCTACATTTTAACCTGCCCTCTTTCCATCTCCCAAAGCTTCTAGAAAATGCTTCTCAAGGTAATATATTACAAATTATCCTTGAAATTCTGTGAAAAGGAAAAATCACTGATTGGACCTAACTGATTTTTGGTAAATCCAGTTCTTGTGACCAGATAGGGCATGCTGATATCTCAGTAGTTTACATCCAAGTTATGTTTTCATATTGCTAAAGCGCAATCACATATATTACTTGACACTTAGGTCCTCGTTCCCAGCCCTATCACTGGGAAGGATAATATAGCTTAGTGGTTAAAAAGCACACAGAACTACAGAGTTAAGACTAGTAAGAATTGAGTTAGTCAGAAGAGGCTAGTTATGCTAAAGTAACAAAATAACCCCTAAATTTCAACATGAAAAATAGTTTTCTTGGTGCTTGTGTTACATCCCCAACGCTGTCATCAGTATAGGTGACTCTGTTCTACACAGTTACTCAGGGACCCAGGCTGATGGAAACTCCACCAAGTGGAACATATTTAGGTACTGAGCTAAGAGAAAAAAGAATGGGAAATTTCACATACAATGTGTGCTTCAGCCCAGTGGTGATATAAATTATTTCTGATTAGAGAACACATTGTTCACTGATAGTCACATGTCTAAATTAACTGGAATGGACTGGGAGCTAAAAGGGAGAAGATGGAATGTCTGAGGAGTATCAGTATTTCTACCGCATGGAGCCTTACCACTGATTATTTGTATGACCTTGGACAAGGTACTGAAATGATCCATTCCTCGTTATACTCTGAAGTAAAGTAGAAATAACAATAGCCTCTGACTTAAGTATAGTGTTCATAAAAATTGATAATGCTTTTAAATCACAGTGCCAGGCACGGAATAAGAATGCAGCAAAAATCAGCCGCTATGTTTATTATTTCTAACTATGTGATTACAAGGAAAATTCTTTGTTCCTTTGAGTCTAAGGTCTCTTATCTGCAAATCAGGTATGCCAATAATACTGTTTAGAATAGCAATTAAATGAAATGGCACAACACATAAAAAAAAGATCTTAGCACAGTGCCTGACACACAATAAGCACTTAATAAAAGTTATTTCCCTTTACTATATGTAATCATGAATTGGTAATTCTTTTCAGTACTATTGCAAAGGGCTTGTTTGTGGTGTTAATAGTTTTCAATAGTATCTAAGGGGCAGGCCAATGGAAACTCAAGCAGAGTATTTCAAAACAGAAGTGATTTTATAGATGCCTATTTTCCAGGGGCAGCTTAACACCCAGAGATACAGTGCGATATTCTGTGCAGTATTGTTCTTATTGGAACTTGACTATGTCTGGAACTGTGTTTCCGGGAATACTTTCTCTTACGTGGCCTGAGTTAGAGTGGACAAAGTGAAGTGGTCTGAGATTTGGACTTGGTCGTGAAGCAGCAGCCACTATGCCTGAACTCAGCGTTGGTAGGAGGAGTGGACACAGAGGCCCTAACAGGTTACCGTTCGTCCTCAACATTCCCTGATGCGCAGATGCACATCCAGCTTGCCTGTCACACTACCAGCCCTGATGAGCAGGAGGGCACTGCTCTCACCCAGGCCACCCACGAGTGAGAACCTCCAGATGATAGGAAGGGAGAGCTGAAAATCTCTGTGAGTTTCCTCATCGGCTCCCTTTGCTGTTCCACTCCAGCAGCTGGACAGGTGTAGTGGCTTCCAGATCTCCTGAAAACTCTGATTCACTGATCCCCCAACAGAGTGGGTTAGTGACCTGTTTGAGCTAAATTGTGTCTCCTCAAAAATCATGTTTAAGTACCTCAGAATGTAACTATATTGGAGACAAGGAATTTAAAGAGGTAATTAAAGTAAAAATGAGGTCATATGAGAGGGTGGGCAAGCACTAAGCCAATATGGCAAAGACCTAATAATAAGAAAAGTTTAAGGAGAGAAGACCAAGTAATGACAAGAGGACCATCTACAAACCAAGTGGGAGGTTTCAGAAGAAACTAATCCCGCTGACTCTAATCTTGCACTTCTAGTCTCAGAACTGTGAGAAAATTAACTTCTGTTCTTTAATTCAGTAGATTTTTTTTTAAAATAAACCTCTGATTTTTAACTTTTATAAGTGGACCTTTACTTCTATAATTCTTCCCACAACTGGATAAGGTTAATTCTTGTAATAGTTCCCTTGTTCTATAATATTAATGATGGTTCTACTTCCCCACTTAAGCTGAAACAAATAGAAATTAAAAATATAGACTCTTGAGCAGCAGAAATCCAATCTCTAATTTTACTCCCCATGTAAATTGGGCTATTACTAACTTACTTTCTCGGTTTCTCTCTTGTCTTATCTGGAAAATGGGATGACTGACACCCCTCCCTTACAGAAGACATGGATTAAGTGAGCTACTACAAATAAAAGATTTTGTGCATGCCTATCACACAGATAAAAAACAGTAAGTGCTGTTAAATACTATGAATTTAATGCTTATTTGCTGCCTACCCAGGAAATAAAAAAAAAAAAACACTGACTTGTAAGTTTCTCTTTTTCTTTCCCTGCCCTGGTTCCCTGGGCAGGGAATACCTATGCTTATTTATCTCACAGCAAGAGGCCCATCACTGTCTCAAAATGGGATGTTGGTCAAGTAGGAGTTAGAGTTTCATTAGTATTCACAGCTTTATGTGGGCCCCTCCCACATTAAGTAGAGCTGACATGTGTAACCTGTGAACTTTGGGAAAAAAGGAGTGTGACTTCCAGGTCATAACAGAAAGTGAGGCTCTGCCATACCTCTTGAACCACCCATTCTAGGGGGAAGCCAGGCAGCCTATGAAGAGGTCCACACAGTGAGGAATTGAGATTCTTTCCAACAGCAGGTGAAACTTCCAGGCTTGTGGGTGAGTCATCTTGGAAGTGGGCCCTCCACGCCAGTCAAGCCTTCAAAAAAACTACAGTTCCAATAGAAATCTTGATTGTAATGTGTTGTGAGAGATCTCAGGAAGAATGTTCAGGTGAGTCACTCTCAAATTCCTAACCCAAAGACATTGTGAGATCATAAACAGTTAAAGTAATTTGCTGTATAGAAACAGAGGAAGTAATATACTGTGCAAAAGAATACTGGCCTCGGATTATAACCTTCCATCAATAACAATGCTAATAACCATTTGCTAAGGACTAACTACATGTCAGATTTGTGCTGAGCACTTTGTAAGCAAATCTCATTTAAATCCCTGTAGCCACCTTATTTGATGAATGATTATGGTCTGTACTACAATTAGTATCATTTTTCAAAATGGTGATCTATTGGGTACTATAGCCAAGACTAGCCCTACAACTTGAGACCCCCGGTTTTTACTCTCTATTGATACCTTACTATGTCTCACTGGTAGGGAGAATCAAGATCTCACTCACAGATGGCACCAGCTTCCCAACAACTCAAAAGCCCTGGCCTGTGGCTGTTCCATCTTCCAGCCTGGATCACACCTGTTCTCTTGCTTTGAAACATATAACTGTCAAAGTTACATCAAGTGGAGTTTCCCCAATCTCATACTCTCAAGATTATCACTGTAAACAATTCAGAGTACCTACATTCACCTGTGTTTTTCTACATATACACTAAAGTATTTTATTTCCATCTTGCTTAAAAAGCAAACAACTGGCCCTCCCTGGTGGCGCAGCGGGTTAAAGCACTGCACTAGGAAGCTGAAACCACTTCCGTATGAGTTCGATCCCCGCCTGTCCCGGAGGTGACCACATGGCGTGGTCACTCTCCTGACCCGCCCGCTGCTCCCCTCAGCAGTGTACTTTCATTGATCTGCATGTTCTGCTCCCCACTCTGTTCCTGGTGAATCCTCTCACCCTCCGCATCTCTGGCTTGTACCCCAGTTCTGGATGAATAAATAAATTATTAAAAAAAAAAAAAAAGCAAACAACTAGCAACAGCAAATGTTGGTGAGGATGCTGAGAAAAAGGAATTCTCTGGCACTGCTAGTGTAAATGCAAACTAGTGCAACCACTATGAAAAACTATTTGGAGTTTTCTCAAACTGCTAAAATGGAGCTTCAAGGCCCTCCCTGGTGTTGCAATGGTTTAGGACGCAGCACTGCAAACTGGCTGCAGTACTTCAATGAAAGTTCAATCCCTAGCCCCAGAAGTGACCCATATGGTGCAGCAGACCTCTCCTGACCTACCAGCTGCTCCCCTCAGCAGTGTACTTCATAAATCTGCCTGTTCTGCTCCCTACTCTGTCTCTGGTGAAGCTTCTCACCACCCCTGAACCTTTGGCTTGTACCCCAGTCCTGTATGCATAAATAAATAAATCTTTTTTAAAAAAATGGAACTTCTCACTGGACTATGATGTTGGCACATGGGTGACTTCATGATGGGAAACCCAAGGGGATTACAATTGAGATTAAAAAAATGCACAAAATGATGTAAAAATAAACATATATATATATAAGTGGAGCTTCTATATGACCCAGCAATCCTAATATAGGTATCTGCCCAGAAGAGACAAAAACACTGATTCAAAAAGACACCTGCACCCCATGTTTATTGCTGCTTTATTTACAATAGGAAAGACATGGAATCAACCCAAATGCCCAAAAGTAGATAACTGAATTAAAAAGATGTACAGATACACAATGGAATATTATTCAGCAATCAAAAAAGATAAATACATGCCTTTGCAGCAACATGGATGGAGCTGGAAGGGATCGTGCTTAGTGAAATAAGCCAGAAAGAAAAAGAAAAATACTGATAGTTTCGTTCATAACAGGAGCATAAAGGACCCAAGTGGGGGGGAATAATAATGAACAACTATATACCAAAGACATTTTATGGAAGGTGAAGTGGGGAATAGGATAAAAACTGGTGGGGGGAAGAGTATTGGACTATGGTGATGGCGCACAGGTGGTTTGGTAATGGGAAGCCCACGAGGATTACAACTGGGATGGAAAAAGGCACAAAATGATGTAAAGATAAACTATTATACTATACAAAATAAATAATTATTGCCCTACTGAAATTCTT
>NW_004567105.1:72256884-72262288 GCF_000260355.1 Condylura cristata | reverse complement strand
GAGAGGCTTCACCAGAGACAGAGTGGGGAGCAGAACAGGCAGATCTACGAAGTACAATGCAGAGGGGAGCAGCGGGCGGGTCAGGAGAGGCCTGCCACGCCATGTGGTCACTTCCGGGTCAGGTGGGAATGGAACTCATGCGGAAGTGGCTTAAGCTTCTTAGTGCTGTGCTTTAACCCGCTGTGCCACCAGGGGGGGCCTCAATGGCCATTCTTATACATGTCTTGCACATGTTTCTGGAGTAAAGTTCTTATATGGAGAAACTGCTAGACAAGATTTGATAGTTATAACACTTTATATTCCCATCGACAGAATACCTGTTCCTCTATACCTAATATTGGATATTATCTCTTCTTCTTTCTCATTATAATTTACAATGTAAGGATAACAAAAGATTCTTCTGTTCCTTTATAGGTGAATTGAAAAGGAAATTCCCTAAGTGGTAAATAGGAGATTAAGCTTGCCCATGAGTAATTAGCATTTATATAGCATCTCATTCTCCAAACTAATTCACATTAACATACACAAGTAGAAATCTGACATTGGGGAGAGTAGCACATGGAATTTCTGGAAGCTGTGAGCCTGTGTTCTACTGTTGTTGATCTGGCCTGCTGACCCAGAATCAGGTCTTAAAACAGATTAAATTTTTGGTGTTTAAGGCTCACTTGAGAGGACTTAGAAAAATGGAAATTTTGATCCCTCCTCTCTTCCATTTTGATTCAGGAGGTCTTATGAGGGATTTTTTTGTTTGTTTCTTTTGAGCTTCAAACATGAGAAGTTGACATAATCATGCTCCTAAGCTTGGCATACTAGCAGTATTATTCCATGTAGAGATGCTTCCTTGTCTGGACCAGTAGCCCACTTTCATTGTTGTAGCTGCTTACATTTCAATGCATTGAACTTATCTTCTAGAATTTCAAAGTATCTTTGAAAAATATGTAATGTGGTTTTATGCACCTATATATGTAAGTTACAGTTTTTATGCAAAACAATAATTATTTAATGTTAATAAATGTGCAGTAGAAAAGAAAATTTGTATGCTAAAATGTGGTATAATTTTTTGTTTACCCTTTTTCCTAGATTCTTTTTAAGAACCAATGAGAGTGCTGTGAGTGCTGTCCACAGAATTTCTTGCACCTCACTGCTGACTAGATATTCTTAGATACTAACATCACCTTTTTCTTATACTGTAATGGACAGTAGACTCTGTCTAAATCTGCCTTATGCTACTAACCAGACTACAATAAGCAAGTTGTGTGTCTGTGTATCTTAAATGAGAACTTCTCAGGAGTTCAATTGTTAGGGTTGGCGACTGTGTCTTTAAACTTCTCAGCCATTTTCAAAAATCCATAAAAGTACAAAAAAATGGTATGATGAACTCCTATCTACTCACTGTAAAAGTTTGGATATTTTTGTGTTTTGCTTGACATTCCTAAATTTTGTCATAATGTTATTTTAAAGAAAATCCCTTCATGCCAATCTTACTCTTGACACTGTGCCATTTTAATCTAAATATTTCCATATGCATCTCTAAAATATAAGACCTTTTTTGTATGACCCCAATATTTACATTGCACAAAACTAGCAATATACACTTAAAGGCATTTTTAAGTGTTTTTATGTTAGTGAATCACAAAATATGATTATTTACCATTCACATATAGTTGACCATCATTTAGGAACAGTGGCAAGAGGGGACACCCTTGCCTATTGTCATTTGTAGAACATTTTACTGTTGGGTAGGATGTTAGCTGTGGGCTTGTCATATATGGCTTTTATTATGTTGGTATCCACTCCTTCTGTAATCAGTTTGCTGAGAGTTGTTATCTTAAAACAATGTGGAATTTTAAAAAAATACTTATTCTGTATCTATTGAAATGATCATATATTTACTCTTCAGGTTTTTAAGGTATTATATCAATCACATTGATTGATATGTACAGTTGAATTTGGTTTCTAGTATTTTGAATGTTTGTTCTTCAGGGATATTGGCCTGTAATTTTCTTTTCATGAGGTCTCATTGTCTAGTTTTGCTTAGAAAAGTCATTAAACTCCTATGATTCTTCTTTCCCTCAGCTATAAAATCCGAGTGGTAATTTCTGTTTCTCAGGGTGGTTGTTTGGGATTCACTTATTTCTCTAGAAAAAATAATGAATGCTAAATGGGATCAGAATATGTCACTCCAAAATATACTACTTTGGCTTTAGGGTGTATTTTAACTGAAGACAATTGACTGCAGATAAGGAAAAAGCCTTATCAGCACTTTCCTTGTCTGTGGAAAAGCAGACACTTTGGAGAAATGAAGACTGCCATCAATCATCTCTTCAGGAGAGTTTTTTGGTATGAAGAACATGGGAGAGTGAGCACCAAGACGATTCTGCACTTGGACTAAAATAATTCTTATCTTCATTATTTTACCATGTGTAAATGCATTCCCATATTACCAGCCTTAGAAACTCAAAAATTTCCCTTTCCTCTGTCTACTCCCTTTTCTAACAGTTTTTGTGTTTTCTTTTTTTTTTTTTTTTTTCTCATCTATAATGACAATACTATAAATGAATGTCAGACACTTGTAGAGATTCAGGATACAGAATGATTCAGGTAATATTTCCCTCCATTCATTCAGGAAAGGAGATGTTAAATACTATATCAATGAAGCGAATCTTGAAAGAAGATTAAGAATTCCATGCACAGAAAGTGGGGACTGGGATAGTCACCCCTTGTGGAGGGCCCTGCTAGGACAAAAACTGAGGTCTGAAACATTAAGTGAACTAATAGTGGTTGTATAGCAAAGGTAATATTTACACCCAGCAGCTCTTCCTGATTTTATTACAAAACATTAGAAATCTGTCACGAGTGGGGAGATAGTCTGTAAGAGAAGGCCAGAATTCTCAATCCCTACAACATGACTGTGGGGGTGAATTGATAAGCCTGAGAGCAGATGGTGCCCACCACACAGAAATTTCCCAGGGGAAATGAGGCCCAGCTTTGGCATCGCTGCATCTATATTTAGCAGCCTGAGGGTTGCTTCATTCAAGTCTCAGAAAGAATTTTAAGAAACCTTGTTTTGTTGCTCACAGGAGAGAAATAGCAAATGAAGAATCCTCTCATAATTAAAGCCCTGCTTTCCACCAAACACTAATGTGCCTTGTTACACACTTCCAACTTCTCTGCATTTTTACCCTGGTTCTGCATCTAATGGCCCTTTTTATATGCTGTGCTTTTTTAAGGCAGACTCTATAGATCACTTAATTCTATTCTAACCACTTCTTCCCATGCCAACAGCTCCAATTTTTTTCTGTTAGATTTCTCTCTCTTGTCAATCCTCACTGAAAGATTTCAAAACAATGTGAAAAGATTCCTTTGAATGCGGAGTATTTCCTTTCCCAATGAAACTTGCGGCCATCACTGATGGCCACACTATCTAATTCAGGTTGTGTGTTAATTTTGAAATTTTTTTAGTTCAAAATATACTGAAGTACAAAGATTTTTAAACCCTTAATTTGTTGCATAGAATCTATATTACATTTGTTTCCAGATTGTGTCTGACATAATATAGTCTCAATATATGATGAGGAAGGAAAGAGAAAGGGGTAGGAAAGGAATATGAGACCAAATACCTAATCGTATGTCAGAAGTCTTAGTCTTTTTTCATATTTCAAAATCAACTTGTTTTTCAAGATATTCTGAAAAATAATTATTATAAGGTTTTTAAAAAGTGTCAAAAAATCTTGCATTCTATATATGGCCTCATCTTGCATATTCACATTCATAGCATATAAAAGACATTAGTTTGATTTTGCTTTTCCCAGCAATCCCATTGCTTAGAATCCTCTTAGCATACTCCGTTACACCTCACATTATCTATTCACATCCTACAATGATCTTGAAACACACATTGGCAAATTCAGCTTCACCTCAACCAGTTATGATTCAAAGACTGCTAATCTAAATTGTCCCCATGCAAAGAGTATCTGAAACCATTGTTATCAACCATACATATACCTCTGAGACTACACCAGAGAATCCTGATTAAGATACTTGTTCATGTGAAGCCAAGAGCATATGATTCTATTAGCCTACATATTGTGCATTCTACACATACTCTGAGCCTGTGTTGGGAGGATGTCATTGAGTTTTAGTGGTTTACAGCTAAAGTGATATGAGGCAGTATGACTGTAATCACTAGGTGGATAATGGTCCATTCTGGAGATCATTACAATGAGTCAAATGATTGAGAAACACATTTATTTGTGTGTCATTGGACCCCAGCATCCAAATCCATTCTATATCATTAGCACAGCAAAACAAAGCATTGATTACCCTCTTCAAATTTTGGTGGAGATGGCCATGTTTTATAAAGGAAAGCAAGTGATTATTAAATACAGAGTTTGCAAATGACAATCAGCCTATGATAAATGCAATCCACCCTGTACTTTACGGGGAAAAAAAAAGAAAGGACAACTGTTTGTGGCATCTCTCATCCCACTAAGAGGAAGGCAGTGTGACCTCTCATGCAGACAGATTTTTATTTTTTGTCAGCAGATGGATACTCTGCCATTAACTGCCATGTGGGGGTGCACTGACATCTAGTGGACAATCAAGTCATTGATATTTGTGACACAAAATACAGCATAGGAAATAATAAACTACCTAGTAGCAATAGTATTAGAGAAAACTCAGCTCAAATAAAATTTAAGCATAAAAATAGATTTTGTTTCTCTTATGAGTGACCAGCTAGTTAAACTCACACTGAAGTTAATTTTATAGTTTGAAGACATTTTTCTGTTAAAAATGCTACCACACCACTGTTATAAAACACTATTGTGTAGATGGCAACCATAATTAACAAATTCATATGTAGTTTTTAAGTTTACATAATTCCAGAGACATCCTAAATATGTCCATTTCATGATTTTGTCTAATTATCAAACACATTAGTATGTTTGAGCCAACTGCCAGGAATGAATTTGAGAATTTTACAAGTTTGATCAAAATAATTGCAAAGCTGAGTCACATATGCATTGCAGGAAGGTAGAAGAAGGTTATTTTAAGTTGAAAGAGATTGTTTTTGAGTCCAGGGTCCTATGCATTGCTGACCAAGGGAGTCTGTGAAATAGATTTTATCTATCTAGTTTATTGAATGAGATGTAGGAAGTAATTAGTGTGAAATGGGAGAAGAAAAAATAGACAACATCTGTCTCTCCGACTCTAGGATTGTGAACCAACTGAGAAAAAGAGTAAACCACTAAATCCAACAAAAATTTAAAAATATAAGTTGCAAGGCGGGAAGATGGCGGCAGAGTAAAGACGCCGAGATCACCATGTCCAAGCCTGCATAGGAATTGAGGACTGAAAACGGATTATAGACTCACTTACTACAAGTTTTAACCCAAACGAAAAC
>NW_004567105.1:72235029-72250284 GCF_000260355.1 Condylura cristata | reverse complement strand
AAAAAAAAATATAAGTTGCACACTTGATAAAGCAGATTGGAGAAATGTTGCTCAACCCATAGTCAGCATAGATCTTTTCAGCATCGTTTTTTCTTTGTAGATTGAATTTATGCTGATATACTGACAGTGCTTCTGACCATTTCTTACAGTTTCTACTTTTTCCAGATAGATCAATTGCTAGCAATTTCCTGTACTTTATTATATTTACATGTTTAAGAAAACAATGATTCAAAAACACAGAAATAGGGCATAAATGAAGTGGCATGACTTTTAATGTCAGACTAAAATTTTTGATAATGGGATGATACACAAATATATATGTACTTGGCATAACTTATTTGACTAGAGCTCCACCAGTATGATGTTGTATGATAGTGTGTAGATATCTACACTGAGAAATTAAATCTACTAGTGGACAGTGGCCAAACTATACGTAAAAATAGAACTCTGACCCATGACCAGTAGGAACCAGCCCAGGAAACCAACTCTTTATCTATAGTAAGCAGCTCGGGAAATCAGACAGCTCTCTCCTGTAACAATTCAGGAAGCCAAACAACCTTTGTAAAACATCAGCCAAAAATAGCTAAGATTGAATCAATAAGTGAAAGTTTCTTTAATTTTTATCCCTAATTCCATCTTAGGATAATATATACCTCTAATCAATGGCATATGAGGCCCTGTTTCCAGTTATCAGAGCTATAACTTCCTCGTATCAACAGTCACCAATCTGGACTAAAGCCCTTAAGCCTTTCTTCTATTGCTATGAAATTTTTCTACTTTTATGCTTTGAGACTCTCCTAAAACTCAAGCAATAGAGCCTCCCTGGGGTTAATTTTCAGTGCTATCAAGCTATCACCAGCCACTGCAGTGTAGTAAGTTTGATCCCTGGTCAAGGAGCTGATTCATATGGTGCAATAGACCTCTCCTGTCTCACCTACTGCTGTACCCCCCACAGCAGGGTATTTCAGTAAATCTGCCTGTTCTGCTCCCTACTCTGTCTCTTGTGAATCCTCTCAGTACCCCCCACAGCAGGGTATTTCAGTAAATCTGCCTGTTCTGCTCCCTACTCTGTCTCTTGTGAATCCTCTCAGTCCCTGCACCTCTGTCCTATACCACAGTTCTTATATGCATAAATAAATTTAATTTAATAAAACAATGCAGGGGACTGACTCCCTTGCTACAGCAAACTCTGAATAATAACCTTTGCTTCTTTGATTGTTCTTCATTTACTTCTACAGTCCAGTACATAGAAGAATCTCAAAGGTTAATGTCATATTAGCTTGTAGAACATTAACCAGGTTTGTATATTGCCTAGCAACCTTACTTTAACAATCTTTTTGCTAATGTCTAGAAATAACTGTTCCTTATATGTTTATGGAGCAAGTATTACTATCCCACTTGTACCTAATTACTGAGTTGACTAAATAGTTGACATTTAATCATCCTATATTTGTAAGGGAATTATGTTTTTAACATTTTGAAAATTACACATTGACAACAGAAAAGAAACAGAATATCTAAAAACATCTAGGGAGAAATTTAAATCCATAGTTTATTAAAAGAAAAAGCTGGATACTCATTAGGTCTACAGGATGTTTTCGATTTATTTTAATATTGTAAAATAGCTGTCATACTTGTTGACAGAATTTACCAAATTTTGTATGAACTATTTGGAGTTACACAGCTGTGAGTGACTCAGCAGTTATATCAGTTATATTAGTCAGTTTTTGAGATATCACAACCTACTACATTCAACATTTTTCTCATTCAAAAGTAAGCAAGTCAACTTGGGGGGCTGTGCTTTAGATGTGGGTAGGGCTCAGGTCTTCAGATCGGCTCTACCGTTGTCCTATCATCTAAAATAAATTCTCCCCATGGTAAGGACAAAAGAGCAAGAGAACAAAACTAAACCATGCAAGTAAACTTCCGCTTATGTCAAGCTTGCTAGAATTCCATAAGCTAAAGCAAGTCACCAGTGAAGCCCCAAACTGGGGGGTGGGAAGGAAAAGAAACATATTCCATATACAGTGCATGTCACACCTAAGGCTGTGGATGCATAAACTTCCAAAAAGGGAAGGAGTGATCTAATGTCATCTATAGCAAAAGCTAAATGATAGAGGAAAAAAAAGACTATTGACCAATTTTCAGAAAACATGGAAAATGGCAAGTACTTAGTTCCTAGGGTGAAGAATATTAAGCTGCTATAATCACAAATCTTGAAGATATTTGAGATATTTGAGAGTGAAAGTCACAGTTTCAGAAGCAATTTGCAAGTACGTCTGAATGGGCTTTCAACCTCTGTCAGCCTCTGTAATGCCAATTTAATAGCCCTAATGGGAGGCCTGTGCCCCGCTGCTGCGCTCCAGTTCCCAGGGCAAACTGAGCTGGAGATAAACCAGGCCCTTGGGCAGAGCCCAAACCCATGGATTCCGGGTACAAGGATACTCTAAACAAATGCACAAATAAAATCTCTGAACATCATATTATGCAACGTGATTGTAGTAACCATGCACCTACTGAAGTTAAATCTAAAGTCTAACTTCATTGGTTAAGTATATTCATCTTATGCTTATCAAGAATTATTGTCTATTAAAAAATTAATAGCTCACTGATTGTGACAGATGGCTCTGACTTGAAGTTTATTCTATATTAATAAATTTATCAAACTTTGAAAATGCTGTTATGAAATTAATAAAATCAGTATTTCAACTATCAATAAGTTAAGATTCCCACCTCTTCAAGCTCACCCAAATATCAGTGTCCAATTGCATACCAGGTGCTGGGAAACCTGAGATAGCGAGTAGAAAAATGCCTGCTTGCAACCCAAGTTGCTTTTCCAATCAAAGTCATGTTTGTGCGATTTTTTTCCATGAATGAATGTGGTTTTAGTATCCTCATTTTCAGTGCTATATTGCATCCCATTGTCTGTGCATTCATTTTTAAAAATTATTCTTGTATTACAATAAACTTTCTGAAGATTTATTTACTCATAAAAGAACTTGGATATAGGCCAGAGGTGCAGGGTGGAAGTCAGGACCCACCAGAGACAGAGCGGGGAGCAGAACATGCAGATGTGGGCCCTCCCGCTGGCACAATGGGTTAAAGTGCAACACTGCAAGCCAGCAGCAGCTGCTTCAGTGCCTGATCACCCTGGAGGTGATCCACATGGTGCAGAGGTGATCCACAGGTGCAGCAGACCTCTCCTGTCTTGTTGACTGCTCCCCTCAGCAGTGTGCTTCATCAATCTGCCTGTTCTGCTCCCCACTCTGTCTCTGGTGAATCCTCTCACCTGTCTCTGGTGAATCCTTTCACCTCCCCTGAACCGCTAGCCTGTACCTCAGTTCTAAAAAAAAAAGAAAGAACAGGCAAATGTACTGAAATACACTGCTGAAGGGAGCAGTGAGGAGGTCAGGAGAGGTCTGCTATACCATGTGGGTCACCTCCTTGGCTGGGGATCGAACTCCTGCCACTACAGCTTCATTGTGCTGTGCTTTAACCTGTTGTGCCACCAGGGAGGGCCCTAAAAAAAACTTTTAATAAAACCAAATTAGTGGTTATCATAAGGGAAGGGGAAAGGTGGATAGGTAACCTGATAAAAGGCATCGATTATATAATGAAGGACGGACTTGAACTTTTAGTGGTGAACTTAATGTAGTATGTACAAGTGCTGATTTGGATGATGCAAGCTAAAATGTATATACTCTTATAATGTAATAGTACTTCAATAAAAATGTCAATGTTGTGTTGATAGTAAATTTCAGTGATTATTTTATTTTTGAAAAGATTTATGTATTTCTACAAGAGCTGGTATGTAGGCCAGAGGTGGGGTGCTAGAGATGAGAGGATTCACCAGAGACAGAAGGAGGAGCAGAACAGGTGGATCTATTGAATACACTGCTGAGGACAGCAGCAGGTGAGACAAGAGAGGTCTGCTGTATCATGTGGGTCAGCTCCCTGGTCAGGGATAGAACTCAGACCACAATGGTCATAGCTGAGATTTAACCCCTACACCACCAGAGAAGCCCATTAGTGATTATATTAGTATGCAATGCCCAAAACATTCTTTTCCCTTCCTTTGTCATCTGTCCTTGCATACATCCTAACATTACTCCTGAGTATGACACCCACATGTAGCATGGGTGTAGTTGTGGGTATGCAGAGAGGGTCTCCCAGGGTAACAGCAGTGGTGTTATCTACAAGTGGGCTACAGCCTCTCCACAACATTCATGCCCATAGAGACCAAGACTATTCTAGTAAGAGGAACACTGACGATGCCCTAGTCTTGCCCAGACTTGCTGCGCATTGACGAGCTTCATGCGTCTGTGGTTAGTAAATGGGAGACTGAATGGTCTCAGGTGGTCTCACATTTTTGGAAGTAGAGTAGCTATTGACTAGGGCAACAATCAACCGGGCATCTGTCTCTCATCTGCCAAAGGCCCTGAAGGCAGGATGCCAGGAGGAGACAGACGTTCCCAAGGGCCTTTCCAGAGTTGTGAACTGGCCACAGTATAACTATTACTCTTTATTGGCCAAAACAGAACACAAAGGTAGCTTACTTTCAAGGGTAACATTCCAACTGTTTCTTTATAACAAATTACCTCCAAACTTAGCGACTGTTTTTTTTTTTTTTTAAAGATTTATTTATTTATTTAACCTGTTGTGCCACCAGGGAGGGCCCTAAAAAAAACTTTTAATAAAACCAAATTAGTGGTTATCATAAGGGAAGGGGAAAGGTGGATAGGTAACCTGATAAAAGGCATCGATTATATAATGAAGGACGGACTTGAACTTTTAGTGGTGAACTTAATGTAGTATGTACAAGTGCTGATTTGGATGATGCAAGCTAAAATGTATATACTCTTATAATGTAATAGTACTTCAATAAAAATGTCAATGTTGTGTTGATAGTAAATTTCAGTGATTTATTTATTTGTGCATACAGAACTGGGGTACAGGCCAGAGGCTCAGGGGCAGTGAGAGGCTTCACCAGAGAGAGTGGGGAACAGAACAGGCAGATCAACGAAGTACACTGCTGAGGGGAGCAGCGGGCGGGTCAGGAGAGGTCTGCCACGCCATGTGGTCACCTCCGGGGCAGGCGGGGATCGAACTCATGCGGAAGCGGCTTTAGATTCTCAGTGCAGTGCTTTAACCCGCTGCGCCACCAGGAAGGGCCGCGACTGTTTTAATAATTACAATTTATTTGTCTCACCCAACGAGTCCCATAGCAGATCTGCCATGTGAGCTACAGGAACAATTCATCTCTGCTCCACTAGATGTCAGCTGGGCAACTCGACCAGGGACAGAGGCTCTACTCCAAGACACTCGATCACATGGCTGAAAACGCTCCCTGTGAGACCTCAGGGGACAGATTAGCTTCCTTACAGTGTACTAGCTGGGGACCAAGAGCAAGGATACCAATAGACTAGAAAGGCTTGGCCCAGAAACTAACATAGCAGCTCTTCTACCACATTCCTTCCTAGCAGTTAGCCAGGTTGAAGGGGAGAGAAAGTAGCTTTATCTCTCAACAGAAATAGTGTCAAAGAATTTGGGGAAATCTCCATTTTATTTTATTATTTCTTTGAATTTTCATTTTTAGCAAGGTAGCATTGTTTTACGACACTGTAAATGATTTAGGGGAACAAGGACACGCCACCTCTGATATATGTAACCACACTGCTAAGGTACCCATAGTCATTTGCCATAGACCACTGGGTCCCCTATTTTTAAAAACTGCTATAAACAGGCTCGAGGCTCCACCCTTGAATGGAAAAGTGATGAAGGCAGCTTGGGAAGGGCATGGGTGGATACTGGAAGAAGTCAAGAGTTGCAACCATTTTCATTATGTGAGGAGGGAGGAGATTTCAGATTCATCATTTCCTGTGCTCCTTTTAACTAAGCTAATATTTCATTTCTCTCAGCCTTATGTTAGCTATAACATATCAAAAGGTAAATTTAAAATGCAACTCTTGTATTTTAAATGGCTTAGAGAATTTTATATAAAAAGGCTTTGTAGGAGCTTCCCTTTTATTTCAAAATAAATGTCGGTATTTTAGCTCCCTTAGAAAGATGTGAAATCATGTTTTATTGATGGGATAACTATTATCCAACAACAGTGTAGGTAATCATCTTATTCCACTTGACAAGATGAACATAGCCATTTTTTGCACAGAAAAGACAGTGAAGTACTCAATTACAGCTGTGTGATCAATGTAAAATCTCTCATTTATATGAACAGCACAGTCATTGATTAGACATGGGGCGGGAAACTTTGTAAGCTGTATCCACCCAGAACTTTCTTTAAGCTGTCTTGTCTGCCTTATGGATAACAATTGAAATGACCTAGAGGTCAGCCAAACAGAATTACCTGCTGACTTTCCACAGTCTCATTTATACTCATTCACAGAAGGCTCCATAGGACACAACCACTCTTTGGGGGAATAAATTCTAAACTCCCTGTATTAATTCTATTCCCAAGCTCCTGATTTCCATTCCTAGGGGTCCTAAAAGTAAAATACCGACAGCATCCACAGAGGATGGTTTAATAAGCCCAGTCCATATGCTTTAAGCAAGTATGACCTCCAGAGTGGCATTGAAGTGCTAATAGTTATGACCCATTGAGCCACAGGGTCAGACAATCTGAATCAGTCTCTGAATATTGTGAACTTTTCAAATGCTCTCAGTTGAGACTAGAGTTGACCACAGGTATAGGACATCTTGCTTATAATAGCTTTTTAAATAGAGAGCCTTTTTGTTTTAATGCACATGAAGCACAAGGATATGGCCTCACGATTCAATCAGCTGCCTATGCTGCTTTCTGGTCAGATATTCTTATGGCTTTCGTCCATATGTTTGTCTACATGAAGCTGCACGTTGGCTGTTTTTCTTCTAAACTGAAGCCTCTCGGGAGATCCTTCTGGGGCAGTCTGTCTGAGATTACAAACAGCATAGAAGGAAATCTATAGTTCTAAATGCTTGTGTTGGGGGGAAAGGTCAGAAGTTAATTTGCTAGTCAGCCAACATAAGAATTTAGAAAACAACAAGACGAATCCAAAACTGAGAGGAAGAAGAAGAAAATACAAGAGAAGATCAAAAAAAAGGATCAAAAAGTCAAAGGTTAGCTCTTTCAAAAAATTATCAGGATGAATAAAGGCTTTTCCCCTTCAACAAGGGGATAAAGAGGTGGGGGCAAAGATAAATACAATTAGGAATGAAAGGATAGACATACAGGCATTCAGCAGATTAAAAAGCACAAAACACTTTAAGTCATTTTCATACTAACAAATTTGATAACAGATAAAGTGGATAAATTTCTAGAAATATTCAATTTAACAATATTGATTTGAAAAGAAATAGAGCCTAAACAGTACTAGAGCCATAAAGGAAATAGACTCAGTAATTTAAAAGCTTCCCAAAGGCAAGATATTTTTTAAGAAGATTCTATCAAATTTTAAAATAAATTCTTCCAGAAATACAAACTCTTCCAGAGAACAAAAGATTAAATATTATCCCCAGTTCATCCTTAGAGGGCACAATAAGTCTCATCAAAACTTCAGAAAAGAAAATGAAAATGACCAGCCAGTTCATTCATTGAATGTCTTTATGACCCAAGGGTAGAAAAGAAACTCTTAAACAAAATGGCAAAAATCATTAACTATAATAGAAAGAAGTGATAAAAATCTACATTAAAATTAATACCTATTCATTGAAAAAGAGCACTGTCAATGTATTCAGGCATCATAAAATAAGAAAAACCATACTCCAAAATACATATTAAAGACAAAGCATTGATATTTAACTATGGAAAAAATTCTGCAATGAATAAACAAAAGTGGACAAAAGACAAACATATTTTACACAGAAAAGAATTACAAATAGCAAAGAAAAAAAGATAAATAACTATGTTGTCAATGAAGGAAATATAAATCAAGATCCTAAGAAGTTATTTTAAATAGACTAGATAAGCAAAAATGAAGAACTCTGACCACTGTGTACCCCAAGGAGTGGATGAATAAAAACTCCTATGTCTTTCAGGAGCATATGGAGGGGGTAAATGGTTAGAGCAACTATGGAAGCAATTTGGACTTTACCCATAAGTGTGAGAATTCACATCCTAAGACACAATATTCCTGGTTTAGGAGTATGCTTGAGAAACTCTTGAACATATGTACCAGGATATAGGTTCTAGGGTGCTAATAATGGGACTGTAGCAAGTAAGGAAACAGTTTAAAGTGTTCATCAACAGGAAAATGGGTAAATAAATTATGGAATTTTCAACTGGTGAATACTGTATAGCATTACCAACTGAATAAACTACAGCTATAGATAACTATAGTATGGAAGCATAGAAACATATTACTGAAGGAAAAAACAAGAACTAAGAAACTAAACACAGTATGATACCTCTAGAGACATCTAAAAGCAGGCAGAAAATATACCATAATACCACATTAATAAGCTCAAATAAGCTCACATTCAAATGTGAAAACAGTATTTAAAAAAATTAAACCAAGGATTTTATAAACAAAATTAAAGCCAGAGGTTAAGTCTGGGTGAGGGTAAGACAATGCAAAGTGGTATGAAGCACAAACAGGCACACTCGGTGTGCTGGTGATAGTTTAATTCTTGAGTTGCGTTGTAGGTACATCAGAGGTGTTGCTCAGGGCTCCTCCCACTTTGGGTTCGTTACAATTAAAATTGAACATTTTTACACAAGGCCTTGAGTAAACATATATCTTATTACTCTTGGATAAATATCTGAGAATAAAACTTCTTGTGCCATAGATTTGTATTTACTTAAGAATTTTGTTTTTCAAGAAGTGCTCAGATCTTTTCCAAAATGGTGTTACCATTTTACACCCCCACCATTTGTAGTTGTTCTGCATCCTTGCCAACATTTGTTTAGATAAATTAATTTTAGTCATTCTGGTGGGTGGATAATAATATCTCACTGTGGTTTTAGTTTGTATTTTTCTGTTGAATAATTATGTTGGCACTTTTCCATATGCTTATTGATAATTCAATATCTTTTTTAACATGTCCAAGTTTTTACCCAGTTTAAGACTATTTGCTTTATTATTAAACTATACACAGTCTTAATATGCTCTCTATATAGTTCATTCTATACATAAGATATATATTATGCAATTAATTTTCCCCAGTCTGTGACTCATCTATTCACTTTCTTATTGATATCATTAATGAACAATTTTTTATTTCAACTTTAGATTTTTAATTGTTCATTTGGACATATGGGTGTTCGCTATAAAATTCTTAAAACCTGGCAGTGCATTGTATTAGAGACACAGAATTATGGGAGATTTGGATAGACAGGGTATACTATGTAGTATACTATAATTCTATAACATATAAAATAGAAACATTATATTTGTAGATCATACAAAGAGATTTATTATAAGGAATTGGCGAGGATGATTCTCAAGGCAGGAAAGTCCTACAATTTACTGTTTGTAAGCTTAAGACCCAAGAAAGTCAGTGGTGTTATATCAGTTTAAATATGAGAGCCACAGAATAGGGGGTGCCAATGAACCAGGTTCCAGTGAATTTAATTTTAGCTTTTTAAGCATTTTAAATTAATTTCTAGGAAATTGTATTTAAATTTTTAAAAAAATATTTCCACAAAAACATTGAAACAATTTTTACAAGTGCAAAGATATTTATTTATCCCACTAGGAAACAAGATATACATCTGTAGTACAAAGCTATATTGCATAATGAAAATGTATCACTAACTCAAGAAGAGAGAGATCAATGAACTGTGAGTCCAGAAATAGGGCCAAAGATGTATATGTAGATTCTGATACATATGAAAGTATATCTACAATAGAGTTGACACCCCAAATGAAGGAGAAACAGAATGGATTTTTTAGTAAATGTAGCTAAGAAAATGAATTCACTAGCTGGAGTAAAAAGAAACTGAAACCCATATTACAATATATGCAAAACTCTAAGCATCTTAGAGACATGAATTGAAATGGTAAAATCATTAAAGGTAGGTAGACAGCATATAAAAATATCTCTGAAACCTTAAGATGGAAAAGGATTTCTTATATAGAATTCAAAAAATAAAAACTGTAAAGGGAGAACTTGGTTGATTTGGCCACAACATTGAGAATGTTCTCTGACAAAGCACACAAAAGTGTCAGACAGGTGGCAGAGAGAAGATATCTAAGTTATTCATAACTCACAGGAGACCAGTATCTAGAACTAGTAAGGAAATTTGAAAATCAGCAAAAGAAAGAAAAGAAAAGAAAAATGGGCTATAGCTTCATGCCTTAGTTCAGGCTACTGTAACAATGTACCACAGACTTCCAGGCTTATTAGCAACAGAAATTTATTGTCCTCAGTTCACATCCAGGGTGCCAGCTTGTTTGGAATCTATGAGAGTCCTCTTCCAGGTTGTAGATGACAAGCTGCAGTTGTAGCCTCATCTGGCGTAAAGGGAGTAAATTGGTTTACTAGCCTGTTCTAAATGGTTACTAATCTCACGCATAAGGGCTACATACCTTCATGACCTAATTAGTTCCCAAAGGCCCCGCCTTCCAATACCATCACTTTGGGAATTAAAGTCACAACATAGGAATATAGGAGGGAGACAAACAATATATCTATAGCTATATGACTCGGAACTTTAAAAACTGGGAAACACCAAGGATGTCGAGGAATATGAGGAGATACTCAATCTCACTACTAATCAGAGAAATGCTAAAAGGAGATAATAAGATCGAGCTCTATGCTCACACCATTGACCATATTAGAAAACTGGAAACACCAAATACATAGCAACCATGAGAAATAAGGAATCTTCCTATAATTGACAGAAATGCAAATTAGTTCAAATGACACGATGAACAATTTTGCATTACTCATTCCTGGGCATATACTGCAGAGAACCTCTCATATAGTCCACAAGCAGACAAGTGCAAGGATGTTTATTTCAGCATTGTGTGGGAGAGCATAATTCAAGTCCAGAGGAATGGAAAGAAAATGTAACAAGTCCCTATGATGGAATGCTATGAAGAGTATGTCAGAAGAACAATGAACTAAATTTGGCAAGTGCACATAAATAAAGCATAATATCAAGTGAAAGTAAAAAAGAGAACTTGATGATATTTTAGTTAAACATATGTAATTTTAAAGTAACATATATTTCAAAGTTAACCAAAATCTAAGTAAACATTTTGAAGGCCGTTAGGGAGTTCATTTCTTAACTATACCACAGTGAGTGTCGCAGATGTAAAATGGCATTGCAAGTGGGGATGAAAGGGACCTAGCGATGAAATAAAAGAGGAGACTTGCAGACTAAAGCGCGTAAACAAGATCCTTTCCAGGCAGCACAGAAATACACACACACACACACACCAGTTTATTGGTATGTTTAAAAACTACTTGTATATATATTGAACCCTCTGATCTTGCAACCTCCACTTTATCATAACTGAAAAGCTACCACAGGAAACTGCCAAAAGTTCTGTTGGAATTACAGAATAACATGAAATGCTTTTGAGCTGCCAAATCATAACCATGTACTTAAAAAGCTATTGCTGCTGATGTGACTGATGTTATTGGTGACCAAGTTAACTTGGCAGGGCTAATACTGGTAATTGTCAAAATCTTCTCTAAATTTCCACAATCACTAACCATCTTCAAGAACTGTTCCAGGGTTATTTGTATTCATATTAAACTTGAAGCATGTAATTCTTACTATCTCCCTTTGAAAATCAGATCATCTTACTATCTCCCTTTGAAAATCAGATCATTTATCTGCTTCTCCAATTCTCCACAATTTTGAAAAATAAGACATTAATAATGTTTTTAATAATAATCATCTTAAAATAAATCTAAGCTAAAACCTTCAGCTTCCTTTTGGTCTTTAGTATATAAACCATCTGAGTATGTTTGGGTAAAAGCATTTAGCATAATGTTGTGATTTTTTGCTAACCGTTAATATTTGATGCATTTTCACAGTAAGGCATTGATTATTCACTAAAGGCCACAGCTTTGTAGGAGCTTCAGTGATTTAAGACTGTATGTAAAAATATAAACATAACATAGAGACAGAAATTGCAGCGGAATATGAAAGTTCTAACTCAATATTCAACTCTCTCTTTAAAAGTTATTTACATGGTAATGTAGAGACTAACAATCAGAGATACACATTCTCGCTCCAATTAATTGTCCACTAATGACCTTCATCTGTAAAATGGCACACTGTTTATAAGGATCAAGTGAGATAATGGATGTGAAATGTCCCTGTAAACTGCAGTGTACAAAAAAATAAATGGATGTTTTAATTTTTATTTCTAGAATTGTTTTCAAAGAAATGGAAGGGTATATCAACTAAAATGTTTTAATTACATGTAAGTAGCAAACTAATTCCAACTAGCCTAAGCAATAAATGCAATTTGTTAGCTAGTGTCTGGAAAAGCATAGCAGGAGGCTGGCTGCCTGGGCTCATTTGGTCGAAGGGCTATTTTCTCTCCCTCTGTTTTCCAGCTCCAACTCCCCAACAGATTCTCCATATTCATGGTCACAAAATGATTGCCAATAGCAGTAGGTATTCCTGGTACGGACCTGCAACCTTGAGAATTTAAATAAAACTCCTGAGGGATCTGTGGCTCTAGTTTATTCTGGATGCCACTGAAGTACCCATCCAGGAACGATCACCGTGGCCAGGAACACAGAATACACTGACGGACTTAAGCTTTCCAAGAACTGTGGCTTAAGTGACAGCCTTGTACAACTCCAGGGGTCAATATTCATATAGTCTCTGAGAAACAGATACTGGGAAGTCAGGCAATGTAATAGGGGCTTGTGGGTCTCTGGACAACAGTTAAATGACTATACTGGACGTTATTTGAACAGGGCATAGGACACCCAGCTCACTAACTGCAAGCCAAATCATTAGGAGGAAACAAATCCAGAATTCACCATTAGTAATTTTCTTGCCATTAAACACCCCCTCCTGCCTCCAATTCTATGGATACCCTCCCACCTAGATAGAACAATCCAAAGAATAAAAATTTCCATTTCCCTCACCCCTTTCCTTCGTCATTTCACTTTGGTGAAGTTTGCCCCCAACATCCTAGTGAAACTTTTCTGGAGAACATCAAATGTCTTTCAGTTCTAACCTCTCATGACAAATGAGTCAAGTGATTTTACTGCAAGTAAAATCATCTCTTCCTTTTTTTAATAGTTTGTGACCTAAATCATACTTTTCTTCCTCCTCTCTGGCTTACTTAAGTTACTGATTGCTGGATTATGTTTGCTCAACAATGACGTGTTTCTGGACTCTCCTTGTGTTCCCATTGTCTTGCTATTCTAAGTTCTCAAGGACTTCAAGTATCCTGTGTTGATGACTCCCACATAAAAATTCAGCCTAAACCCCTTATTATATCCAGCTCCCTCCAGATATCCTAAGTCAACATCCACATAGTCCCCCAGTCAAGCATTCAAAACAAAGTTTTTGCTGTTATTATAATTATATGTATCTTGGAAAAAAAAAACACAAAAATCTGTTGCTATCTGATTAATGGGATAAGTAGAACTAAGCCATACAGCCATGAAAGGTAGAAATCTCAGTATTATGTTAATTCCTCTTTCCCCTTCACCTTCTGTGCCACATCGCTCTCTTTACCATCCTCACTCGTGGTTCCTGGTGTGACCCCTGATGTGTGCCCAAGTGTCAGCCCCCACCCAATGGTCTTTCTGCTTCCTTGTCCCACATTTTCTGTATACCTAATGTAAGGAAAATGAAAACCGAAAAGCTTTGATATCACTCCCTTATTTAAAGCTCTTCATGGTTCCTCCATTGCACAGCAGATAAAAAAGAAACTCATTGAAAGGGAATGCTATGTGATTTAGTGGATAATATCTATAGCAGCTTCCTTTAAATCAGTGAGGAAAATTAAGTGTTCTAATAAGCTTAACCTTGTGTCTCCCTCCAGCACTATATCTCGGGTGGAGATTATGTCATTCATTGCCACAATAGCTTTAGGAAGTAAGTTCTCATAACCCCACTTTATAGATAACGAAACTGAGGGACAGAAGTTGAGTAGCTTGCTGAACACACAAGTTACAGAACACATAATTAAATAAATTAGGGTAGCCTAACAGAAGAGTTCACTTTTTTTAATATCTATTTAGTTTTGCATACAGAAATGGGGTACAGGCCAGAGGTGCAGGGGCAGTGAGAGGATTCACCAGAGACAGAGTGAGGAACAGAGTAGGCAGATCAACAAAGTACACAACTGAGGGGAGAAGTGGGTGAGACAGGAGAGATCTGCTGCGCCATGTGGGTCACCTCTGGGGTGGGGATCAAACTCGCACTGAGGTGGCTGTGGCCAGTTTGCAGTGCTGCACCCTAACCCACTGCGCCACCAGGGAGGGTCACATAGCCCATCTTTAACAAAACACGAACTAAAAGATCAAGCCTGAAACATGGAGAAATCCTTCAAGTAATGTCATTGCTGAAGCCCTGTCATTTGCAGGGAAAGCTGAATCACATTCAGACTCTCTTGCTTACAAGTGTCCTCAGTGGAGCCGGCCATCTTCTCCAGACCTGGATATTTGCAAAGTGCCCTACTTGCCTTGATTAATGACTCTCTCCATAAAGCCAGTCTTGTGATGACACGACAAAGCTCCTCTGTCCCTGTGTATTAACAGTACAGCAGAACCATTAGCTGTTGGCAAGTGTCCCAAAATTGCTCAGAAGATGTAGAAGAATTCTAATGAAATGTAAAGCATTCATCAAAAGGAACAGAAAGATTTTTTCAAGCTCATGCTCAGTCCTTTCATTTAACAAATACTATCCCTCTTTTAGACATACAGGCATATCCCACGTGAGGAGAAAAAAAAAATGAATTGTCTTCTTTACCTTTTCTATATTTTCTAAATTTTAGGTTATGAACTTGAAGTGTTGTGATAAGACAAGAGAATGTATAAACATTCTTTTTTAGTTTTTTCAAGTCGTGTACTGTTGTGGGCCTCAAAGGTAGACCATTGATAGGATCTTAGTAGAGGTGTATTAAAATGTTGAGTCCCTAGAGTTGGTATCTAGAATCTGAGTAAGTGGTATGCAAAGTTCAGTTCAGAAGGCAAGGCCTCTTAGTTATCAATGGACACAGCTTCCTGCCTCCCCTCTCCCCCAATACACTTCCCACCTTCCATGTCTTTCTATCACCCAGGCTTTATTTGGGCAACCAACTCTCTCCTTTACCTCCTCTGCTCTTTTTTTTT
>NW_004567105.1:72131982-72234614 GCF_000260355.1 Condylura cristata | reverse complement strand
AAAAAAAAAAAGATTCTATTCAGGACTTGAGCAGAATGATTTAAACCTCTAGACCTCACCAGAATTGAGCAGAGACTCTGTCACCCATTGGCAGTCATTTTTAAGCCATGAGGAAAATCAGGCTTAGGCAGAAAATTATCCCATGGAAGCCAGAGAAGGAAGATGGGAATATCTGAGACCTGGCTGCTACATCAAGTTTCTGGATCAACCCATTGTGGAACTGTTATTACATCTGGAACCTCAGGTGCATGAAACAATAAACCTTCCTAATTGAACAGGCCAACTGAAATGACATTTTTGTTGCTTACAACACAGTATCCTAACTGGTTTGCAATGCCTTATAAATCTTGGTTTCTGCTGCAACATGGTATATCAGTAGATTTAATTTAGTCCAGCACTTTTTTTGATTACCAGAATCAATATCAAACTACTTTCCCGGTAATCAAGTCCCATTTACTCAAAAAAAAAAAAGGATATAGTGCAGTACATTTAATGACTCCTTAACAATCATGACAATATTCCCTCTATCAGATAACCCTGGTTTCAGTCTTCCTCACCTCCAAGACTGCCACAAGCTCTGCCCAGCTTCTGTCACGAATTTATTGGTCATGCCATGATGCCTCTAATTGTGTTTTTCTGCCTTTGACTTGGACTTTGTCTCTCTGCCAACTATTTTGGACTGACTTACTACTGAGAGTCTATATAATTTTTCAGTTTATTTTCCCCTGTACAGACTTCCTGTATGTTTAGTTTTCTCATTCACCTGCTCTGAGTTGGACCCACCTCCTTCAATGCCAAGTTGGACAAACCCTGGGATGAACCCATAATTCTGATAGGAAAATGACTGTCTGGACTAGAGAAACTAGGATACAATAAACAACAAGCATTAGTCTCTCTTCATAAATAAGATAGGGTTACTGAGTTGGAGTTTACTCTGAGATTTGTTCCAGTTTTAAATATAAGAGGCTAGGAGAACAGCCTTACCCATGAGGTGTCCATAAGCCTAGCACCAAGTAGAAAGCTTGGTAATTTCCAGTTTCTGATAGTTCTTTTCTGTCTAACAACTGAATGTCACTGAGCTCACTCCATTTCACTCCATAAATAAGGCACATCTTACTTAAAATTTTCAGTCCAATTTTTCAGACTATAAGATACATTTTACTAATATAAAATGGTGTTTCTAAGATATAAGATCACATAATATCATTCTCATTAATCCCCATCAGTAACCTCAACAGAAAAATTATTTGCATATCATAAAAGACCTTCAGACAGCCATCCATTCTCTAACTCAGAAATTCCATGTCTTACTGTCTTAAATTCTTTGTCCCAGAACACCAACAGTTCCTGGCTGTCACGATTTTGTCTTTTTTGTTTCCTCTAGCCATAATATTCTTACCCAATTTTTTCCTTCCAATAAGATCCAATTACATTCTTATCTCCACACTAAGTTTTCTATGATTTTACCCAAGTTGTTAGGTCATCTTCTGTGTAGAGATAGACATTAGAAAAGGGGAAAAGGCTGCCTTCCACTTAACATTCAGGAACTGCACCTGTGATGTTGCCCAGTCAATGTGTTTGACCCTGGTCAGTCAGATCCAAACCTGTTGTATAGAAAGTGGCCCTGCTCAGCTCCATGCCTGACAACCACAAACCTACAAGCTAAGGAAGAATGTTCTTTAAAACTTGCATTCATATAAAGTTCATCTAATTACATCTTACTTCATTTCCACAAAATCTTATTCTACTTACAAAAATACACATATTACAAAGTAAAAACAAAAATTGAGGAAGTTGGTGTGAAGGGAAAAATCAGAACTGAAGGAACAAGGTGATACTGGGGAAGAAGTCAGTGCTTTAGGATCAAGAGGTATTTTCATTGCTATCTCTAAACCTTTAATATCAAAGTCAGAAACTACTGTCCTAACTACCTCTCCGGTGGTGTCTGTATTGTTATTCAATCCTGAAAAGAAAAGGATAGATCTGAAGATCTCTTTACCTTAAAACAAATTAAGGGAAATAGAAACACTACTATGTTTTATTAGTTAGCTCTGAGTACAAACTTAAGAATTATTGAAATGATGTCCATGATCTATACAACACAGCTACCTGCAAGGCACCACTGAGCTATAGGCAAATTGAAGAAAAAACACGATTTGATCACAGACAAGTTGCAAAGAGCTCCTCCCTCCACAGCAGCTCAGAGGCCTCGAGACAAGAGCTGTAGATTGCATCATGTAGATCAAGCTGCCATATGGCGGGTCTATGCTTATGAACTGATGCACAGAATACAAAATATGAAAAAACTTAAAAAAAAATAGACCTCTAGTGTTCTCTAAGATTGGGCGTTCTCTAAGAAATCCACATAAGTCAGCCTTGAGAGGAGACACCTGGGTCTTCCAAGACTATGTCCCAAGACTAGTCCCAGGGCAGCCTGACCTGCAGGAGAATGCATGGTATTGCCTTGGCACATGGACTGCTCAGCTCCATGCCAGCCCATCACAGAGTCTGAAAGCCAAACAATGCAAATGTTCAAAAGGGCTTGCAAATAAAACCATGACTAAAGAAGAAAATTAAAAGAAATCCCAAGTTAGTCTGGATGATCTCATTGCTGTGCATATGAACACTCACAGCATCAACTTTTGAGCTGCCATATAACAACACATGTATGACAAGACAGGATAATAGGACTCCAGTAATATGCTCATGTCACTTCTCTTCCCACTAGGCAAGAAAGGGGGAGCAATCCCATCCACATCAATGGAACAGACACCCTTGGAGAATAAAATAAACTAAAATTGAATGATGGGGATGAAATAACTCTTTGCAATGTTGATAACCAAAAAGAGATGCAATGCATGTCATTGAAATCCTGACAACAGCAGTAAAAATGACAAGAGCACAACTAAATTGATTGCTTATTTTATTCACAAGTACTGTGTTAAGCACTTTACATATACTACTTTATATATACTCACTTTGTTTTCAATCCTTCAATGTAGAAACTATCATTGTACCAATTTTTACTGCTGGGGTCAGTGAGGCAAGCAGCATTTAAAGCAAACAGCACAATTATTAAAATCCAGACTTAACAACTCTTAAACCCACATTCTTAACCATTACCCAGTATTGCACTTCTGATGGCTCCATTTTACCATCAGTGAAAATAAAGCCATGGAACATACACACTGGAACAATAAAGTAAAATAAAATTGAGTGGTGGGAATGAAATAACTCATCTCAAGGTTGACAACAGAGAGGCCAGGAAACACAGATTTTTAAACAGACTTATTTTACTACTCATTCAGTCAAGTGTCATATATATGACCAGCATCCTAGAAGTCATCAAAGGAATTAAATAGCATGCATGCCTAAGACATACCATAGTGGTAGATATTATAATGGGGTTGTGAATTGTTGTTTATGATCTACTGTGTCTGAGTCATCACAGATACAGCCCCTAAATTTAGTTCAATGAAAATAAAGGTTTCATAATAAAAAATAAAATAGAAAAAAAGTATATGAAGACAATGTAATCCATAAATTTTATAAATATTAAAGAACTGTAAGTAGTCACTAAGGAATTTATGTCTGGTTGTAGGAAAGAATGATCCCACATGTAGATGAAATAATCCTCAGAGTTATTTCTAGTTGGTAGCCATATATATGGTTAATTATATGTGAGTAATTATAACCTGCATCATTAGACCATGGCCAAAATGAGCTCATCATAAAATTACACTGGTGAATGTTTTTATTATTATTACTATCTTAGTTGTTGAAATTTAGCACTCTGAAGACAGGTGGATTTGAATTTCAACCCCAACTCCAAGACATATTAATGTTGTTATCTTGGGCAAGTTACTTAGATTGTTTTAGCTCCAAGTTTTTAGTTTATTAAAATAAGTACACTAGCATCATATATTAAATAATATTTATTATTAATAATAAATTATATTGCATATAATTTATATAAAATATCATTTAAATATTAAAGAATATGAAAACTTTTTTTTTACTGTTGTTTGGGGGGTACAGGAGAGAGTGCAGTGATTGTTAGCTCCACCTTCATTATCTCCATTATCATATTTACGCCTAGCATTACTAATTAATTATTTTGAAAAATCTTTATTTTCTTAGAAGAAAATATCCCAACCCCAAAGAAACAGAAAGGCTATTCACATGGATAATTAGTAAAGGAAGGGTCAGTATTTTGTTGGACCCACATTTCTACAGATGCAATGGGTAGGGTGGTAGGGTGTGGGGGCTATTTGAAAGGGAACATCAAGTCTAGGAATTTGTGGTAAACAGTAAGAGGCTGGGAGGTGGGGTGGGCATGACAGAGAAGCACATCCCAGCAGTGAGAACTCAGTATACTCCTGAGAAAGGTTTCATGTTCTAGAACATGGAAAAATAAGAGGAAGTGATGGGACTAAGACAAGCTACCTCAAAGTATGGCCTCGTGGTCGCTGAAATATTTGCAGCTGAAGAGAAAATTTGAGAAAATGGCAGAAGCAGGAAGGTCATTCTGACCTCCTCCCTTTTGCTCTTTTTCCCTGAAATGGGTCAAAAAACTAGAGGTTCCCTTACTAAGGGAAAAGAAAGGCAATAAAAGGAATTGCTAAGTCTCTCCCGGTTTACTACACTGACCTCATCTCTGTCACCACCACCCTCTCTCAAGCGAAATACATCTGTTCTCCAGTGTTCAAGTCCAGATGAGGACTCCTGCATCACATAAAATATATATGAAGTAAATCTATTTGCTTTTCTCCAATTAATCTGTCCTTGTCCATTAACTTTCAGACTCATCCAGGGATCCTGAAAGAGCCAAGGAAAACTTTCTCCTCCTTATCAAAGTAAAATAAAGGCCAAAGTAAAATAAAGGTCATTTGCTTGGGTTCAGTGTCTCAAAGCCTGCTTTTATCCCCTCACTTGAAAGGGGAGATTTCAAATGTATGTGAGAATTTGCTATTCATTCATGTATTTTATAGAGTGTTGTACTAGTGCATATGTAGTTAATATAACACCGTTAATATGTAGTTAAGATAACATAGTTCTAATTTTAGTATGGTCATTCTTAGCTAGTATTTCTATTGCCATTAGAAATCTCAATTTTTAAAAAATTCAGAGTATGGTGATAGACAGACAATCTAGATCTGACGAACCTTTTATAAGTGCAGCATGGGCAAAAACAGGTAAACTACTGATATTCATGCATTCAATCATAAATGCTAGTATAGCAAGAACTGCTTTGTCAAACTGGCTTAAGGCCAAGCCTACTTGTAACAATCAGATTAAAGCAATTCCTTAGACGTATCACATTTAAAGCAGCATTATGAACACTTCCTAGAAGCTCTACAAATACACGGAAATCTCCTAGCAAGAAGTCTTATCTATCTAACCAGCAAAGAAGTGCACGGTCGAGTTTTCCAAAAATAACAAACCCCAGGGATTACTTCTTCCTGGAGCTGTAGGTAGGGAATCATCTTTACCATCTTTGCTGAAGAATCAGCTGAAAATGGCATTCCTAAGGAAATGTTGGCCCTAACCCACAACACACAGAAATCAACATCACGCAGAGCCATTGTGGCCCATGGAGCAGGCAGTCTCCACCCTGCAGAGATCAAGGGAAAGAAAACACTCCATTCTCAGAGCCTGGGAGTCATGCACACCCCAAGCCCTCATTTCCAAACCCATTTTATAGCTCCGCTGCCAAAACCACTGTGGATGCTAAAGCTACAGTAATAGTTCCCTTAGCTGCACAGTGAACAGAGACAAGAGCAATACCATTAGCTGGTATTTATGAATGCTTATTGGGTACCAAACACTAGGATAAGTGTTCATGCTCCATGAAAACATTTAATTTTCCCATAACCCTGTGAAGTAGGTGCTATTAGGATACACGTCCCATAGATGTGGAAACTGGGGTACAGGAAAATTAAGAACCACATCCAAGACCACCCAGTTAGACAGGGACGATGCTCAGATTTTAAATTGAGATTTTTGACTCTAGAGCCCACACTGTCAACCACCCCTCCTCTTTCTGCCCCTTGAAAATGTGAGGTGTCCTTCTTAGGGCTCTAAGCTGTCCCAGCAGGAATAAAAGGGGAGGGAAGGAAAAGGGACAAAAAGGCATTGAAGAGAGAAATAGCAGTGATTTAACAAGCAATCTTTTCGTTTAATTTCTATACCTGCTAAATATAATCCTTCTCCCCTTAAAACTTTTTTATAAGAGAACAGAGCAAATTTTAATGGAATTGGACAGCAAAAGGACAAGAGAGCAAGTAAATTGTTATCTACAGATCATTACACAGATGTAAGGTATTCTTTGCAGTATTTGAAGCTATAAGAAATTCAGTGAATTCAATTCTGCACAAAAACTATCTCTCTGATAGTCGGTTAACTCTTTGCGGTTTCTGGCTGTCTTTGGTCACAACCAAAATTACTGAACTGTTACATGTCCCTATTTCCAAGGCTTTGTATTCATTTATGGAGTGGCTTACTGTTTACATTGTCTTTCTTTTTTCTGTTGCTGAAGTCATACTGGCTGTCTTCCTGCATTCTTGCCATGTTTTCTCTGAGTGCTTACATGACTGCTCTCCACCCCTGCTCCAGAGAGATGACTAGACATCTAGTCATCTCATATATTCAATATATTTAATTTGAATTAAATTTATTTAATTCAATCACATATATTTAATTTGTGTTAGAAAATTGCTTATAATTTCTATTTTCCCTTACTCATATAATTCTTTTCAGATACCAGCACACTAATGTATACCTTTGTTTTAGAAATTATTTACCTTACAGAAACAAGATTATTTTAAACACTTTTTTCTCTATCTTGCATTTCTAACTCAGCATCACCTTGTGCTGCTTTCTGAAAAAATTGTCTTGATTTGCTTTACTTTGTCTCTTTACATGTCTGGGTAAGATTTGGTGGTAAAATTATGAATGATAGTTTATTCTACCACCCCACTATTGATGAACATTTACATATCTTGCAGCTTTTGTCACTACAAACAATGCTGTAAAAAACACTTTCGCATGTTACATTTTATGTATTAAAGCTTTTGTTTCCAGGGGAGAAATTCCTACAGTTTATAATTGCTAGGTCTGAGAAAATATTTTTCATCTTAATAGAAACTGTCAAATGGCTTTCTGAAAAGATACCTCATATTTCTGCCAGCAATGGATGAAAATCCCTTTTTCTCTACATGCCCTCAATAGATATTTAAATTAGTTAGTTCTGATTAATATTATTTTCCTTATCAGTCTTGGGATAATTTCCTCTTCTTTTGCAAGGCAGAGAGAGAAATAACTCTTTGTGTTAAGCATGGAGCTTCAGGAACAGTTAGCAAATATTTTTCAAGCACTTAATATAAATGCAAAAACTGTGCAAGGTCTTGGTCAAATTAAAATATGTAAGTATAACCATAAAGGCATAAGGTCCAAGTGGGAGTAAGTTATAGCACAATGTCTCTACTTAGAAAGGTCTAGAATCTGTTTCCTCCTCATATATGACTTCTTAAAAGCTTAGTTTCCTCATTTATAAAGTGATTTTGATGACATTACCTACTCTTTGAGGATAGTTCTGAAAATTATTTGATGGTGATACACATAAATCATTTAGTACAATGTCTAGTACAGAGAAAGTACTCAATAAATGGAAGGAGTGAATTATTATTCTTATCATTATTATTATTATTAACTCTTAATGCATGAGAGTATTAGGTAATAAGATTAGACAGACAAGGCTAGGTAGGGCCAGAATGGAATGGATCATGAATATTCTGTTAAGAACTGCATTGTAAGCCCTCCCTGGTGGCACAACAGGTTAGGACGTAGCACTACAAGCTGGCCACAGCCGTTTCAGTGTGAGTTCGATCCCCACCCCGGAGGTGACCCACATGGAGTGACAGACCTCTCCTGACCCGCCCACTGTTCCCCTCAGCATTGTACTTTGTCGATCTGCCTGTTCTGCTCCCCACTGTGTCTCTGGTAAATCTCCTCACTGACCCTGCTCCTCTGGCTTGTACCTCAGTTTTGTATGAGTAAAATAAATAAATCTTTAAAAGAAGAAGAAGAAGAAGAACTTCATTGTTAAGACTACAGGTTCTAGAAGGAGAGAGGTATGATGAAATGGGATTCTAAGGATTAATTTCCTTTTCAGGCACGAATCTGTGTATAAACTCGGAAATCAAAAGGCTAGCAGCAAAAACAAGAAGGGGGTATACCAGTTATATGCTCCTTCTGTAAACAAGTATTTAACATAGTATCAAAGTGGCACAGCAATGGCACTGACTAGAAAAAACAGGCACCTGAGTCAACAGACTGGATGTTGACTGTAAACAACTCACACTGCTAAACCAGTACCAACTTAACAGACCTGTCCCTAAGAGAGAAGTCACCTTGATGACTTGAGTAGTAGCAAGTTATTAACTTGTATAAAAAGAAATCTGGAGGGAGATGGTTCTAGAATTGGGCCATTATGCAACGTTGCAGGAATTGCCAGGGTTTGCCCATTTTCCTCAGAAATCACCCTTCAGGTATAATCGGGCTTCCTCACCTTTTGGATGAGACAACTCTGTAGTATGTGTCATACATTCTCCTAGATGTCACCATAGGATGGAAGCCCTGTGTGGGCAAACCTCATACTACACACTCCACTGGCGTCCTTCCCTTCTCTGTTACTGATTCATCACTTTCCTACTGATATTTCTCCATTAAAGTTTTCAAAAAAAACTTTTTGAACTTAAACATTTTTCTCATGACTTCTTGAGGAGGCCAACTTAAGCAAAGTGTATAGACTTTCTATCTAACAGGACGGAGTGACCAGGCATCCCTCTCATTTTATCAGCAAAGAAAAATATTTTTCAGAAGCCCACAGCATCTTTTCTTTGTATATAATTGGCCACAAGCAGGTCACATGTCATGCCTAGCCATAAACTGAACAACAGGGGAAAATGAGATTAATGCAGAACACTGAACCCAATCATGATTCATATCCTGGCATAGAATAATGGCAGAAACTTGAATAAAATCAGAGTTATGTTCCTCAGCAAGAAGGAAAGATGGCTCCTGGGTAAGCTCCAACAATCTAGAAAAGACTTCTCACTTGGACAGGAGGCAAAAAGAGCATCTAACATGACATTGGCAGTAAAAATCATCTAAGTTTTAGACTGCGTTCATCATCCAAAGAATTCTGAGTCTTTTATCTTCCTTTTGAAAAAAATGAGATGTTTGTTACATTCAACTAGGTGATTAACCTAAATGAAACTGATCTACATATTTCTTACATGAAATGGGTTTAATACATCTTAATTGCTCACAATAGGAATAACATCTTTTATAGTGATTGGGAATTCACATTGTCCTCTCGCTTCATTATCTGAGTGTCCAAACATACATTAAAATGAATTAGAAATTGATTTGCCACATAACAGCTCTTGATTATACTGCCTCGTATAATCTCCCTACATGTTCCATACTAATAAGACACCTTACATAGGCATAGGATGACTGCCTGTATCATTTATTAATATCCAGATTATGTGGCCAAGACAGGTAATGATTGATATCTCAGGACACAACCAGTCTTTGGAGACAGAATCCAGAGTATATTCTTATTTTGTATGAATGTCTAATGAAAAGACCACAGTTTCCTCATCAACCCTCTCTTGACAAGCAGGAATTGGCTTCAGACTAGCCTTTGACTCAGAGTGAGCCTTGAGCTGCCATCTTACTTACTTAACTTTTCCTAAATCCCAGGCAACTGCACAGTTCAGTGTGATTATCTCCCAAAGGTGAGACCTCTCTGAGGAGGTCACAAAGAGAGAATTTCCCCTGGGTTGGGCCTGTCAAACATTTCACTGCAGGCAGGGAATGAGAAAAGAGTGAGTGTTCAGAACACAGAGCTGTCACTGAGCTAAGTCTTGCAGCATGAGCTGGAGCCCAGCTGCTAACGCTGCCCGGGGTATGTGAGAGGCATGAGGTGATAGAGTTTGCCTTCAGACAGAGCTCTTTTATCTTTGTTGGCATGGAAATAAATTGGTTTCACTTTTTATTTCCTCTTTAAAAGTCCTTTAAATTCTAACTAGCTAATGGAGCCAATTCCTTTTGCCACCCCAATCCAAGTCCATTAACAACCACCCCACATTTCATCATAACCTCATGCCCCTTTTCAAGCCACGCAATCGTTCACATCCAGTCTGTCCTGCCGGAGTTAAAATCCAAGGTATCTCGTAATTCCTGGTTGAGACAGAGGTGCACTGGGTGGGTATCAGTCAGTTCAGAACCCTTCACAGATTGTCTGCATGTCAATCTCAGCCTTGCTGCCTCTTTGGACTGACAGCCAGGAAGACAGACAATTATTAGGAAGTCACCTTTTGCCCTTCACTAATGGTGGGAGCTACAATAGTAGGGATGTAGGGGGACAATTTGTTGGGCCCCATCCTTTGAAACAAATGCTGAAGACTGTCCAAAGGAAGGGGTCTGGTATTAGTAAAGCTTTCAGCTTCTATCTCACTGAAGAGTTGTACATTGCACAGGCAAAGCCTTGCAAGATTTTAAATTTTTTTAAATGTTGTATATTCACTACATTTGCTATTTTATCTCCTGTTTTGATATGAAATAAATAGAAAAATCCAATATGTAGGCACCTGTGGTTCTGTATGTGGTGGGCATCTGTGACCCTGCATTATGGAAATGGAACAGAACAGAGCAGAAGGACTAGATCTGGCCCACAGCTGGTTTCAGAGAAAACAGAAACCAAAGAATGGCATGAGTGGGAGCAGCTGTAAAAAGAGAGGAATTCAAATTGAGGCTTTGGGATGTTTTTAGGAAGAAAATGCAAATGTGGGAAGATGTCCTTGACCTTGAAAAATTCTGGGAAACACTATGCCAATAGGATCTGCAAGAATTTTTAAGTCTAGGTCTACATCAACAAATTTGTTGCCACTTACCTATACTCACTAGTGAGCACTGGAAATGTGTCTAGTAGGAAATGAGATACATATCTGATTTTGAAAACTTCATGCCAAAATATGATATTATATGCTCAATAGTTCTTATATTGCATGCTGAATGGTAATAATGGCAATATACTAAGTTAACTAACATACATGATTAAAGTTAATTTCCTTTTGTAGCTATCACATGCCGAGACATCAAACTACTCTGTGAAGCCATAATAATCAAAACTGCATGATCCTGGAACAAAAACAGACACAGAGACCAATGGAATTGAACTGAAAACCCAGAAGTGAACCCACAAATTTACAGACAGTTAATCCTTATCAAAGTAGCAAGAACTATGCAATGGAACAAAGAAAATTTGTTCAATAAATTATGCTGGGAAAATGGAACTACTACATGCAAAAGAGTGATGCTAGACTACTACCTCACACCATACACAAAAACCAACTCAAAATAGATCAAAGAACTAAACATAAGACCTGAAACCATAAAACATATAAAAGAAAATATAGGTGAAACAGTATATGACATATACTTCAGTAACATCTTTAACAACACACCACCTAAAGCAAAGAAAATGAACGAAAAGATAAACAAATGGAACTACATCAAATTAAAAAGCTTCTGTAAAGAAAAAGAGACATTAACCAACACATAGAGACACCCTACTGATTGGGAGAAAATTTTGGCACATAGTACTCATGATAAGGGACTGATCACAAAGAGCTGTCAAAACTCAGCAAAAACAAAGTAAACAACCCAGTTGAAAAAATGGGAAGAAAAGCTAAAAAGATACTTCTCCAAAGAGGAAATGCAAATGGCCATAGGCATATGAAAAAATGTTCAACATCATTGGTAACCAGAGAAATACAAATCAAAATCACAATGAGATACCACCTTACGCCAGTAAGAATGGCACATGTCAAATACAACAACAAAAAAACTAGCAACAACAAATGTTGGCGAGGATGCAGAGAAAACGGAACACTCCTACACTGCTGGTGGGAATATAAATTGGTCCAACCACTATGGAAAGCTGTGTGGAGGTTCCTTAAATTGCTAAAAATGGACCCCTCATATGATCCAGCAATTCTACTCCTGGCCATTTACCTGAAGGTCACAAAAACATTAATTCAAAAGAGTACCTGCACACCTATGCTCATTGCAGCACTATTCACAATAGGTACCCTATGGAATCAACCCAAACACCCAAAAGTAGATGACTGGATCAAAAAGATGTGGCATATATACACAATGGAACATTACTCAGTAATCAAAAAAAAAAAAAAAAGTCATGCAATTTGCCACAACATGGATGGATTTGGAATGAATCATGCTCAGTGAAATTAGCCAAAAAGGAGAAGAAAAATGCCAGATGGTTTCTCTTATAGGAGGAATACTGGGGGCCCGAATAAGAAATAAGGGTGGAAAAGGTAATTATAAAAAAGTAAAAACCAAAACCACAGACATTTTGGGGGTAGAAGGAAGGAGGAAACTGGATCAAAACAGGGGAGGGAAGTACACAAGGGACTACAGTGATGGTGCACGGTGATGGTGCACGGGTCAATGGGTAGCAGGAATTTCTTGGGGATAGAAGATAAAGCATAGTATGTATAAAATAAACAATGTTGTAAAATATATATAAAATTAAAAATTAAATAAATAAAATATAAAAACTAATAATTTCCCTTGTTTCTTTTTAAAATTTTTAATGCAGGAACTGAAAACTTTTAAATTACAAACGTGGCTGACAAATGACATATCTGTTATGTCTCTTTGCCAAAAAGACAAAAAGAAGCAGAATTTCCAAACCCAGGGCAGTAAGTTCCCAAATTGAAACTTTGTTCTTCTTCTCTAGACCCCTGAGCTTCATTTCCCTGAGAAGCCCTAAAATCAGCCTCAGTAGAGCAGTGAGGTTGTGTCATGATACCGCTTCAGAAACAACCATGACTTCTGTTTAAGCATTAACTCTCCATTAACTAAAAGAGCCCAATTTGGGGGATGCTGATGTCACAGGAACTAGCAAACTGGAAAAAAATGTGTGAATTCCCTTCTCTGCACCAGTTGTTTTGGCTTTCTGTATTGCCATAGAAGTTTGCATCTCCTTGCTATCCTACAAAACACAGCCTTTCTATTTCAAAAAGCATGCCTTCAGAAGTACCAGTGCCCTCCCTTGAGTGGCAAGGCACCAAGCTCAAAGTCATTTCTTAGTCTGTCAGGAGGCAAACTGAATATCCTAGAAATGAATACTCTTCTATTTGCTCAAGTATTGAAGCTTTTTTAAAAAATCCTACTGACTTATTTTATTACTGAAATTCACAGAACATTTTGTGAAAGCCGGTTTATTGGTAAGTTTTGGTTTCAAATATCTTTTTAATTTTTTAAGTTTTGTAACTGTTTTCTTTTTGTAAGGAAACCCCTTCATCTGATTCACAAAAAAAATGAATGACTTATGCAAAGTTTAGACACTTTATCTGCTATCTATACAATGCATGAAGTTCCAGGCTCCAGATTTGTTTTTAAAAAATTATGAATATCATGACAAAAAAACCTACACAGTACAGAGGAATATAAAGGAATGGGTAATCAACATTTCCCCTGGGGAGATGAGGAAAGCTGTAAGAGCTTTTGAGTTCAGACTTTTTAACCTACCACTCCACCTCCTTCTCATACATACTAACCCACTTCTCCCCCAAAATCTAGATCCAGATTAGAGTATCTAGATCCCTAGGGGCATTCTACTTGGATGCGTCAGAGTCATCCCTAACTTAACATGCACAACAGTATCTCACTTTTTCACACGAAAGAAGAAAGGAAACCCAGTTCTCCATCACCCCCAAATGCTTTCAATTACCACATCTCAGTAAATGTCATCTCTCCATTTTAAAACATACCCATCGCGTCAACCTTGACTATCCATTTCCCTCCACATCACCCCTGCCAAACCACCCATAAGTTCTATCAATATAAGCTACCATCATCTCTCACCAAGGCTAATGCCACTCACCCCTACATAGAATCACCCCACTCCTTTCCCTCCATTCTAATTTCTAGGTAACATCATACATGAGCTCCCACAAGTGTAAATCAAATCATGTTGTTCTCCTGTTCATTCCTATCATGTTGTTCTCCTGTTCATTCCTATCAATGGATCTTAATTGCCCATGAAATGAAATTCCAAACACTTATCTTGGTATCTGCAAAGACATCTTAACATTACAAACACACACACACACACACACACACACACACACACACACAAACCCACCAGCCATAAAGGGGAATAAGATAAATCGACTTACTTTGAAATTAATAACATCTGCTCATCAAGAAAAGTAAAAAGTCATCCCACTGAGGAAGGGAAGTATTTGTAAAACATGTACCTGACAAAGGATGTAGAACTAGAATATAAAAGAATTCAGAATATATCAACAAGACAGAGACTGCTCAATAGAAAAATGAACCAAATACATAAACAAAAGCTTGGCAAGAAATACCCAATTGACTAACATACATGTGAAAAGGGACTCAGCCTCATTAGTCGCCAGAGACTAATTAGAGCCACACTGGAAGGTCACTCGACCCATGAGGTAATAGTTAAGATGAAAACGACAGAAGGGCTGTGGAGCCACTAGAAGGCACACACATTGCGGGTGAGAGTGTGCATTGGTGCAAAATGGCTGGACAACTTCCAATATCTAATGAACTGAACTATGCATACCTTCCACCCTAGCAGCCCACCTTAGGTACAAATACACACATCCCAGAAATAGACACATACATCCACCCAGAGAGAGGCACAATATTGTTGTTAGCAACACTATTCGTAAGCACACCCAAAGTGGAAATTAACTAGATGTCCATTAATGATAGATAAATATAAAATTTTGCAGATAATCACACACCAGATTATTCAACAGAAATAAAAATGATTTTGAGTGCATTTAAAATGTGGTTAAATTTGAAGATCATACTACTGAACAAAAGAATGCTGAGTGCGTGATGTGTATATACGATGCTAGGAACCAGACAAAACAAATGAAGGCTGTTAGGTGAAGTTTAATTACCCTTAGCAGGAGTGGGGCCACATGACTGGAAGGGAGACAGTGGGGGGGCCCCAAGTTGCTGTCTGTGTTCTGTTTTTCAAGGAGGGTGTTCATTATGCATATATATGCGGTGTGAGAAAATGTATTAAAAGTATACTTACTATTTTTGCACTTACCTGTATTTATCAATGAAAGTTATGGAAAAAAGTTTGAAGTTCCACCTTCAATCTGCAAGACTCCCTCCCTCTCCAACCTCACCCTGTGCTCCTTTCTTCACTCTCCCTGCAGAGGCATAGCGCCTTGTATTAGCTTCTCACCAAGCTCATTGCTACTTCAGGACCCTTGCTCATTTTATTCCTTCCCTCTGCGTGCTCTCTTAGTGCCAATTTTCCCTTTCCACACATCTCCTGTTCTGGCTGCCACACACAAAGTAGGCTCCCTCCACTATTTTCTGCCTCAAGCGCTTTCCTCCCTCCTTCATAGCTCTTATCATGATCTTTGTGATTTTATTTGTCTGTGTCATCCAGAGAAGTGTTCTTTCTGGCTAGAATGTTAGCCTTTTGATGCTGCAGATTGAGGTTGTTCACCACACTGCTTCAGAATGAGGGTGAGGCACTCCCCAGTTTTCCCAGGACTATCTAAGTGTTTAAAACTTAAAGACCCTCATCCAGGGACATCCTCAGTCCTGGGGAAAATGACGTGGTTGGTCATGCTAGTCAGAACCTGCTGCACCACCCTTAATGTTGGTCAAACAAATGGATAAAAAATATGGAAGCACTGTCCAGGAGAATGAAAAATAGTACTTAATTCTAAAGCAGACATAGGAAAAAGGAAGAGATCGGGTTGGAGGTCTCTGCACCCAGCAGGACCTTTCTCCTGTGTTTGCTGCATCTGACTACATGTTAGTACAACTTGGTAATGTCTTGGGGTTTTAAGTTGCTCATATGGTTGGTTGCAAATCTTCCCCAGGCCTCTTTTACTTCATGGAAAGTAAACTGCTGAAAGACAAAGTAATAGCCACTGCCTGCAAACATGCTGGTCAAAACATTTCACTTAAATGATCATGCAAGGCTGGCATCCTGAGGAAATGGAAGCCCTTCAGAAAACTCACCATTAGTCTGTCAGTGGACAAGTCTGCAGCCTCTTCAGACAATTTTCTTCTCCCTCATGCGTGTCCCTTTTGGATGATCATTTCCTCAGCAGAAAGTGACACTTTCTGAAACTGAAATGATGACCCAAGTGTGTGACTCTTTCAGCTTTCACTCAAACCTTTTTTTAAGCCACCGAGAGCTCAGCTTCATTAGCAGAACAGCTTCGTGACCTATTGTTCCTTATTACTTGTGCCTTTGGAAGGGGTTAGCAAGCCAAATTCAACTGACATGAAAGAGCAGCAATTATCATGCCTGGAGGTACAAGTTGGTGGATGGGACATCACAGGAGACATGGGCCGTTGGTTATGGTCATTTCTCACGTCTCCCACACACTCACACTTCTGTAGTCCAATATTTCAACCTGGATTTATTGGAGAAAACACATACAAATAAATACACTGTACCACTGTCACTTCTAATTCTCCATCGCATACTTTTTCTGCCCTGTCATTTTGCAGCTCTTCCAATTAGAGCCCATTTCCCTGTGCACTGATGTTCAGCTTAGCCATGCAGCTTGAGAGTGGTGTTATAACAGTTCCAAGCATAAGTCTTAATACACATCACATATTTTTACTCATTCTCTTCATCACAATGAGAAGGGTCTGTGTGGTATGTCTCACTGGTGCCAGGAGGATGTAGAGCATCCCTGCCCCAATCCACAACTTCATTCGAGCAGGCCACAGTGACATGAGCAAAGCCAAGATCTGTCAACCAATATGTAGACACATGAGAGAGAATGGAAGAACAGGTGAATATGTGACTGTAGTCTCAGCTACTGAATTGGGTGGTTTTAGGCAGCACAGTTTCAGTAAAAGACAGTTGATATAATGAGTCTACCTATGACTTGTTTCTGTCCTAAAACTCCTAATGAAAGTCAACCTTACCAACCTCCTTCACAAGGTCAATAGCAGCTCTCTGGCAAAGAAAATGACCTCAGCTAGTAAAACCAATTGAGTAACCAGTGTATGTCAAGTACTGATAACAAAGGTGAACAGTTTTTTCTTCCTGAACAAGCTCAGGGTCTGGGTGGGATACAGACACCAAAGACACTATTTTACCATAATTGCTTAGGGATAAAATTAGAAAATGCACTTACAATATTCACAGTGATGGTAAATGATAACCCCATCATCTAGGAGACTCATTTCCATGGTGGGAAAACTATGCACTGAGAAGATGGGGACCCAGTGACAAGGCAGTGATGCAGGCGTGGGGCCATTACCTAGCCCTGAGTGACCACATTTCTGACCAGTGTGGTAACAAGCATAGGGTTCCAGGCCCTTCAGTGCAAAAGCCACTGCTGACTGTCATTTTGGGTAGTGTCTACACAGAACACCAAAAGTAACTGTCTCCCTGTTAGAATGAGTATTATAAAAAGAAAGAAAGAACAAGTACAACATAATTCTGTTTATATAGTTGCATATTATTCCCATCAGTGAGACTGAATCATCTAATCGACTCATCTTTTCATAAAATCAATAACTTAAGCACTGCATAAATAGTGCCTGGGGTGTGTACTCAGTGAAGCCCATTCCATGCCTGGGAGCCATAAACAGTCTCAGGGAGCCCGAGCTAGGAGCCACAGTCAACAGTGCCACTGCTTTCTGTACCTGGCAGAGGCATTTGGATATGCTTGGCTCTTTCAGACTGTAGGATGTGGTGCAGGCATTTTTCAGTACACCCTGATGCCTCCTGTGACATCTCTCTGGTCAGCTGCAAGACGGTCATGCAAAAACACCCCCACACAAGGAGGCTGTGATGTGCTAAGCCTGATTCTGTGAGCCAAGCCAAAGGGAAGTGATCCGGGAGTGCTTTGGCAGTGAGTCTGAATCCAAAACAGTCTGGAGAAAGAGAAAGCAAGGTTTAAATTAAAAAGGATTGAATTAAATAGACAAAAGGAGAAGATAGAACCTTGTAGCGGTAATACATTCTGCCAATTCAAAGCCCAGGAAATAGTGGATGGGAGAAGATGGGAACATAACAAACCTCCAAGCCCACCTGAATCAACCATGCTCATCTGACAGAAAACAGTGTGTGAGCAACACAAGGAGGGTGCTGCCTGGGGGCCCATGAGTTACCTGTCTCTACACTCCTATAACATAAGATTTTTTAGGTAAATCAGGGGTCACTAGACCTAACCGTACATTGGAGAATGTGGATTTCTGCAGAAAGCATGGAGTTAATACTATCCATTGGTCTAAGAAACACTGCCAGGATCTGTCTGTTTTCTTTACATATGTATTCCCTTTCTGTCTCTTCTTCCCCTTCCTATCAGCTTTCATTTCTGTGTTTTTAAGGTACATATTATAAATGCATACTATTTGCTTTGAGAATATTTTCATTGTATTTAAGTAGACTGTTGTGCATCTCACTCTGACTCTTCCAAGTTCTATTGATTGTTAGCTTTCTCATGCCCAGCCTCATTGCCACGTTGTTGAATGCCATTCATGTGGATAAATCACATGTACCTCTGCAGTTGGAATTACTTCCAACTGCTCACTACTATAAATGATGCTAGGACTATAAAACCTTTACACCGAAGGCCAGTGTGGGAATTTGGAGGGATACATTCAGGAGCAGCAGAAGTGCACAGACATCATATGACCCACACGCCAGGTTATATCCCAGGAGCACCGCACCCATCTGCCCACCCACCACTCTCTCCCCAGTCAGATGTCAGATGATCTTGTCAGTCTAATAGATGCCAAGTAATATCTGGGTTTTTCCTCTTTTATAAACTGTCTGCTCTTATCTTTTACCTATTTTTCAGTTGGAAGGAGTTTTTTGTTGTTGTTGATTTTTTAACTTTACTTGCATATTCTAGAAATTGATAATTATCAGAATAGACCCTGAAAATATTTTCTCTCAATATGATAGTGTCGCATCCTTAGGTGAAACATCTCAAGTCAAGTCGTCAATTTAATTTTTAAAAGAGATAATGGACAAGTTGGATGCTATATGTTTAGATGGATTTGTAATTAATAACACTGTTTCTCAAGATACAAGAAGGGGGTGATATTTGTTAGTACTCAAAAAATATCTAAGACCCCTGATGAAATTGAGAACTAGAGGCTGAGGCACTTTTTTTCTCTCTCTCCCCCACCCCATTTTCTCTCATTTCTACTGCTCCATCTCTATCACATGAATACCTGTGCCAAACACTTAAATTTCCAAGTCCTCAGTTCAGCTCATCAATAACTACATATCCCCAATTCCAAATCCCAGCATAAGGACTAATAGGCCCGTCTGTCCAATGGCCAGAAGATGGGGCCCTGTCCACAGGGACAGTGTTTCAGGAGCACACTTAGTGGAGGCTCTCAGAAAATCATGGCTGTACCAACACCACATAAAGATAGAGACAGACCGAAGTTGGCACATAAGGGGATGTGAAATTGGTGTGGGGTGTGTCTGGACACAATGATAGTTCTTATCTGTTTTCTTTGGTAAGACCAGAGCGGGCCTGGACTTCAGTTCTGATTCTTGAACTGGCTCTGTTGTCACTCTTCTGAGAGTGACCTGCTGTCCTGTGGGTATCCCAATAATTGGTGAAAGGCCTACTATGTCCCCAATCAGTCCAATAAGATGTTTCTACATTCTGGCTTTATTGAGACACCATGTTTCAAAACCTGAGGCCCCTGATTAAGATAGAAGATTCATTTCCCATGAAAAGCATCTTCACTAAAGAGTTAGTGTGTATATTATATATATATGTATATGTATACACACACACACACACACACATACACACACATATACACACAGTGGCTCCACACTGTGTACACATTAGACTGATTCCACATCTTATGTATACTAGACAGCATGTATATATATTATGGATATCTTACTTTCTTTTATACATACACTAATAAATATAGTTAATATTACTGAGTTCCCATTATGAATCAAGCTCTGGGCTAAGTGCTTAACATAATTTTCACTCAATACTTATGATCCTCCCACATAATAGCTATAATCCTCACAGCAACGCTGTGAGGAATTAGTATCATTCCCAACTTTAGTTAAGAACTTGAGAGGCAGATGATTAAGTAACCTGCCCAGAGTGATAAAGTGGCAGGGGTAGACCTCAGATCCTGATGCATCTAGTGGACAAGCTTAACTGGTCCTCAACACATAGTCCCCTACCCTTCTCTGTGTGGCTTGTTTTAGGGTTCCATTCCATTGATCCTTTGCTATTGTTATCAACCTTAAGACACAAAGACTCCAAGGCATTAACTTTCTAGTTGCTTTACATCGTATACTATGTCTCAGTTTAGACACACACCTATAAAAGGAATGATAAACCTAGTGGATGAAAGAGAGCCAACAGCATATAAATATAAGAACCTAACTTGTACAGTGAAGGAAATCCTTAGTATGCAAATACAATGCAAAGACTTAGGTGTAACCTGGGAACCTATGGAAAGATGAAAAATGGATGAGCCCAGGAAAAGGAGGAACGTCTTGGATCTAGTTGTCAGAGGCATTGTCTGAAAATAAGGGAATAGCACTAAAGAAGGAGAATCCCAATCTCCAGGAAGACCGAGGGGCCTGGCTATAGCAAACACCACATTTAATTCTTGATTGTGAGTTTCCTCCCTGATTACCAGTGGGAACCACTGCAGCAGAGTAGAAGACTCACTCCAAACCCAGAAAATCCCATATTGAATCCTTCTGTCTATCATTAGAAATTTGACCTGAAATTTTTACTTTGTCTCCCTGAGCTTCATTTTCCTCATCTACACAATAATCGTCCCCTTGCTCAGTTATTGTAAGGATTAGAAATGACTTCTTGTCTTCATGAGTGACACACAGAAGATGTTCAGTCAGTTACTATTTATGACATCGTGAACGAAAAGGGAGAACATTATGGGCTTTTTTCCCTAGTGATATTCAGGGACCTCATCATTGTGACTGGGCTCCTCATTCCAGTGAATCTTTTGAGACTAATATATCCCCATCTCTTCTCAAAAAGAGAGAAAGGCCTCCTTGCCCTGCTTTTCCAGTTTAGAAATCGCTCATATTAAAAATGACAAAAACCTTAATTTAGGCTGGGATTTCACTGGTCCATATGACTAGAAAGGCCACAAAAATGCTGGTTTGAAGACCAACTAGATACAATGTATAGCCCTGGATTTCAGGGTTTTCTCCCTTTCCCTTGATTTTGTTTATCCCCTGCATGGGCTCTATAATGTGGTAAAACAGAGAGAGGAGAGAAGGAGCAAGAAGGAAGCCTATAGCTACAGCTTTATATATTCAGCTTTTAGCAACATCATAGAAATATTCTCCCTCCCCCCCGCCACCCCGGTCTCGGTCAGGCCTAGGAAAGGCAGGATTACTCACTTCTTGGAGGAACTTGGCTCCCAAGACCCTGAAAAATTCCATTGGAAAGTTTAGGCCTAGGTCTCACACCCATCCCTGGGGTTAGAAGCAATAACTACTTTCTCAGAGTAAGGTGCCCTGAGAAAAATACAAGTGATGTCTGCAGAATAACGTGGACCTGGCAGTCAAAAGTGACTGATACATACCATAAGCCATATTTAAGATGAATGAAAATGACAATAACTAACATCTATTGAATGTTCACTGTGCTCTGGAATAAGCGCTTTTCACTACCTCATTTAATCCTTATAATAATGATGCAAAATACATTATTATTATTCCTAATTTAACGGATGATGAAATTGAAATACAGACAAACTAAGTAATGTGTCTGATTTCATGGAGCTAGTAAATAGCAGGGTTGATATTTGAACTTAATTTGACTACAGAGTCCATGCCTATTGAAAAATGCCTCTACCCCCACCAAAGGTAGCTAGATACTAAATCCCTGGAAAATGTGGATATGTTACCTTCTGTGGAAAAAAAAGAACTTTGCAGATATGATTAAGCTGGTATCTGGAGATGGGCAGACTATTCTGAATTACCCCCGTGGGCTCTAAAGTGTCTTTATAACAGGGAAACAAAGGAGATGTGATTGTTAGAGAGGAAAAGTTGATAAGATAATGACAGCAAAAGGGAAATGCTATATTTTGAAAATGAAGTAAGAGGCCACAAGTCATGGATTACAGGTGGTCCCTAAAAGTTAGAAAACATAGGGAAATATTCACCTTGTGAGTCTTCAGAATGAACCTGTCTCACTCTACCCAGCTTGTAAAGCTGACTCTGGACTTCTGATCTCCAGAAGTATAAGAGAAGAAAATGTTGTCTCAAGTCACTTTATTTGGTAGTGATAATAACTTAGAACAGCTAAGAGAAACTAATACCTTTGCCAAGGCAGCGCTTGTGCACACACACACACACACACACACACACTCCACATCTGAATGCACATGAGATGTGCTGTGCCCATTTCCTGGAGAGGCCTTGCACAACAGTGCACTTCCAGAGAAAAGCGGTGGCACACTGTCAGCTTCCACTTCCCCCCAGATTCCCGGTCTACTCGTGCTCTCTACCCTCCTCAGTACCCAGAAGGCTGATGTTTGTCGATGATACCAGCTGGGTCCCTGCCCTCTGGCAGTACACAGAAGGCCGGCTGCATGTGAGCCCTTCTGGGCTGAAGTCTTCGCTCCTGTGGGGGCTCTTATGGGGGAGCCCTCACACCACCATGTCTTTCCAGATTCCCACAAGCACTCCCTTACCCCTTCAGGCCCTGAGTGGCAGTGCCCCCCAACACTCCCAGCCCAGGGTGTACTGTCCCTTGGACTCTCTTGTAGGTCCCTATACCCTGCTCACACTTTTGTAAGCTCTACTTATTATGTCTGCTTTGAGTATACTTTTGTTTCCCCTGGGAATCCCATGGATCCACTGGTGCAAAGCAATCAGGAAGAGAGACTTGGACAGCCAGAAGTCACAAGGAGAAGGTATAGATGGCAAGAGAATCTCCAAGACAATCTATAGGATAGTTAAGGAGAAATGACAAGGAGATGGACACCTCAGCAGTACTTCTGTGGCCTGTTGACTAGACTGGGCCCTGAAAAGTCACAGCTCTGTGGAACCATCTTAGGCTGCACTTCCCCAGAAGTAGGTCTTGCAAGAATTTCAGTCCTGAGCTGAAAACTGAGCATACGAGCAGGCAAGTGACAAGAGAGACAGGGAGGCGAAGGTCACCAATAAAGGTCGCTAATCTGTGGTATCTGTCCTAACCCATATACTTCAGAATACTCCCTCTGGAAAGATGAAGGTCAAGGACAGTCACATGCCTGCTCCATCACTTGAGGGATCCATTGAGGGATACTTCCAGGGAGGACGAATGAGCAGGCCAGGCTGGAGTACAGAATTCACAGAGAAGCCCCAGCCCCAGCGTAGGAACAAGATAGGAGACATAGATGCAGGCAGTGGAGGCCTTTGGACTATAGGACAGGAAAAGCCTGGGGGTCAGGGTGGAGGGGTGGGAGGGTGGGGGGTGGGCAGCGAGAGCTTCTGCAGGTGGGTTTTCTCCCCAAAACTCGAGCATCAAAGAAAGCTGAGCGTCTCTGAATTGATTGAGACTGTTAAGTGGAAGTGGCTCAAAAGAGAAATTAATTTGATTTACAGACAGAGGAAAATAAATTTCTTTTACATCTGAGTTTATAGATGGTGATTCATAACTACTCAGTTTAAAAAAACAAACCCATTCCAGCGAGCACCAGCATAAAGAAGAACTAATTATAAGTACACTGGGATCTTTCGTGGAACCCCAGTGCTAGAGGCTGAACTTTATTGGGGCTGGAAAATGGAACTGCATCAGAAGGAGTGTGGCCAATCCTACCATGTGTGCCTGGGCCCTATTTTCAGCTCGCCTGACTTGGCCTGGTCTCTCACAGCTTCTGCTGCTTTTTCCACTTTGCCTTGTCTCTGTCTCTCTGTTTTTCTTCCCTTCTGGTTTTCTTCAATTTGCTTATATGGCTCCCCACATAGCAACTTCATCTCTGTTAGGACAAATTTAACAGGTCCCACAAGATTCCCCGCTCCCTGGCGTACATGCCTGGTCTCAATCCCACAGTCAGGTTATCTAAGGCACAGCTGACTTTTAAACAAGGGACCATACAGGTGGGCCTGACCTAATCAGGCAAAACTTGAAAGGGCCAAAGCTATTCCAGAGAAAAAAATTAGATGTGTGAGAGGGATTAAATGTGAGATTATCTATTGCTGACTTTGGAGATGAGGGACCCCACATGGCATGAATTGGGGGTAGGCTCTGAGAACTAACTAGACCCCAGCCAACTGCCATCAAGGAAGCAAGAACTTCAGTTCTGCACAACACACATGAAACTACATTTGGCCATGCCTGAAAGAGCTTAGAGATGAATTCTTCCCCAGAGCCTGCATCGAGAAACAGTTGAGTCACAACAACTTCAGTCCTCTTTAACTGTTAAGTCCTGTGCTAACTCAGCCCCACAGCCTGGATTTCTGACCTACATAATTGTTAGCTAATAATAAGTGAGTGTTGTTTCATACTTCTAAATAGAAATTTGTTCCACAATAATAGAGTATTAGGATAGCATTTTGGCACTACAGTCTCCTAATTAACTCTAGTCCAAACATTCTAGTCTCCATGTTCAGAAGCAACAGAGTTGGCATATCCCTGGCTGGGTCATGGTCCATCACCAAACTAGCCTCTTCTAGCTACTGGGCCCAGATGTTTCCCATGACTCACTCAGAGGAATTGCTGACATACAGCCCCAGGCAAGAGGACACAGAGGAGCACATTGGCCAGCGTGTTCAGCTACTGCCCCTTGAATCTTAAGCCTTCCACTGGTCTATACCTTGCCTGACAGGAGGCTACCTAGCCGGTGAACTCATCAAAGGCAAAGAGGCGTTATGAGTTGATAGACACATACAGTTGCAGAAGACAAGAAGACTGGGTGCAAATCCACATCACTCCACTTATTGCTCTGTGAGATTAAGCGAGCCTCTTAATCTCACAGGACCTCTTTCTTCATTTGTGATATGGGACGGATGTGGGGCTGCTGTAAAATTAAATGTGTAAGACCTTTGTGAGTCCATAATGGATATTGATTCCCTTCTGTCATCAGTCCTTTGTCTATGTCCACCAGAGCTGTGTGCAAGACAGTATAAGCTCACTCACAGCTTCCTGAAATCAAGCAAATGCAGAAATCCACATCCTGGCTGGCTGACTGTGGATGAAACCCACCTATCACATGCAGCAAAGCTGTGGGCAGAGGATGGACAGGTCCCCCAGTTGTGAGTTAGCTGAAAAGGTAACAATCAACAGTAAGATGAAGGCATCCAACATTACTTACAGGCATCCTGCACTGAGGGCCACCTGCTGAGCTGAGGGACCCCTGTTAAAGCTTAAGAAGGACATTTTATAGAATCGCTCATACCCAGTTTTCCATAAGAAGAGAAATTCAGAGACATGAAATGACTTAGGCCAGCTAGGAAGCTGCAGACTCAAATTCCACCTGAGTCTGTAAGACTCCAAAGCTTTTACCCACTCTGCTTGAAATTGCCATAAATGTGGAGTTCCCCTGTTGGAAACAGGGTTCTGACTGATGGAAGTGCTTGTGGTACCCATGCAGCTTGAGCCTGAATGATAAGATATAATCCCTTTCTTTGACCACTGGGCTTTTTTCAAATCTTTAAACTTTCAAGAGTTTTTTATATCACTGGGCAAAAAAAAAAAAAAAAAAAAAAAAAAAGTCTCCACGAAAAGCATAATGAGTTTCAGTCTGCCAAACTGAAAATAGCTATTCAAAAAAGAGACCAAAGCAATCCATCCCCTTGCCTAAGGGGACACCCCACCCTTAGAGCTTCCAAACAATTTCTGTTGGTTTTCATTTGTTTCAAAAATTAACGTAAAATAAAAGGACTCTTGTTTACTGTCCTTAGAAGCCAAGGGTCTCCAGTTTTGGTCTTTAGTTGTTTTGTTGTGTTTTCTCAAGAGAACTCCCAAGTGACTAAAACTTCTCTGCTCTGTGTGGGATAACCCTTGGTCACTGCTGACAAACATTATTGCTCTTGGGAATGTGGGATTTGTTCATTCCATACCCAGTCAGGGTATAGGATCCTCTACTCTCTGCCTTTACTTTTCACAGCATGGGAGAATGAGCCTGGGCTGCTACAAATGCCCAGTGGTTGCTTTGAGAGTTTTTTGTTTGTTTGTTTGTTTGTTTGTTTTTTAAGATTTATTTATTTGCACACAGAACTCGGGTACAGGCCAGAGGTGCAGAGGCAGTGAAAGGATTCACCAGAGACAGAGCGGGGAGCAGAACAGGCAGATTGACAAAGTACACTGCTAAGGGAGCAGCAGGCGGGTCAGGAGTGGTCTGCTGCGCCATGTCACCTCCGGGGCTGGCGGGGTTCGAACTCATGCTGAAGTGGCTTTAGCCTCTTAGTGCTGTGCTTTAACCTGCTGCGCCACCAGGGAGGGCCTTAACTCTCTGATTTTTGTGTCTGATGTGAAATAAGGAACTAACTTTACTCTTTTGTCACACGGAAAATCTTTTCTGCCTCTATTTATAGAACAGTCTGATTTCTTGCACAGATTTGAACCAGGTATACTTGAATTCAAATCTTGAGATTTCTCTGGGTCAACTTCCTATACATCCCTATACCTCTGTTTCCTCATCTCCATTTTGCAGAATATACATGAGGATTAAACAAATGACATGGGCAAAGGGTCTCACAAGAGCATTCAACTAAGATGACTCCCTACCTCCTTCTGGTCAACATCTTGCTGAACATCGATTAATTATTAGTGTCAAGTGGATGGGAGAATAAGTACTAAGTAAATGAATATTTACAAACCATACAGCTTTTCAAAATAGCTAAGAGCTCTCCAGCTAGCCAACCATGTGAGGTCTTCACATTTACCACCCTACTAAGAAGTTTTGGTTTTTTTTTAGCCAATCTGTGACCTCACATGCATTTTCACTGCAAGAAAATAAGCTTTAGAGAGACTCTCACCTAGGAAAAAGGATTACATGTTGCTTCCTATGCCAGAATACAATTGAGTGGGGGAAATAATCGAATAATGAAGGTTTCACTTTATTTCTCTTTTCTCCTCCATTCACTAGTAGGAAGATTATGAGTTTTGAAGTTGGTTAGAAAGGTTTCCAGTCCAATCCTGTGACTTGCTGGAAAATTACTGCAATATGTCCAAGCCTCCGATTTCAGATCTGTGATATGGGCATATCACTTCTTACCACTATACCTTCTTGGAGAGACTAGAGATGATGTGGTGCAGGTTATGGAAGATGTTCAATAAGCAGGAACATTAGTTCTTCCCCCCAAATAGTTGGTATTAATCACAGGCAGAAATGTCTGTCCATAGGAACATGAAAGATGGCAGTCCCTTTAGTATGCCTGGGAGATGGTGGGCATGCAATAACTCTTTGACGAATGACTAAAATGGAAAGGTGATTTGTCTGCAACTGTCAAAAGGAAAAAGGCTTGTATCCTAAAACCTGGTTTGGTGGCACGGAAGTTCAACTCATGACAATAGCTCCAATTCACAATAATTCAGCAAGAATCAGGACCGTTTAGTCTAAAAATCTTGTCCTTCTTTCAGCTCCTCTTTGACATGGTTAAAGAACTGATGATTTAAGGGCAATTGTGAGCAGTGACACGACCCATTAGGTGTTAGACTGAAAGTACCAAAAGTAATGTCTCCATGGTTGCCAGAGTGACTATTCTCTGGGAAAAGAAGCAGATAGCAGATATCCATGGAAGAAAGGTTCCCCCACCCTCTCCCGGCAAGCCCTCTGCCCACATTTGAAAACACAAGTCATTCACATCAAGGCCACTCACTGCACTCAATCATTCAGTTGGGATTCAACTCTTTCTGTCAAGAAAAGGATGCATGAAATGCCATCCAGAAATTGGATAAAAGGGGAAAGAAAAGGGTCAGGCAAAGATTGAAGGACCCGAGAGGAATCCCCTGGGCTGGGGTTTGCAAAGTCATGCAGAAGTTCAGACCTAACATTTAGCGGGATAGATGTAGTTGTCTGTCAAACATCAAGCCTCGTTGGCAAAGCTGTCAATCACTACTCGAAACTACGAAGTCCCCATGTGAACTGGCCAGGACCCGGGAGGATGGCCACAAGATGAAAATTCAGATAAAGAAATGCCAGTGAGCCCAAAGAGCATTAGAATACTTAATAACACTGGTGTTCTGGGACACAAAAGCCTTCTCTCTACCTCTGACATATCCCCTCCTCCTCATTCCTCTTCTTTTCCCTCTTACTTCTCACCTCCTTTCACCAATTTAGGAATCCTGACAAAATTGAAGGCACAAAACATAAGCTTATTAGACAGAATATCTATTTATCTGACATCTAAGTTTCTAAGAGCCTCATTTAAAGGGAATTGTTTTATTTTCTCTCCTTTTATGAGAAAGAACTAAAAGCTAGTTGATGTGATGATTTAATGTTTTAAATAAACTAACTTCAGGGAAAGGTACAGTTGAGTGTAAGTTTTAAGTTTTTTTAAGTCCGTCCATCCATCCATACACCCATCCATCCATCCATACATACACCTATCCTTTATTTACCTACCTATCTACCTAGTTTTGTAAAATTCAACAAATACTTTCTAAGCACTAGCACAGACTACACTTTTCTCTCTGCCTCATACCACTTTCACTGCAAATTCATGGTCTACAACCTCCACTGGGCCTTCGGCGCTGCCTGAAGTCTTCCTACATTTCCATGGCCAGTATTCCAATTATGCACCTTGGTAATGTCAATCTAAAAATTACCAGAGCTTCTACCTTATCACCCCACTCTTGACTTAAAAGTCCCTCTCCCAACACTTCTCAGAGAAAACTCAAGTCATCAGAAAAGAGCTTTCCCATCTGCCTGCCTCCAGGCTCACCTGCCTACATTCCTTCTCTACATTCCTTCTACTAACATTGCCATATTTGTAAATACACCTCAGTTTCATCATCCACTTTGGCTGCTTTCCACTCTCTTTATGCTCTTTTAGTAATCTTATGCACACTTACGACTTCCACAAACTGACAATGCCCAAGTCTATTTCTGTGGTCCAAAACTTTCTTCTGAGTTCTAGACTCAAAAATCCAACTTCCTGTAAAGCATCTTTGCTAAGATGACACACCAACACGTCCAAGTATCCCAAATGGATGTAAACGGCCTCCACCTGTCTCCCCAGGTGCACCATCACTCATCCAGTTGACACTTCCAGAAACAATAATGACACCTGTTTGCTTCACTCCCCTCCACACCCATTCCTGATTCTACCTCCTTCCTATCCTTCCTACCCTTCAGCCATTTGTGTTTCTCCAGTGCTACTGAGTTGCTGCCACATTTTATGGTCTCCTGTCAGTATCTCTTTCACAAAATCCCAACAGATACAGGTACTGCAACTACTTTAATTCCTTTTATTCTGTAGCCAGAGTGAGCTTTATTTAGGCTTCAGCTGAATAAAATTTTTGAAAATATAAATAGGTATAAAGAATAATAAAATGAACTCCTATACTCCAGCTGCCCAAAATTAACAATGTTGCTTCTAAAATCAGAATCTTACCATACAAATATGTTCAATGGCTCCCATTTGTCCTTAGAATCAACTTCACACTTATCTGCAAGGTTGACATGCTCTGAGACCCAGCCTCTTCTCACCCCCACTTCCCCACTCAGCAATCTAAAATCCAGATCACAACAAACTATTTTTGTTTGCTCCAAAATAACAAGCTGTCTCTTCCCTGCAAGCTTTTCCACCTTTGAGGAGGAGGACATGAAGGCATGCAAAGCTGCCTGAGTATGGGGCAGAGCAGAAATAAACACTGGAAGGTAGCTGGCAGTCAGCCCACAGGAGTGATGTCTGAGCAGTACTTCAGATGGTACAAGTGACAGCATCACAGAATCTTAAAAGTGCTCTGAAATTTATTTAAATGCAGCTTTCCCTTCCATCCACCCTTGAACTTACTCATCATGCCTTCAAAGAACCTATATTTGAAAGGTGCTAAAGAACATATGCTATATATTTTGCATCTTATAGCTTTTTAATGTACTCAAAGGAAAGTATATACTACATAGAGACAGATGATTATAATTCTCTAAGCCTCCTAGAAGGCAGAAATCTTTCCCCTGACATTCTTCCCAGGGGGTAGAGGTGATCTTTGAATGATAAAGGAAAGAAAGTCAGTAACTTCAATTAAGTAGTCCTTTTCATGTAGAGAGAGGAAGCATCCGAAGGTTTCTGGCAATTCCTTTGTTTTATGGAGATAGTTAAAAGGAAAGCAGAAAGAAAAAAATCTTTCTACTTCTTGTGTCAGACCTCACAAATTGTCTTACTTTAAGCAAACACTGATATTTCCTTTGCTCTCCAGTTACAGTAAACGATGCCTAGAAAATGGTACCACTGTTGTAAACCAGGATTCTCTTATTTTAGTTCTACTGAAGTTTGTCTTCAAATACACTTACATCATTAAATGCCTGTTGCCATTTTGCTTGGCAGGAAAAGTATTGAAATACTAGTGTATCATGCTACCACCCACCAGAATTGCTTACAAAACAAGTAGTCAGCATGGAGGAAAATGGATTGTACAAACAAACTGTCTAATCCATCAGCTTGTAATGGAAATTGCTCCAATTTCTGTGGATGATGTAAGGTAGAAGCTTTGTTGCTAGTTTTTCCAGAATTCAATAGCTGTTAACTGATCACACCTTGGCTTCTACAACGATTGTGTAAAATGAGAGAAGAAAACCAAAGGGCCATGTTGATTTTTTTAGAAATAATAACGAAAGGAAAGGAAATCTGTGGGACACCTGTATATATGTTATTTGGAGACTTGTTTGGGTATTGATTGTGCCTATTACCTATGAGAACCTACTGCTCCTCTCCAAGGAGAAAATTTCCTCTGAAACATAATTGACTTTCCAGCAAATGAAGTATTTTCAAAGTGTTGTCATTCTGATTATGTAAAAAGTACATTGCCTTTTAGAACAGGTGTTTTGGAAAAATTAAACTTGTGTCAGGATGGTTATTTCAATTTATAATGGGAAGTTAACACAGATGGTTGTAATGAGAACATTAAACTATCTTTCAATTTATTATTTAGAACTTTGTGAACACACCCTCAAAATTTTCAATCCTCCAAGCACAATTCTTAATCAATGTGCTTAATAGTGTCAAGAACACCTAAGTGATGCTTTGAATTTCATGGTAAGGTCCATAGGAAGTTAATGAAAATGCAGATTACCAAAGAAAGGTGTTTGGGAAATTAACCCTCTATTTGATATGCAATCCTGTTCATGCAGGAATGTCACATTCATGCACAGAGTGGAATATTTCAAAAGTGCAGTAAGGAGAGCATTATGATATCATTCCTATCTCTAGAAGCATCAACTGTTAGAACAGATCAAGCCAATCTCTTATAGCTATGTTCACAAATGTAAAACTCACTATTTAGATACTTGTGTCTATTTGCTAGATGACATGGCTAGTCCTTTATAATCATGACCTCATTTTAGTCACTCAGCAACCATGCTTAGTAAGTTATAACTGCTCTACAGACAAGAAGATAGAGCTATGCTTTGCCATAGGGCCCTGAAAAAAAGCAGCATGTCATTTATTGTTAAGCCACAGCTATTTCATGAAGATACGCTTCTACAATTCACTGGGAATCAAATTTGGCTTTGTTAGATTAGTTTATTCCAAGGAAATTATAATTGAAGTACAGAGGATAGCATTTAAATTATATTCTTTCTTTTACAACAGTATGCTTTAGTTTAAAACCTAAGGATAAATATTGCCTAATATTCTCATAAAAGTATATTTAAATAGGAGGCACAGATGGAGACAGTCTTGAGGAAATATACAACTGCTGTACAATTCAGCACCTTTCCCTCAAATTTTCATCAGATCAGCAATTTGACTCAACAAAAGTTCTTCTAGCACCTGGGAGACAGGGAAACAGATGATAAGCCAAGTAGGTTCAATACAGTGTTGTAAGTGCTATAGAAGGGGGAGAATCAGGATTACAGAAACCTCTACAATGGAAGGAAGACTTTGGAGAGGAAAATGACATCTATCCTGGAGACTGAGGCAGAGTTAGTCATGCATGGAGGAAGTAGAATACAGAGCTCACATGAGGTCCTAGAGAGAGAAAATAGTTAGTTGAAGAAAATAACTCTTAAAGCAAATAACGTGGTGTTGAAGGGATGGGCAATTATGACAAAATATAGGGCTAGAAATGCAATCAGGGATCAAATCATAAAGGTTTTCCTAAAAGGGAATCCTAAAGGTTTTCCAAAAGGGGAAATTCTTGCAGTCTAGGATGTTCCCATTTTCAAGAAATAGAGTCCTACCTCTGATCCAGGCAGCTAGAAGCAGACACAATAATTTCTCAGTGCCTGTCGCATGAACCTACATCAATTGATCTGACTCAGCAATGCATTTCTCTCCCAAACCACCCCCCTTTACCTTTGGCTATTTTTCCCTTGGAGTTAGAGTTTTTGTGTAACTTGAAACTATTAAGTGGAATTATTCCTTTGCAGGTATCATTGATACTGGTTAAATTCAAATGGTTCTTTCTTTATAATGCTAAGGTTACAAATGTACTATGCCAGAACACAACCTTAAACATACTTCTATAGGTCATTATATATTATATATATATATATATATATATCTTCTGGACAAAGAGAAGGTTCATAATAAGAAAGTATAAAATGCTTTTGGTGTTAGTTCAAAACACACACACATACACATTTACATTTGAAGATTGAATGATCATAAAGAAAGTTGTTTTAAAAAGAGTAGTGGGATGTCTGAACAAATTAATATCCAAAATATTTCAAGTATCACCCAGCAGGGAATTTCCACTAGCAAATGCTCAATTTGCCACAGGCAGATGAAAGCATCTAATTCAGAACATAAGCTAGGCCTCCACCTATAAAACATTCTACAAGCAGCAGCATGTATGGCTAGAATAACGACACGTGACTGGTGGCTGGAACAGTGAAGGTCTCAACAGATCAAGACAAGCAGTCACCATACAGCATCCTGACAATACTGAAATACTGACCCAAGAAGGAAAAAGTCAGGTGCACAGGGCGTCACCAGCCTGGGGAGAGGGCATGTCTTTTGTGAAATATACCATTTCTAGCCATTCTCTATGGGAATTTTCCCCCCTGAAATACATAGTACAGAGCAATTTCTGTGCTAAGAAGCATGTCAAGGAATTCATAAAACAAGTACTATTAGCACAAGTGAAATCCTACGACTTCTTTTCACTACATTGAAATGTAGATCTTGTGTATTTGTCTTTTTGCATACAAAGGCTAGGTTTTATTACTATAAATCTATAGCCTCGCTTAAGATTTATCCTTCTGACATTCCAGCCCAAATTCCTTATTGACTCAATGCAGATCCTCATCTGTGCCTGAGAGAAAAATAACCAAGGTCATTAACTGACCATGAGCCTCTGTGTGGTGCTGTGAATACTTCCCAGACCCTACCTATCCAAGACTGACTTACTGCCACCTTCCAAAGCCCAACTCCCCCCTTTTTAGTTTACCAAACAGGAAACGACTAAAATCCAGAAACGCAGTAGTCATTTTTGCTTCTCAACTCTCCCTCATTTCTCTGGCTAATAACCAAACCCTGTCACCTTGGCAACCTAGTCTTTCTCCAGCTCCACTGCCACCTCTTGGTTCAGCTCATTACCATCTCAGTCTTAAATTATGCAACCTGCAGCCAGACAACACAGCTCAGGTGGAACTTCTCTTGTTTCAAAGCCTTCCAATGGCTCTGCATGGCTTTTACATGTCCAACATCCTTGCCATGGCTTAGGAGGGCAGTCAAATTCTGGTTCTTGCCTTTATCTGAATCTCCATCCCACACTTGCTTTCTGCTTCAACCAGGTCAAACTATGTGACTTCCCCAAGGTACTATGCTGTCTCTTGTTGCCCATCTTGACTTATATCATTCTCTTTGCTAAAAAGACCTCCACCTGATCCTTGGTCCTTGAATCTCAGCTCAGCTTGCTCAACCTTTAAAAAAGCTCCCCCTCTCTCTCAAACTCCTCAAATTTGCCCTCCCTACATATTCTCATAACTCTCTTTCAAGTCACAGTAGTTATCATACCATTTTGAGTCTGAGTCCCACCAGTATTGTGTCCCAAGATACAGGCATAGAACCTAGAACATATTGAATATGTTGAATAAATGAACAATGAACCCTTGCTGAATGACTAAAAGATGTATTGAATTACATATTTCGGGCATTGTAGACTTCTCCTGCCCTGCCTGCTGCTTCCCTCAGCAGTGTGCTTCAGTCAATTGCCTGTTCTGCTCCCTATTCTGTCTCAGGTGAATTCCTCTCACCTCCCACACCTCTGGCCTGTACCCGAGCTCTTATATACATAAATAAATAAATAAAACTTTAAAAATTAAATAAAAAAAATTCACCTCTGGTTATTTTAGCAATTGAAGGCCCATTCTCTTCCTGACACCTCTCTGGTTCTGAATCTTTCTACCACAGACTTCTGGATTCATATATATGTGTGCTGTCCCTGTCTAGTCCTTAACTTTCCCATGGCATTTATGATTCAGACTGCCTTCTTGATTCCCCCCACCCTCCTTTGAGTAAGATCAGCTCATAGAATTGATTTTTGGTCCCAGTCATTCAGTTGGACTCCACTGATGGAATAAGAAGGCAGATATCTTAACACCCACCAGCTGTACCTACTGTCCTCAAGACACAAGCAAAATTACAACATTTTTGTCTCCTTCAATCATGGCTCTGCTGTAAATTCAGGATCTAAATCCTTTGGTGGGTAGGTGTGTGTATCGTTGGACTGAGGAAAGGTCAAAGCAGAAATATGCACTCATCGTTTCAGCACAGGTGCCTCAAGTAGTCACTGCCATAGCATTATTAGTCCATTATTTTTGAAGAGTTTTTGGATTTATCACAGAGGTACAGTAATCCATAGGCACCTGAGGCTCAAATATTTGGAGAAATTTTTCTTGTTATAGGACAACATGAAGGAATGCTATTCCTACCAAGAGGACTCTCTCAGCATTTTTGATAATCTGCAGGGCATGCTCAACAGTCCCACACACCATAATGCTTGAAACCAGAGTCACAGGCTAACATTACTGGACATGCCACTAGGACCACAATTCTAGAATGTTCTCACAAGACAAAAAAACCTGAGTCCTAACACCAGTTCCTGAGAGCACTTTCAACGTATCTTTCCAAGCACCAGCCACTGCCCCTTCCCAAATTTTTCTACTTTCTTTGGTCTGATTTCTGCCACTTAGATGTTGAGAGATGCTAAGATCTTGGTCTTTTACCTACACTACTGTGTTTGGTGCCTATACAGGGGCTTAAACTCCGCTTGTTTACTCTCTAGGTTTACTCTCTTAAAGTTCCAGCACCCACCCAAGATAGTGCCCTTTGGAAGGAAGAAAGGTGATGGTAGACTCAAACAAATAAACACCCAGAATTTCCAAGTAGGTAGTACATTTCCCATAGATGTCTTAATAGAGATTTTTTAAATTCAGTTATATTTATTTTCTTGTCTTGTTAATTTTTGTACAGACTACTCTCTTATGGTATAGTCCTCGTAGATTTTGTCAAGACCTCAGACTAATGTCACAGGTAAAACATATTCTAATTGACTGGTCAAATGAATTTGGGTGAATTTTGAAGATTATCTTCTCTCCTATTCATACCACCTTCAGATACCCTGTTGTATTTCTTAAGACATGTTTAAATTGAAAAACGCAAAATTCTTAAAATCATACAGTAGAACTGGAAATACCTCACTGGCTATCACAGAAGCCTGGGACAGTCTTTAGAAGGAAGTTGGAATCTTGATCTCAAAAGCTATTAAAAGTCATCCTTTTCCAATCCCTTCACCTGCCTGCCTGATTGCTTTTAAATGAAGATGCAAGATCTCAAAGAGAAGAGGGTGCAGAAAATAGAATGCCATTTTTTCTCTCTACTATCTCACAGGTAATGATGTGGGAGCGTCCAGAGGTCTAGATAACCAGTGTAAATTAAAAGCTTAACTGGAAGCCTATAAAAGGCCATCTCCCTTCCCTCTTGTCTACTCCCATTCAAACACAATGCACATTACAACTTGAGCGAAAGCCAAAAAAATTTATCTCTAGAAAACTCAATTGCTATAACCAATTATTCAGTGAACTGTCTTTTGTTAAGCCTCAAGCCTTTGATTAGAGTTTAATTTAGAGAGAGATTCCTCCTTCTCCCACTGAACACTGAGCTGCATCAAGCTCTGTCCTCACTTATCACAGTGATATGGAAAGTTTATAGGCCAAACAGAGTTTTGTATGTAAGATGACACAGTCACTAAATCAGACCTGCTTTAGAAAAGAGAATGGAAGGTACCTAGCATGATTGTTAGACTGTTCCATGGTTGGACTGAGGTGCTAACTGGAAAGTCCCTCCTCCGGGAATCTCCTTGGTATCAGTGACATTATCCCTCTGGCAGAGATAGAACAGTAATAATCAAAAAATATCTTTCTCTGCTTCCATGCCTTCAGAAAGTGGTCAGCTGCAGAAAGTCTAGCTCTATAGCATAGATAGAACACAAGACCTTGAAAATCCCCGGCTGCCTTACGCATGTTTTGAAATGATCTTAGAGATAATACTTCCATTCCAATACTGTCCATGGTATGAGTGGCTTCAGTGGAAAGCTAAACCACAAAACCCATCCTATAAAGCCAAATGTTCTAAAGAATTTATTCTTAGAACTTGATTAAAATATACAAAAGTTCAGAAACATTCGGGTACAACATTAGCTCTTTCAGGTTGAGAACAATTAGAGGTAAATATATAGGAGAAAATACCTCAGTCACATCACTTGGCTTGGCTGCTTTGTCCAAACCAGTCCGTATCCATGTCAGTGCTGAGATGGAAAGCCATGGGACTCTTCCACATCCCATGATAGACACTCAGAGTCCCCTTCGTGGGAAGTTGAACATAGACACCAAGATTCAACTTGTGTAGCCCTGAAAGTAGTACTCATGGAAGATTGTGTAAACAAACTAAGACACTGACTTTATTTTGAAATGGCTGCAATAATAGTGTGTGTGTCAGAGAAGGGAGGGAGGCAGAGAGGAGCCTACCCATTCTTGTTGCCACAGCCATATCCTGCAGAGTAACTTCTAGAGTCTCCTGAAATAAACTCTTTTCACATGAGCTTTCTTAAAGGATTTCTATTGCTTGCCACCAAGAGATGACTGATCATTCCCTGTATCCTCCAAGTGTCCTCTTACTATGATTTGTATTTTTGTGGGCTACACCATTATTTTGCTTATTACCTATTTCAATAAAAACCCAATTCTTAGAAATGCTCCACGGTTTCAAGTGGTTTTGTGGCTATAGAGTTTTATTACATAAATAATGAGGTAAGAAATCACATTCCGGGCCCTCCCTGGTGGCACAACGGGTTAAAGCACAGCACTAAGAAGCTAAAGTCACTTCAGCATGAGTTCAATCCCTGCTCTGGAGGTGACCCACGTGGTGCTGCTGACCCACTTGTTGCTCCCCTCAGCAGTATACTTCATCAGTCGGCCTGTTCTGCTCCCCTCTCTGTCTCTGGTGAATCCTCTCACCACCCCTGCACCTCTGGCCTGTATCCCAGTTCTGTGTGCATAAATAAATAAATCTTTAAAAAAAAATCACATCCCCAGCTTTTAAAAGTTAGTAACAGGCAGAGTTGAAGTCAAACCTCTCTGTTATAAAAGAAACAGAAAAAGAATTTTGTGAACACACTGAGAGAATGAAATTGATGTCAAAGGCTCCTCAAAACTACTCTTTAATCATTATCCCCCATACCCATCCCAATTTTCTGGAATCTTTGATGTTTTTGTTTTATTATGCTTTGTTTTGGCAAGCAGCTGGGGAACTAAGTAGATTTTGCTGGATGTGGAAGATAGGAGATGGCAATCGGCTGGGATCTTTGGCTCCAAAATAATAAAACTGTGAAGAATCTACTTCCCTTATCACCATAGAGGGTGAATTACATTTAGGAGTCAAAGACCAAGACAAGCAAATATGGCAGAGGTTATTCTTTATTATACTTACATCTTTATGGTTAGGCCAAAAAAAAAAGTTATTGCTAAGAATGCTTAATAGAACTTATGAAACTTAGTAAAAGTTTCACTATATAGGGTTCTTCTCTGTAAGGATATCCGCCGACAAGATACTTTTCTTGTATGTTACTTAACTGTGGTGGCATGGAGGCTTCCTTCAAGAACTTGTCATACATCCACACTCAAGCCAAAGCTGACGATGTTTGCTGTTAATGTCAGCTAGTGTTCCTAACTTGTGCTTTCTTTGCTATAGGAAGTAAACTATTAATATTATCATGGGATGTAAAATAGTTTGCCAGCCAAACTACCAGATGCCCAGTTAAACCAAATTTCAGATAAACAATAAATATTGGACAAGACATTTATAATGAGAAAAAAAAGCTTGCTCAATTCAGTAATCTGAATTTATCCTCTTGTCTCAAAGATTCAACTGAAGCACCAAAGCTGAAATCATGGGGTTACAAACACCCAACTACCCCTAAGAACTGCTTTTGTCTTTGGTTTGAATTCTCCCTCAGCCTTTGTACTCCATACTGCACTGAATTCTCCATTCTTGTGTGTAGTTCTGCTCACCTAACCCAAGTCACCGCTTTCACCTACTATAAGCTACAAACTGTCTGTATATCTGTCATCTGCTGTAACCTACAAACTCCTCCATGATAGGACCATGTCCCATTCACCTTCATTTCCTCGGAACCCTGAGAACACATAGAGAATAATCAGTAAGTGTCCACTGACATAAAATGCTTGCCCATGGCCTTTTAAGTTAACTTCGGATCTCTCCCTCCGCTGAGAGCATTCATAATCACACCTTGGTATCATTATCTTATTCTCATTTCCTCTCAAGGTCCTCCATATTTATCAAATGTTTGTTTTTGCTACTACTCAGATATATTCTACTCTTCCTGCCTTTCTTCTTGGGTTCGTGTGGGTACCTATCCTACAATGCTCTGCGTCTGCTCCCTGAAATTGTTCACAAACTTTATTTAAGAGCCAACTCAAATGGCCCGTTCCTCAGAGAGACTTCCAGTATTTTCTTTAATACTATCTTTGTTCCATGGAATTCCGTTTTAAAATTTAGAGCATAAAACAAAGTTTTACCCTCACTGGTTTGCTAATTGTTTGATCATTTAGTTCAGTCACCATAGTTCTGAGGTCCTTAAAGTCAAGGACATAAATGTTTCTTGCCTATCCCCATCCCCAGCATGATGCTTGCCCAATAAATATAACTCACAGAAAGGCACTGGATGTTATTTCTCTCTCTTCTAGAAACTTGTATCAACTCATTAGAGTGTATTTTACGACCTGAAATCACCAGGATAACCTAGAAATGTAAGAGCTTTACTCGTGCCTTTTCACAAATTTTCATCATTCCACTAATTTGTTTTCAATATTATCACCTTTTAATGTATATTTCTCTATGGACTGCAAAAAATACTCAGGAGTGTTACACATTTATATTTCTTCTTTAACTGACTACCTCATCCATAGTATGTTCAGTTGCATGTTCTGGTTTGGATTCAGTTTGCAATCTGAACTTGACATGCAGTTTGGGGAATAAATAACCTAGGAGCGATCACTGAAATAACGGTGCTGGAATAAGAAAAACCAAAGAGTATGGTAGATGTGACACTCCAACTGGACTTGTCAAAAATAAATAAATTTCTATCATTCATTTTTTCAGAATTACCCATTTACAATAGCTAAGTGAGCAAGAAATGAGTCATTGAAAATGTATTCTTAAGTCCTCTGCTAACATTTGATATTATAGGATTTTGTTAGTACAAACTAAATCATGTTTCCCCAGAGCCCAACATACTGCTAAAGAGGAAATTTCCAAAAGGCAGTATCAGTGAAACTGAATGTGCCACTCTAATTTGACACTATGAAGTAGAGATCTATCTGGCAAGGGTTAGTGGCTGCACTGGGTTCTGGTTAGAGCTGATAGCAGTCCAAAATAATGAAATCATAGCATCTGCTTGAACTGGGTAAATACTTCTTAGAGAAATTTCTATGACTACTGGGCCCAACTCAGCATGACCCATTGTAGATGTTGACATAGAGTTCAACATTAAGCAAAAGAAAGCACATTGTTCTAGGTCAAAGAACCATTATATTAACTGTAAGAAAATTATGTTTAGAGACCTCAGTGGGCCATGTATACCACCAGCCACTTCACTTTGACAGAATATTCCAAGGGTGTGTACAGGCTAGTATGCTGGACTAATATAGTAAGACACAGGGGATCCAATGTTGTAACCAAAAATTGCAGAGCACTTCCAGAGGGAGTGATGCCTCAGTGATCATGAAAGCCATGTTTGTTCCTCCACATACAAGGGGTAAAGGTCAGAGGATAATACTAAAACTTTACCATTGTGGAATCTCATTCCACTTCTGATCTCCTGGAAACAGAACAGACAAGGAGGAAATGAGGCTAGCCAATGTTTTCCTCACTCCCAAGCATTGATAATTAAAATCAATTATGGTTACAATGACAGCAGTTAACAATAAACAAATGCCTTTTCTATGCTAGTGATGTGCCTTAATACTTAACATGACCCCATAAGATCAGGGGTCTCATTTAGGAAGTTATTCATGATTTGGCATATTCTTTCTGGAGATATTTTTTATCTCCAGAACTTCCTCAGGATGCAGTTCAAAACAGCTTCCTTAAGATTTTATAGAAATGGCACACAACTCTAACCTCACATGCATGCAGTCACCATGTGAGCCAAATTTAAGGTTTTATTTATTCTTCATTATTACTTTTCTGGTCTTTGGTGAGCAGCAGTATAGCCATATAAAAGTAGGTTAACTGTCCATTTTAATGCTATTAAATGTTGAACACTTCCAAATCGGAACACTGGGAAAATTTAAGAAAGACATAGCAAAATGACTTACTCCTTGCCTACTTATAAAACATGACCTACTACCTACTAACCATTGGAATTTTAGAAGGGACACAGAAAAACTTTGTTTGTCAAATAGCTATTTTTATGATTAGCTTCTATTCTGAGTGGCAAGTGGGAAAAGAAATCCTTGACTGTCATGCCAAACAATTTCCAAGTTTTCATTTTACCATAGTGATTCAGAGAAGTATAGTAATGTTGCCCTGACCTCGGCAGTCCTCATTCTGATGTGGAAAGTAAATAAATCAAAAGAAAACTTTTTTCTTCTCCACTGAAGAGATGCTTAGTATTCTGTTCTAGAATACTAGTAATTCATGTTATACAGTAATGACTTTTTTAAAATTCTTCTCTATTTTTAGTGAGAAAACATCAAAAAGAAGTTTAATATTCACCATTTTTCTTGTCTGTTTATACCATCAACTTTGAGTGTGGAGTTTTGGAATCTTTACTTAGGAATCCCACAGTTAATTCATCAGCAAGTTGCAATCCTTTTGCCCCCGCTTTGTGATCCGCCTTTGTAATTCAGCTGGGTGATAAGTTAAAATAATTGTGGTAATAAAGTAGTAGTATAAAAGATCTATAGTAAAGTCATCTAATGGAGAGACTTCATAGAAAATGGACATCAGAAAAAAGACCTCATTATTTAGGAAGCTTTAAGGAGACCTAATTCCAGATATTGTGATGCCCAGCCCTGTGGATGGAGGAAGTGGGGGTAAGTGGAAGACAGCATCATTCGGGGAGAACATGGGCAGTGGAGACAGATGCAGCTGGTCTGGGCCTACCCTGGGGAATATGTGACCACTGGCTTTTAGAGCAGTTACTGCTTGGGGTCCTCTCTGTATTAGTTACTCTTTTTTTTTTTAACTTTGCATTTTGAGGTAATTATAGGTATAGGTTCACATGTAAGAAATAATAAAAGGTTGCCTGTAGACCCTTAACACTGTTTCCCCAATGAATATATCTTGCATACCTACAGTATAAGATCACAACCAGGAAACTGACATTAGTATATAGTCTACCGAGTTTATGCAGATCTCACCAATTTTACAAGTAGTCAGTTTTGTATGTGACTATATTTAGTTCTGTGATATTTTAACACATATAAACAATCATGCAGTCAAAAAACATAGTCAAGATACAGAGGTTGGATCACAAGGATCCTTCATGCTACCCTTTTATAATCAGTCAACTCCTTCCCTCCTAACCTCTGGTGACCAGTAATCTGATCTCTATTTCTATGTTGTTGTTGTTGTTGTTTTTCAATTCAAGGCCATTACCAAAATGGAATCAGAGAGTGCAACCATTTGAAAGTGGCTTTTTTCACCCAGCATAATTCGCTTGTGAGCGATCCAAGTTATTGTGCATATCACTGCCTGCTCCTTTTCGTTGCTGAGTAGTATTCCACAAGGTGTGTGTGCCATATTTTCTCTCTCTGTTCACTCTCTGAAGCATGTTTGGTTGTTTCAGTTTAGGTGTGTAGCAAATAAAGTGGCTGTGATTACTCACAGATGGGTTTGGTTGAGAATATAAGTTTTCACTTTTCTGAAATAAATGCCCAAGAGTGCGATTGTGGGCTGTATGGTAGTTTTAGAAAAATTGTAAATCTATTCTCTAGAGTACAGTACCATTTTATGTCCCCACAGAAATGCATGAGTGATTCAATTTCTCCACACCCTTGCCAGCATTTGATGTCATTACTATTGTTTATATTTTACTCATTCTGATAGGTATGTAGTTATGTCTCACTGTGGATTTAATTTGCATTCCCCTAATAGTTAATGATGTTTAATGTCTTTTCATATGCTCATTTGCCATCTGTATATTCTTTTCAGTGAAATGTTTATTCATGTCTGTTGCCCATTTTCTAATTAGATTGTTTGTTTAATTTTTACTGTTGAGTTTTAAGAGTTCTTTATATATTCTAAATATAAATTCTTTGTCAGATAAGTGGCCCAAAATATCTTGTCCCTGTCTGTCACCTAATACAGCTTAACAGAGTAAAATTTTAATTTTGATGCTACCCAATTATCAATTTTTCTTTTTGCAAATCGTGTTTTTGGTGTGAAGTCTAAGAAAGCTTTGCTAGTCCAATGCCCTGAAAAATTTCTCCTGTATTTTTTTTCTAGATGTTTAATATTTTTACATTAAAGTGTAAGGTCCAGTTTGAGTTAATTTTTGCATAACAGGTGAGTTTTATATTGTGTTCTTTCAGTCATTGTGTTTTATTTTTCCCTATGAATGACTGATTGATCCAGCACTACTTGTTGAAAAGGCTATCTTTACCTCCATTTGAGGTAAAAATGCTTCTGCAATTTTATCAAAAATCAGCTAGGCATATGTATATGGGTTTTTAAGTAGGTTCTCTGTCACATTCTTTTGATCTGAATGGCTATCCTTTCTCCAGAATCACACTGACTTGAATACTACAGCTATGCAGTAAGCCTTAGCATCAGGTGGAGTGATTACCTGTATTTCAAAATATTTTAGCTATTCTAAGTCCTGCACATTTCCATATAAATTTTCAAATAAACTTACATATATCTATCTACTAAAAACTATGCTGAGATTTTGGTAGATTTGCATTAAACCTATAGATCAATTCAGGGAAATCGCCATCTTTGCTGTGTTCACTTTTGTGATACTTGAACACTGCCTTCGTTTTAATGATACCCCACAGGTTTCTTTGCTCTTAGAGTACAGCACCAGGGCCCACATCTGCTGACACACACCTGAGTCTACCAGAACCTCTGGACTCAGAATTGCCCCACTGGCACTGTTCTCTGTCTAACTCCCCAGATTACAGTTTGGGTTACTACCAATAGCATTATGGTAAGTCAGAAACTGTATTTGAATCCCATCACCATACATTATTAACTGAGTCACCTGGCACCTCAATTTCTCATTTATGGAATAACAATGCCACCTTTGGATCATTCCTATAGCTAATCTTCAAATGAAGCTATTAATACTACTCTAACACATGCATCTACCACTAACCCAACTAGCTATACATTTAGATTTTAGTATCTACAGGGTAGATACAATCGCTACTATTACTAATATATCAATCCAAAGTTTCCATCTATTGTAATCATTTTGGACCCTGATATCTACATTTTCATTCTAATCATTCAAAAATAACAGCAAAGAAAGCAGAGACCTGGGCAGAGATTGACGTGCTACTAGAGAATCTATTCTCAGTTAGGTCCTTTGGTTGCAGTTAACAGAAACATGCTTTAGGAAATTTGGCAAAAGATATGAGCTAAAAGGAAATCAAAGAGCCGTGTCTGGTAGCAACAGAAACAGGCAGTGCAAAAATCAGAAACGTGACAATCTCGCATATTTGTGAGGTGGGTTTGTGAGGAAGAGAAAGAGGAATGTATTTGGAAGCAATATCACCACAGGCCACAATATATAGGTGTGCAGGGGGGAAAACAGTTGAACATATTTTCAGGTTATGGCAATTGGATGTAGCTCAACCAGAAGAATTTATAGCTGTAACTGGCATCTCTGATACCATAAAACTATGTGTGGCAGCTACTTTTAGGCTTTGAGGATTAAACAGCTAAATACAAAATATAGATATTAGAATAACAACTACTGCTTATGAGGGAAGAGGAGATAAAAATAATTTGCTACAGTTCACTGAATTCCACTCCAAATCTCTAACACAGCAATCCTGCACAGTTAATTTATTAGTGTGTGTGCAGATACCACAGATGAGGGAAATGCTGTCAGGAGGTCCTTACCCAGCAGTGAAATAGGAATAAGTCTTCAGAAGCCAAAGAAGGTACAGTAGGAAGTGAACTGAATTAGAGGAAAAGAATTCTTAGTTAAAGCAAATCTCCTTCCCCTAGATCAGCAAAAAAGAATCTACATAAAGGAAACCTATTTTATTGTTTTTAATTATTCTAATAGACTATCACTTCAATTATGAAATGGAATGAATTCCCTGGAACTAACCTATTTTCTAGCTTTTAAATCAGTCATGACTATATCAATAGATTAGAAGACACACACAAACACATCCCCTCCCCAATGTCTTAAATAAAAGATTCACATTCAGGAACCCTAAAAGAGTCTGAGAAGTATAAGGCCACCAAAACGAAAATCTGATGCTAGAGAATGTAAACTGGCTAAAATTATATTTCTGACTCTCTCCTTTTCAATCTAAAGATATGTTGGGTAGGGGAGACACATCTGTTGAAATAGTCACTGATGTGTTTGTATGACACTCAGTGAAGACATAGAAAGGGATTGGATTTCCCATTTACATTCTCATACCACCTTCCTTCCCTATGTTTTCTCCAGGTCCCCCAAAACACAAAGGGGCACAGTAGTTGGGGACAAATAGTATATGTGTAAAAACTAGACAATAAAAATGATTGAGGGGCCTCCCTGGTGGCGCAGCAGGTTAAAGCACAGCACTAAGAAGCTTAAGCCAATTCCGCATGAGTTCGATCCCGCCTGCCCGGGAGGAGATCCACATGGCATGGCAGACCTCTCCTGACCCGCCCACCGCTCCCCTCAGCGGTGTACTTAGCCCATCTGCCTGCTCTGCTCCCCACTCTGTCTCTGGTGAATTCTCTCACCCTCCGCATCTCTGGCTTCTACCCCAGCTCCATATGTATGAATAAATAAATAAATAAATAAATAAATAAATAAATAAATAAATAAATAAAATGATATGAAGAGTTGATATGAGCTTTTAGTCTTAGTCCAAAATAATGAGTGAACATTCTTTGAAACCCAACCAAGATAATAACAATAATTTAAAATACTCCCTTTCTTTTTCTCCACATCCTTGACAACATTTGTTGTTGCTATCTTTTTTTTTTTATTATTGATATGTGCCATTCTCGCTGGTTTAAGATGATATTTTATTGTGGTTTTGATTTGCATTTCCCTGAAACCAGTGATGTCAAACATTTTTTCATGTGCCTGTTGGCCGTATGCATTTCCTCTTTGGAGAAGTGTCTTTTTAGCTCTTCTGCCCATTTTTGACTGAGTTGTTTATTTTTGTTGAGTTTCAACAGCTCTTTGTGATCAGTCCCTTATCATTAGTATTGTGTGTAAGTTTTCTCCCAAACACTGGGGTGTCCTTTTGTTCTGGCTAATGTCTATTTTGCTGTACAGAGGCCATGAATGCAAACTGGTCCAACCATTATTGAAAGCTGTGTGGAGATTCCTCTAATTGCTAAAAATGGGCCTCCCTTAAGATCCAGTAATTCCACTCCTGGGCATTTACCCAAAGGACACAAAAACATTAGTTCAAATAGAGTACCTGCACCCCCTACATTTATTACAGCACTATTCTCAATAGGTAACCTATGGAACCAATGCAATTTTCCAAAAATAGATGGATCAAGAAAATGTGGTTTATAAACACAATGAAATATTTTTCAGCAATCAAAAAAGATAAATTCATGCCATGCACAGCAACATGGACAGAGCTGGAAGAGATCATGCTCAGTGAAATAACCCAGAAGGAAAAAGAACGGTTTCACTTAGAGGAGGAATGTAGGGGACCCAAATAAGGCATGGGGCGGTGGGGGGAATAGTAATTATAACAAAGAAAAAATCAAGATCAACAGGCAATTATGAACCAAAGACATACTTACATACTTCAGGGGCAGAAGGGGGAAAATGGATCAAAACGGATGGGGAAAGCACAAGGAAATAAGCTGATGCATGCACGGATGAATTGGTGGTGGAATTCCTTGGAGACCATACATGATGGATAAAGCATACACTGTATGAAAATGAAGACTGATGTAAAAAAATATATAAAATTAAAATTTTTTTAAAAAACTCCCTTTCTTCTGAAATCTTACCCAATCTGGCAAAAATGCAATACACTGAAAATAAGTATTTTCACCATTGTGTCTGAATATGCTATTCAGAACAGGATTCTATGTGAGATAGACCTGGAGAACTTTCTGGAAGAAAAAGGCACCTCCCAAATTGAAGGCACAAACTTCTTTAAGGTTTTAAGCTCTGGTAAAGTATATTGTGCCTTCCCTGTAACCCAAGCCAGAAATTGAAGAGAAAAAATTTAGGTTTTCCAGGCACTGCAAAGGGACTCATTCAGTGTTTCAATAGATTCACAAGAATACTGCAAGCAGAAGAGGCTTTATGTCCAAAACACAAAGAAACCCAGACCCCTGAGCTTCTAGCTGGCAAGTTGCCCAGCAGAGAAAAATAGGACTCTATTGAATTTGTGGCATCTCAGGCAGGGACAGGGTAGAGGGATGCTGCAAGAGGATAATGGGAGGAGAGGAGCTGGAAGAGCAGGAAGAGAGGGACAGGTGGATTCTGTACATGGGAAATTATTTTTTAGGCAGAAAGAAACAACTTGAAACAATAGGACTGGGAAACTAATGCATTTAAAAAAGTGTCCTTTTTTGCAAGGGGAGGTATGAACAAGGACTAAGTGGGCCATTAAAAATGATACTCTTTTGCAAAGACCCCTGTCCACTAAAGATCCAGATAAACAGAAAATATCTAAACAAGTAGAAAGATGGGAATCTCCAAGTGATAAGCTACTTCACTGGGTATTCACAATAAATATAAATCTATATTTCTATTTTGTGTTGAGTAAATGCATATTTCTATACTAATATTTTATATTTAAACAACAAATATTAAACTAGTCCTAGGTACAGATTGGTAATGAAAGCTAAATTGTAAACACACACACACACACCCAGAGGCAGTGCATACCAAGGTCTGAGCATACCAGGCAATGGGAAAACTCATTCATGAGGGCTTTTTAATTGTTTTGCATTTGTTTTTCATCTTCTCCCCCATTTCTTCTGATGGTGATTATGATTGTATTTTGAAATCATGATCCACCACTACAGCACTGTAATTACATAAATATGGCATTATAAATGAAGGTTAGTGCCAGAAATAGCAGAGCAGAGAGGGGTGCAATTTGTCTTTGTGGATACAAGTGTATGTGTATATGTTTATAAATACCTCCCATTTACATGGCATTTGGAAATCATTTGCTAGTTCAAGCAAGGGGGATTAAGAAATAGAACAAGATCCTCAGTCTCATTTGCAGCTGAAAAAAATGAGGTAAGAAAAGGCAGTTTCTTCAAATCATGGTACATGAACATAAGGTAGGAACTAGGCTCACGCAGAACTAACACGCCCAAAGTGGCTGAGGTTGAGTTAGCACTAGTGGCTCAGCTGTGGGCAAGGGTCAGCCAGGCAATACAGTGTGTCAACATGGGATCTTCAAGCGCCTCTGGAACCTCAAGGAATGTCTCTTCGGCACCACTGAGACCACTGGCATGACCCCTGCCTTAATCTCACTCATTTCTGCCTCTACAAAAATAATCTTCAACCAATATTGACAGGAGTGGTTACAAATAACCCAGCTTGAACCACTCTCAGGAAACAGGAAAATTCTGAAGTGTGTTCCACAAGTCACACAAGTATGTGTGCATTCCAAAGTATGTCAGCAAACTCTTTGAGACGCATTCCTTTTAAGGGTGGAAACTAACTCCCCCTCCCCTAAAAGGTAGGCTATACTTAGGGGCTCACTTCTGATGACGACCATAAGAAAGTCATGTTATGTGACTTCCAAATATAGGTTAAAAAATTACTACTTCTCTTTGTTTGATGACTGTTTCTAGGTAAGCTAGCACCCTGCATGAGAACACACAGTCAGCCTGCAGAGCAACGCACACATCAAGGAACGGAGATCTTACGCCAAAGGCTGGCACCAGTTCACCAGCCATGTGCTTGAATCACCTTGGAAATGGATGCCCCACCCCATTCAAGCTTTCAGATGAAGGAAGCTCTAGCCAGCATCTTAACAACAATCTTTTTTTTTTTAATTTTATAATAACTTATTTTTACACATTTTTGTGCATGTTTTCATCTCAGTTGCAATCCCCTTGGGCTTCCCATCACCATAGTCCAGTGCATTTCCCTCCCCTCATTGTTTTTGATCCCATTCCCTGCTCCACCCCCACAAAATGTCTCTGGTATATAGCTGTTCATCATTATTGTTATTTTCTTGCCTGTTCCGTTATATTCCTGCTATGAGTGAAACCATCCGGTATTTTTCTTTCTCTTTCTGGCTTATCTCACTCAGCATGATCTTTTCCAGCTCCATCCAAGTTGCTGCAAAAGACATGTGTTTCTCTTTTTTGGTTGCTGAGTAATATTCCATTGTATATATGTACCACATCTTTCTAATCCAGTCATCTACTTTTGGGCATTTGGGCTGCTTCCATGTTTTTCCAATTGTAAATAAAGCAGCAATAAACATCTCCCCTCATTGTTTTTGATCCCATTCCCTGCTCCACCCCCACAAAATGTCTCTGGTATATAGCTGTTCATCATTATCATTATTTTCTTGCCTCTTAACAATCTTATGAGAGCTCCTGACCAGAACCACGCAAGTAAGCCACTCCCCAATTCTCTATACTATAAAAAATATAATAAATAGTTGTTATTGTTTTAAACCACAAATTTTGGTGTAATTTATTACACAGGAGCAGCTCATTCATAGAGAGTCCCAGTGGCACTGGGCCCGACGTGCCCAAAATGCAACTCTCTCTCATTCTGTATCCTTTAGTCACCTCCAAAGTTAACTACCTGCACTCAAAATTCTTGTTTCAGAGTTCACGTTGGGGGATTAAGGCATCCCATATAAGGTACTGATTTTTACCCTAATTTTAGTTCTTGAGCAAAGCACACATCCATAGCAAAGAGGGACAGAACAGGGTCCTAGATCATAATCCACTGTTTTTTATTTCACCACAGCTGTATTCCCCTCTTCCCAATCCTCTGCATTTTTAAACAATCTTTCTTCTCTCCCCAAGAACAACAAGTTCACTTGCTCAATCACTGTGCACCCAGGCTCATCATAATGACAAAATTTAAAAATCAATCTAAACAAATTCAATAACAAAAGCAGCAACTTTGAGTCACTTCCGTCTAAGTGTATTTGTTTGTCCTAATGATACCTGGACACAGGAGGGAGGAATCATTAGCAAATGAATGGATTATTCCTCTGTTAAGATTAATGCAAAGGCTGGAGTGATTCTACCACATTTATGTGTGGGCAACAGGTGAGAGCTTGACACTGTTGGCTAAAGTCGGTCATTACTGCTTGAGGTTATGAATAAATGACCAGGCTTTATAGACGAGAAAGTGAAGTTAATATGGGCTGTGCTTCCTTATTCTGATCAAATAAAATGTACAGCTAACTTCATCTGTCAGATACTTAATCATAATCAGGATTGTGTGATGTGGTAATTAGGCATAAATGGGACATAAATGACTCTTAATAGCACCATTTTATATATCAAGCATTTTTTGTCTCTCTTTTTAATTGTGATAACATTGGTTTACATCACTTTTTTAGTTATAGAGAAATAGGTTGTCCCCCTCCACGTTACTATCCCAAGCCCACCACCAAGGCAGCTCCCGTCCATCGCCACAGCCCATTGCGCTCCCTCGTCACTTTGTTCTCACCTATCTCTGGTAGCCTCTGTTCTGAGTCAGATTTCTGGTGTTTGTTAGTGTGTTGGCGAGTTTATCTTTTATTTGATGCCTCTGTATGATACATGTAAGTGACTCCATCTGCTATTTGACTTTCTCCGTCTGACTTACATGATTAAGCATAATTCTAACCCCAGCTCCACCCATGTTCTCACAAATGGCAAGATTCATCTCTTTTTACAGCTGAGTAATAGCCCATTGGGCATTTATACCTAATCTTCTTGAGCCACTCGTCCACAGCTGGGCACTTGGGCTGTTTCTATAGCTTGGCTACTGTAAATAGTGCTACAGCTCACTTAGGAGTGCATGTGTCCCTTTCAACTAGTGTTTTTGTTTTCCGTGGGTAGATACCTAGGAGTGGAATGCTGGATCATAATATACATCCATTTTTAATGTTTTGAAACTGCTCCACACTGTATTCCCTGAGGAGTGGACCAGTTCTTCATTCCCCCCAGCAGCATACAAGTGTTTTTTCCTCCAGAGCCTCACCAGCACATGTTGTCTCTGTTTTGTTTTGTTTTGTTTTGTTTTTCTTCATATGGGCTATTCTCACAAGGTCAAGTGGTATCTTCTTGTGGTTTTGATTTGTATTTTCCTGACCAAAAATGATGATGAGCTTTTTTCCCATGTGCCAGTATGCCATCCATATGTCTTTGGAGAAATACCTATTTAGCTCTTCTGCCCATTTTTTGATTGGGTTAATTGTTTTCTCTTTATTGAGTTATGCTAGTTCTTTGCAGATTTTAGATATCTCAAGTTTGTCAAATGTATGGTGTATAAATATTTTTTTTCCCATTCAGTTGGGTGTCCCTTCATTTTAGAGATAGTCTCTTTCCCTGTGCAAAAGCTTTTTAGTTTGATGTAGTTTCAATTGTTTATATTTTCATTTATTTTCTTTCTGTTGGAGATGAATCCACAAACACATTTCAGCAAATACTGTAGAGTGTTTTGCCTATGCTTTCTTCTATGTATTTTATGGCCAAACAACTTTTTTTCTGTTCTTTTCCCTCTGATATTTCCTACTGTGCATTTCTACTCAGTGTCCCTGTGGTTTATTTCCTCTGAACTAGAATAGTAGAAAAGAACTTGTCACAGATTGCAACCAAACAAATCATTGAGGCAGTATGATCTTGATCAAGTCACTTATAGGCCTGGGTTTCTTGTATACAGCAGAAGTGAAACCTATGAAAATCAACTGAGAACCTGAAATGCAGTCACTAACAGAGTGCTAGTATGCAGCAAGTGCTCAGGTAAGGTCTCCTTCCTGTCTGTCACATCATACCACCTTGTATATATACATTACTTCCATATATGCTAATGTCAGAAGTTCTCAGGCCTGCAAATTATCATTTCCTGCTCTGGCTTTCACTTCCAAGAGTGCACACTTTCCATCTCTAAGTGACAAGTTCCCACATTAAAATCCCAAAATTAGCCTTATATTAAAATAACTCGTACTACTAACTAAAGGACAATTTACACATATACATCCATCACATGTACATATATATTCAGGACAAAATGGTTTCGAGTCTACAAGAAGCAATAAACAGATGTAAAAACTACCTAAGAGTAGGAGTGTCCACACTTGATCATGAATGGGTTCTAGTTTTGGATAAATGATGAAAGCACCGAATCCTAGCCACTAGACCACCAGGGAAAGTTGTGGATAAATGATGACACAATTTCTCTTCTGCTTGATCTGCCTATGACTAATAAGAAAATTGGAAAGCACTTGTCATCTGAAAGAGCTAAAGGGAAAAGATGATGCTGTGGTTCCAGTTGTGTTACCTCTGGGAGGCTGGTGGTATTTGGAATAAGTTCATGAACACATAGAGACAGAAAGGCTGACCACAATATTTCACACACTGATGACTGTAACTGAGCAAGGCTTTGTCAGGCACTGTAAAGGTAAAGAGTTTGTCCCTCTAACGCTAGCAGATAAGATTTGAGAAAGAAATGCACACTGATAAATATTACAGCACATCACACCAATAATAACAGTAATTACAACCACTGAGAGCCTAATCTTTATTTGCATACCAAAGTTGACAAATAACTTTTAGCCCTTACCTCATTCAATTCTCTTACAGCGTGGGTAGGAATTAACTCCACTTTATAGATAAGCAAACTGAGACCCAGAGAGCTCAGATGTCCTGCCCAAGAGGTAAAGAAATAGTGGGCAAATAATGAAATCCAGAATCTTAATCACATATTCTTTTCCCTTATCAGTCTCCCCCTATTAACAAATTGTTGAAGGATAAATGGAAGTTAATCTACAAATTCACCAGTTAACTACTTTTTTTTTCTTCTTTTTGCCCTGTATTGCTCTTTAAATCCACAAAGCAACATATCTACAAAATACCAGGTAGTGTAGAAATAGCTTAGAAATAGTTACTTAGCAATCTTTTAGAAGATGTCCTTGTGAGGAACAGAGACACTATTGCCCAGAGCCCAGGGTAATTACAAGGAGCTGTGTTAGAACCACTGTACATGGCCCAGTGATAAAAGGCTCATTCTTTTGTGCTATTGTGGCAGCAAACTTCTTCAATCGGCAGAACCTGTAACTGCTGCAGAAAGAATTCAAATCTTGCTGCAAAAAAAGCAAACCTTTACTGGGTCAACTGTGAAGTAAAGTAACAGCCAGGTTTTTTCAACTTCACCACGACAACATCAAGACTTTTGGCCACAAGTGTCAGGTGTATCTATAAAACTCTCCATTGCACTGGAAAAAGAACCACTCTCAAATAAAAGAAATTTAAGAATTGCTTTCAAAATAAAGTGAGGTTTGGAGTACCGCAAATACAAATTGAGCCAGGCACTTTGCCAGAAACAGGGTCTTCACCTGGAGGAGCAGAGACTGCAATGGTTTTCAACCCAACTGGTTTGAAATATACATTGAGGAATTTTAAAATCCCAACAGGTCTGGTTATAGAGAGTTCATTTTTCTCAATTAATTCATAAATTCTGGGAGTGGGATCAGATATCAATACCTTTTTGAAGTCTATTGTGCAGCTATAACTGACACAGGTAGACTCCAGAATATTCTAGGCTTGTTCTATATGAGAATTACCTGAGGCTTTTATTAAGACTACAGATTCATGAGTCCTGATTTATATCTCCTGAATCAGCATTTCCAGAGGAAGGAGTTGTGAATGTATATTTTGAACAAGAGCCCACCAAACATTCTTATGATTAGCAAAGTTAGGGTCAACCTGATACTGTCTTTGAAGAACAAAATCAACAGAGTAAATAGGTAAACTAGAGAATGGGAGAAAAATTAACAAGTAATATATCTGATGAGAGGTTAATATCTAAAATATATAAAGAACTCCACAATTCAAATGCAAAATAAGACAAATAACCCAATACTTTAACGGGCAAAGGACTTAAAGAGACATTTTTCTAAAGATCTATAAATAGCCAAGAAGTATATAAAAAGAAATGTTCAACCTCACTAGTTTACAGAGAAATAAAATCAAAACCACAATAAGATATCAACCTCACGCCCATTAGGACAGCCTTTAACCAAAAACTCTTAAAAAAAATTAATCAGGCCCTCCCTGGTGGCGCAGCGGGTTGAAGCACTGCACTGAGAAGCTTAAGCCACTTCCGCATAAGTTCGATTCCCGCCTGCCCCGGAGGTGACCACATGGCGCTGCAGAACTCTCCTGACCCACCCGCTGCTCCCCTCAGCAGTTTACTTCGTTGATCTGCCTGTTCTGCTCCCCATTCTGTCTCTGGTGAAGCCTCTCGCTGCCCCTGAGCCTCTGGCCTATACCCCAGTTCTTTATGAACAAATAAATAAATCTTTAAAAAAAAATTAATCAATGGAAATGAAATGTTGAAACAGAGAAACTAAACCCATATGCACTGTTGGCATGAATCTAAAATGTGCAGCCACTACGGAAAACAATGTGGAGGTTCTCAAAAAATTAAAAACAGAACTACCATGTGATCTAGCAAACTCACTTTTTGGTGTGTATGTAAAAGAATTCACAACAGGATCTCAAAGAGATATTTGTATAACCATGTTTGCTGCGGCTTTATTCATAGTAGCCAAGAGCTAGAAGCAACTCAAATGTCCATTGATGGTGTACACCAGGGCTCTGTGGTAGATCGGCTGGAATCAGGTCATTTAACATGGAGTTCATTGGCTGACAGGTGATTAAGTGAAACTAGATTATTAATCCATCCTCAAAAAAGAAGGAAATCTTGTCACATGCCTTGACATGGGTGAATAATTTTAAATGACACATTTAAATTGTCATTTAAGTTTAAAGGTAAATTCAACTCACTAAATTTTGTATTATATATCTTTTCCACATTCAAAATTTTTTAAATTTAACTAAAAAATCTGATCTGTCCAAAACTTCAATAACTTCCTCTGTCCCATCAATCTTTCTCATAACCCTGAGAGCTAAGAACTCAAGGTCTTTATGTTCTCTGTTCTGCAAAAAAACAAACAAAAACATTTCCTCAACTGTTTCCAAAAGAGGATAGTTCACAATTTCAGAAAGCCCAGACACTTGCTGAATACAAACCAGGCCTAGCCAGGACAGTCACAGATGGCTTGAAGAGAAGAGTTCCCAAAGTGTGGGAGACAGGGGACAGGAAGAAGTGAAACCCAGTTCATTTGTAGGGCCTGACACATTTTGGTGGGGGGAGACTATTCACTGGGAAGAGATAGCACAGCACTGTTATGGAGTGTGTGATGAAGACCTTCTTCTATGCTGTCCTCAGTAAAATTCACCTCCTAATGTTTCTGTGTGACAAGAACTTTCTGAGAAAAGTGAAGAATGACTGTGAAGAATGACTCCGTACTGTGGAAGGCATGAGGTGAGAGGAGCTTCCATACCATTTATTGCTCATTGGCAGGCTCCCCTCTCCACAACCCACTTCCCCTGCAGGTCTTTTCTCTACCTGTCTCAGGTCTGCTCCCTCTCCAAGATCCCTCTGGGGACTCCTTGCCCCTGGCTTCTCAAAGGATCCAATCAAAGGCCAGTGGAAGAACTGTGCTGTGTCAGCATCTTCCCAGGAGGCTGCTGGGCAGCCTCCTCCAGGGCTCCAGCTTGCCCCACAGCTCCAGCCACAGGCTTTCAACCCCCCTCCAGCTTTCCAACAGACTAAGCTTCTCTTTCATTCTACTCCTGGTGTTTCAGCATCCCTGTGATCTTCCTACAGTGCCCTTCTTAAGTTGTCCTATTTGAGCGAAATTTAGTTTCTTCCCAGAATCCTGATGGTATACTTGGCTTTTGCTTTGGGGGATAGGGTTTGGGAGGCAAAAAAAAAAAAAAAAAAAAAAAAAAAGGAGAGAAGTCAGTAGAGAAGAGTACAAACTAGCCAAGCCTGCTAAAAGCATCTCGAGCTCCCAAGCGGGATCATGGGAGCCCACTATTCACACAGGTGTAACCATCAGAAATGTTGGAATGACATAACCCACACCTAGGCCAAAATCACAGTGCCTATCTTGGAGAGTTCACGTTTGAAATGAAGACAAAAGCAAAGACATCCAGCCTACTATGCCGGTCTCCAGGGTCTCCAAGGCCTTAACAGAAGCTCCTGGTGGGGGTCACGTGTTGCAAGTGCTGACCCCCCACCAGACAAAACAGCCCCAGAAGCTACTAGGAGGGCAGAAGAGAGTAATTAACAGCGAGTGAAAGAGGGCAGGCAGTCAGATGAGCTTTCAGTTACAGAACAAACCACCAGAAACTGCCACTTCAACCCGAATTTTCAGGATGGACTTGGAATTGGTTATATCCTCAAGGATGAGTTCTTGGCAATGTTTTGAGGAAACCTGATGTTTGGGTGGGAACAAAAAGTCTTCTCAGGGTCCTGAAAGAGTTGGAAGAGTCTCTTAGCAATTAGCAGAGGGGAAGTAGTAACCAGCTCCTCTTTGCCACTCCCAATCTGTTACTCCTACCCAAGGCCTCTGTTTCCTCAAGCCCCCACTAAAGATGGAAGTAGGCTTGCCTGGTGGTGGAAGAGGTGTCTCAGTACTGTGAAGCTATCACTAGCCACTGCAGCATGAGTTCAATCTCTGGCCAGGGAGGTGACCCACATGTAGTAGCAGGCCTCTCCTGTCTCACCTGCAGCTCCCCTCAGTAATCTGTTTCAGTGGTTCTGCCTGTTCTGCTCCCCACCTGTATCTGGTGAATCCTCTCATCCCACCCCCACAGCTCTGATGAACCCCCCAGCTCTTGTTTGCATAAATAAATAAAATAAACCTTTAGAGATGGAAGTGACCCTGAGAAGGACAAGGCTTTCTGAGAGTTTCTGTTGGAAGTTTCAGAACATGAAGGGAAGAAGATTGTTTGATCTGAAATAAAAATTGAGACAGGTAACCAAAGGACAAAGGGAAATCTAAATTGGTGCTTAGAAAACTGGACGAGCTATGGAAATGAACAAGACAAGATGCACAGGTGTTAAAATGGTCCCCACATGGCACTTTTTGCTCTGTCTCTGGGAGCCCCTACCCTAGCCCCGATATTAGGCAGAGACTTAAAAGAAAGGTTGGGAATTGTTATGTGCTTTGGAATTAAAACAGCATCTGCAGTATTATTAACTGGACCAAGATGTGCAGGAGCGATCAATCTTTTTGCCTTGGGAATAATTGATTGCAAAGGGGTTCAGACAGGCTCCTTCTCTCTCCCTGAGGTCTGGCCCTGAGTTCAGCACAATTAGCTAAGTGGTTCTGTACTGGAGAAGGCCTCAGTCAGCTTCTAGGTGCTTAAAGAAAGAGAAGCTTCGGGAACTCTGTTTTACATCTGTCCCAAAGCCAGGACCCACACTATTCACTGACACTGTTATGCAGTAGCAACATTTGCAGAGGTGGGCTGGGGGGGACACGTTATGCCTTCAGCTTCAGCAACAGGAGGAAGCCAACAACCCCTGCTCCAAATAACATTTTTTTTTAAGATTTATTTACTTATGCATACAGAACTGGGGTACAGGCCTGAGGTGTAGTGGGTGAGAGGATTCACCAGAGACAGAGTGGGGAGCAGAACAGGCAGACTGACAAGGTACACTGCTGAGGGGAGCAGTGGGTGGGTCAGAAAAAGTCTGCCGCGCCATGTGGGTCAGCTCCCTGGCTGGGGATAGAACTCGTGCTGCAGAGTTTTGGGGAGCTTCATAAGGCGGTGCTTTAACTCATTGTGCCACCAGGGAGAGCCCCCAAATAACATTTTTTAAGGATATAAATATGCAGGATTACAAAAGAAGACAATTATATTGAAATACTCTTACCAAGATATTTTTTAAAACAAATTGATAATGTAGTAATAGTTTATTAAACTGTAAATAAGATGGTAGATACTATAGCTTAGAGTTAGGGAAGTAATAAATATTTCAAAATATCTATAACAATTGTTACAGGATATGAAAACATCTGTAATAGCTAGTGGAACTGTTAATTCTACTGTGGGTTTCTGACCTACATTTATCACTGAAGTAAGCACTAAGTTTCATTTAGATGTTAGTGAAAATAAATAAGTAATATTTTTTTCAATCTAAGCTTCCAAATGCCTGAATTCTCTCCATGTGCCTTTGGTTAAGAACTTCTGCTGTAAATGGGAATTTTAAATTATAATGACACTCTCCAGTCGCCGTGAGTGCTATGAGAAAGCATACACTTATCTTTTAATTTAACTGCACTAGGTGAAAATATCTTGGACTTTGGCCTTCTAGGGCCTAAAATCTGGAATGAAACAACATGAAAAACATCACACAGAAGCAATAATTTCTATCACTTCCAAATCCATCCAAAGGAATGGCTGTTTGCCTGCATCCCTGGCTACCACACAAAACAGACTGCACCACTGCCCTGTCTTCTTCATGGCTTCCTTTTCCATCTCTATCAATGTCCCTACCTGGAGAATTGAAATAGAGGGTTACCAGACCCTCCCTGGTGGCGCAATGGGTTAGGATGCAGCAAGCTGGCCACAGCCACTTCAGTGTGAGCTCGATCCCCTGCCCTGGAAGTACCCACATGGCACAGCACACCTCTCCTGACCCGCCCACTGCTCCCCTCAGTATTGTACTTCTTTGATCCACCTGTTCTGCTCCCCACTCTGTCTCTGGTGAGTCATCTCACCACCCTGCATCTCCTGCCTGTACTCCATTTCTGTATGCACAAATAAATAAGTCTTTAGAAAAAACAAGAAGTGGATGGTTACCGAATCCAGGGGGCACCTCCACCAGCATGTGGGTGATGTGTGACTTGAGGATGGCTTTTCTCAGAGATGTGACTGTATCTCAGGACAGTCACTCTGGCTTCAAGGTTGAGAAGACAATCCCAGTCACCTGCTGGGCCACCTCCAGGGCCACCTTTGTCCACGTCCCCACCCATTCTGGCCTGGATGGTTGCAGTGGTGCCTCAATTCATTTCCTTGTATCTTTTCTTGCTCCCCTACTATTATTGTCAACGTAGCAAACAGAGTGATTTTCTTAAAAGTTATTCAACCCCATCATCTCTTCCTTATAATGGTTTTCAGTGATTTTAGTATCACTTAAAAATAAGGTTTACTCTCCTCCTTGCCATACAGCAGGGGTCCAAAAATCTGCTGATCCAATCTGGCCTGATCTGCTTAGACATGACCTGTGAGTTAAATCATTTGCAGATATTTGTTTTCTCACTAAATAAATACCTAACTATAAGTATCTCATTTTTGCCTCCTGGCTTTCAAAACCTAAAATATTCACTACTTGGACTGTTATAAGGGAAGTTTGGTAATCTCTGCCAATCAAGAAACCGGAAACCAGCATAGCACATTCAAAGGGAGGGAAATGAACTCAGAATGGTGGGTCATCTATCCAACAGTTATAAGAGCTGAAGAGACAAAAAGACACTTGGAGGCAACGTAAGATTAACGCAAAAGGCTGCGACCACCCAGCAAGTGGAAGACAAAGCCAGAAAGATGAACCACAGGGCTGGCTGGTGGAAACAGAGCTGAGTGGCTTTAGCTATTAGAGATGCTGCCCAAGGCAAGGGAAGAGTCTGGGGGGCCAGCGGGGGTGGGGGAGGGTTCATAGGGAGGGTATTGGGAGGGGAGTCCGGCCTCTCACTTCTCTCCCCCAGTGCCATACTGGTGCCTCATATTCGCTAAGCCACCTAAGGGCTACAGGCAAGGGGCACAGGCAATGTGGTTTCTTATTAAACAAGAGAGGGAAGGACAAGAAATAGTTATTAGGGCAAACAGGTCAATGGTCAGCTTTTCTGTAAATGAGAGTAACAGCTGCCTTGAGCAACAGTTCTAAGACCTTAAAAATGACCTAATGTGTTCATAGCAAGCCTGGAAAAGATAGCTAGTATTATTTTCACTTTTATCATTAGGACTATTACTCACTTCTATGTTGCACTTGGTTTTCCTACATTGGGTTGTCGAAGCAGAGCATGAAAGCGAGGGCAAAAGAGAGGACTGTGATTGACCGTGATTTACCAAGAAATTCTAAGAATAAGATGAAATGAGACCACATCATGTTTCCTAAATATACAATGGGTTTAGACATGGGAACTTGCACCAAACCCCCTTCTTCCAGGCAATAAAATAATTTCACACACCTGATCGCTGGCTTAGAGGGCAGTGAGATCAGAGTTGGCTACTGCAAATACACTTAGAGATGCTTTGTGCTGAAGAGATCATTTTTCCTAGAAGTGTAGATAGGAAGAACATTTCTAATCATGCATACGTCTTGCATCCCTAGAAGTATCTGTTGTGCCAACCTCTAAAACCACAAGCATAACAGCTTAGTTTAACAAGCTTCCTCTTTTAAATGCCAGCCAATGAAATCAATGATGGGTGTAATAAGATGAAGAATGCAGCCAGTAGGGAAAGTTTTTGCCACCTTAAATGTCAAAACAGGAATATAAATATGTATTGCCAACTCAAGAGGGCGTCCAGGCAGAAACTCCAAAAATGGGCTCTTGGGAACTCAAATCCCTCCAGCTCATAGTCAGCCCCTTGACAACTGAGTGCTGAAACTCGAGTTCCAGTTCTAGGTTCGCAGAGAAATGTGCACCTTTTTGCTTTGGACACTGCTAGAGGTTATATCCTTGCATCCCTGGCAATAAATAAATGCATGATTTGATCAACAAAAGGAGTCAGTCTACCTCTTATTCTGCTCCTCTTAGATCAATTTGTGGGTTAGAGATGTAAGTGTTAAAACCAGAGCTATTTAAGTCAGATCAAAGATTTTAAGTGTGAGTAGCTGTCATTTTTCCCACTTGTTCCTAGAACAAATGCACTGGAGTCTCCAAGGGCAGATCAGGCTTGGGGAGCCCCGGGGCTATGGAGGGAAAGGGAGAATGGGCTCTATCTCAAACTAAAGTCTCCCACACTCATGAGCATAACACAGTTATTTTCACATAGTCTTAGAAAGTGCTGTTCTATCCAAATGCCACCTCTACACTTGTGTACCTAACACCTTGCTTTTAATTGATTCATATTTGTGTTAAATTCATTTTTAAAATAAATTTTCTATTTGCTTTATAAACAGAAAGGTAGTCTCATATCCTATCATATATTGCCACAAATAGAAAGTTGCCAAGAAAACAAAATGATGTATAAAAGAGCAGTAAGACTGAAGGCTCACGCCTGAGGCCCACTCTTGCTGTTAAAAAGCAGGAAAGTTTGAATTTTCTTCTGTGGGGGTCCCTGTGCAGCTCTTCTCCACACAGAACGACAGAGAGAGGAGTGTGGAGGACTATGGTGACGACAGGTGGGCGAAGTGGGGGAGAGAGGAGGTAAACATTGTTTTAAAATGAACAATAATGTAAACAGATATATAAATTAATACAAATACGAAAAATAAAAAGCAGGGAAGTAGCAAAGTGGCAAGAGAGCTGTTAAAAATAGACTGGCACCGAAATAAATATTTTCTTTGAAATAGTCAGAAGGACTGAATGATAGCTGAAGAGGAAGCTGCTCTTTCTGTGTGTGAGTCACTGTCATGTCGTTGCCATGTCCACACACTGTCGAAATCGTTGCTTAGTATGATGCACAGGAACAGTTACATAATTTGCAGGAAAAATGCAAGGAAAATGTGGAGCCTTGTTTGAAAATTTTAAGAATTTCCAGGCCCAGAAAGCAAAGCATCAGACTAGCAAGCTGTGCCCACAGTGTTCGCTTCGGTGGTGTGTGTTCCATGGTCTGCACGTTCCAGAGAATGCAAGTACCCCAGAATGGCCTGCAGGGCAGTCCACCAGCCATCAGTGCTGCAGGGAACAAAGCCAAGGCGCAGGACTGACAACTCCATGCCATGATGGTGAAAATAACCACTAGAGCAAGGCAGACGCCAGCATGAGGAATGCGACTGAAGTCATCAGCTGGGACTGTTCATACCTTCAGTTGAAAAAACCAGCCCCTTATGCCTTAAACAATCCAGGTTAGAGCTCATAAACTATAGAAGAGACCAATACCATGACTTGGTGTCATGGTAACCTAGCAAGAAACACCTGTGTGTTTTAAAATTTAGCTCAAGAGCATTTCATGTTTCATGGACAGAGTCTAGGCAGAGTTGCCAGCACAAAACAAGACAGTCATACACAGGCATAAAATCAGGAGGCAGCTATTGCCACTGCTAGACCCCAAAGGACAAAGGGAAGTACTGGTCACTGGAACTGACCCTATGAAAGGCAGGAGTCAGACCTCAGGGAGAGAAACAGTTCCTGCAAGACCACAGCCCAGCAGGAAGGGAGCAGGAGGAATTCACATGTCACATTCTTCTTTCAGGACTCCCATTGGCCAAACCCATCCCAGAACCAGAGGATAGATCCAGGAGGATGCAGCCCCAGAAGCCAACCTCTTTGGACACAGAGCAGGGGGTGCAAGGGGGGATGGACTGGAGGACAAGCAGAGAGAAATTAACCAGCACATCCTTGGGCGTGTGTCTGTGGGGTGCAGGGCATGGGGGTGTCTGAAGCGTGCCTTCTCAGAGGCAAAGACAGACTGCATGAGGGCGAAGACAAACTGCGTGAGAGGAGATTCCATTCCCTGCTCTAGGGAATTCAGGAGGAACAGCATGGGGAAGGAGTGATTGCATTCTGTCTGTGGCCAGGCCAAGCATGAAGGAAGAAGGGACACTGACTTCAGGGGAAGAAGAAACCAGTCTTGGTACTGTATACATCTGGAGGACTTGGATTTGAAGAAAACAGAGAAAGTCAGTGAGAAGAAAAGGAGTTCATGTCAAAACCCCAGCAATACCAACGTATAAAATAGAGTCTGGAGGGAAATGGACCAAAGGAAACTACAGAGTAGTTAGACAGCTACTGTGTGCAGGAAATGAAATAGCTGAAATCAAAGGTGATGAGCAGTCCTCATATGATGGCCTCCCAGGTGAGATGAGGTATGTCCTGTGCAAACACAGCAGGCAACTGGGCCTATACAGCCTGAAAGTCCACAATGTAAGTCATACACTGGTAACACGTCCCATCATTCCTCTACTGAAATTCCCTCCCAGCTGCCTTCACAACACTGGGTTTATACCTCTCTTATTGAAATCAATGAAATAATCACTCATCAATGAGGGAAGCTGAGGTGGAGGAGCCCAGGGTGACAGAGGCCTGAGACAGCTTCTGTTGTTTTCTATTGAAACATGAAAAAACATGCCCATGCAGGGCATTTCTGGGCTCTTGGCTGCTGGCATCTTCTAGAATGATTGTACAGAAGTGCAGTTGAATGTTTAACCTAACTGTGTGTCCTTGGACAAGTTATTAACCTCTCGGAGCTTCATCTGTTTTATCTTTAACGCCGGACGAAGATACCTACCTAGAAGAATAAGGATTAGATGATATCCTGCCTGTAACACATTTAGCACAGTATATGGCTATAGTGAGTATTTCCTCAAGAATGGATGTGAATATTGTAACATCTTTGAGTCAATAGAATTCAATGTCAAAGGAGAGAACTGGAGACAGTTATTTATCATTTAAAGAAAGAATGATATAGCAGAGAGTGCTAGGCTTGCCAGGCAAAAGATTTCATTTCCTAGCTCTATAATCTTCAGTCCAGTAACTTCTCTGAATTTGAGTTTTTCTATCATGAAGTGGAGATAACCAATTTTAGCCTGCCTCAAAATATTGCTGAAGTTCAATGAAGATCACGAAAGTAAAAATGCATTGTGAACCCTAATATGATCAGAGAGTGTTATATTTGTGTTTATAATAATGATAAAAATCCAAGCTTCTCCCTCCCCAGCATGTGCACATACTCATGGGGCTGAATGCTCTTCCGTGGCTAGAACCAGAGCAAGGTGTTTGCACCTTAAGGTCAGCGCCATTGAAGGTAGCGTGTGATTACTGTCAGACCCTGTAACAGCTAGGTGGGCTAGTCATAGTGTGAGCTAGTCATACTGTCTGTGTCAAGGTCTGAGCTGCTAATGTATTTATGTATGAGGATGACAACCAGAGAAAGCAATTAGGACTTGGGCATCTGTGCTTTTGTGATCCCGATGGCTGAAACCAGGGCAGTGGTGAACCATGGAAACCTTACGACAGTTGCTAGCCGCTAACTACCCTCCTTCCATGCCGGCTCAGACTCTCCTCTTTAGATGCCAAGCCAGTCATCATTGTGCCCCAATCCTTCATCTGTTCCCTTCCACATGCCAAGCCAAATCACATGACAAGCAGCAGGAGTGCTGAGGAAAAGCAAGCTTGGCAAAAAAGGTATGTGTACGGTGCTGCATTTTCAGAGTTCTTTACAGCTATCAATTAATAAATTCTTACAAGAACAAGGGAAAGTGGGTCAATATTATTATCCTTGTTCCATGGATGAGAAAACAGGTTTAAGAAGAATGGCTTGCCCAAGGCTACACCACCAATCAGAAAAGCTGAACCAGAATTAAATGGAAGGAATCCTGACAACAAATTCTTGTCCATGCTTTTGCATGCAGAAGGTGATCAATAAATGAGGGAGATTCACTGACTGAGCCTTAATCTGTTGCATTAATCCCTCCTGGGGGCAGTGGTGAATGCTAGGTCCAATTCATAAGCTAAAGCTAAAAGTTCTCTTAACCATAGGTCAAAACCCAAAGTAAGAAAGATGAAAGATGAAGAGGTAGGTGGGATTTCATAGTGGACGTTGTTTTGGTTGCCCAATGCCCAAACAGTCTTGCTAGGAGGCAGGAGTGGTTTGCAGAGCCTCCCTTCCCTTTCCTCCACAGAGAAGGGAAACACAAGTGGGTTCTGTTGGGAGCGACCAGGTGCAGTGATAACACAACAACTACCGGTCGGACTAGATAAAGGCGATAATGAACTGGGCCTCGCATCCGGGGCACAGCGATGAGTCACCCCTTTAGAATCTGAACCTAGAATCTATATCAGACCCTTTTCCCCTACAGCGCTGGCAGTAGCTGCCGACCCCACCCTTGGGAGCTTCGACTCAGCTGCTGCCTGGGAGCAATAAACTCTACTTGCTCAGCCTTTCTACCTCCTGTCTTCCTTCCTTGCGGCCGGTCACAGAAATTGGGACAAGACAGGTTCAAGGAAGGTAAAGTTGGGGAGGTAGGGTCCCTGGCAGCAGAGAGATGCCCAGTGGCCACAGATCTCGTGGCACACATGGCACTGTGTCCGCAAGTACATGGTACATCCTTGGCTGTTCTTCACCTCTCATCTCCCCAAAGCCCGTGCTCGTTTTTTCAACCCATTCCAATAAGCTCATCTGGCTTTAGTTATGTGGACTCTGTTGTCTGCAGCCCAAACATGCAATTTTGACCTAGAAATGCAAGCAGTTGCCAAGAAGGATTAAAGCTGCTTGCTTTAGCTTGCATACATGGTTGGTAGGTAAACAGGGTAAACATCAAAACAGCCATGAAAGCCATGTGGCAAAGTTACCATGTGCCCTGTGACCCAGCTCTCCATCTTAGGGGATATATCTCATCTATATACTTACACAACTGGAAAATGACTTATATACAAAGTCATTTGGCACTTATGTATATAAGTGCATGACTATTCACTATAGAGGTGTTTGTAATAGCCAACATATTTGAATGTCTCAAAAGGCCCATTTATAGAAAACTGAATAGATAAATTATGGTGCATACACATGGTGGGAAGCTATCCAGCTCTTTTTTAAGATGAGATGTTCTCTATGTGTTGATATGGAAAAATACCCCAAATATGCCAGTAAGTAAAAAAGAAAAATGTTTTGGACAGTGTTATAATGTGCTACATTTCATAAAAATAAGGGGGAAATGAGAAATTATGTTTGCTCTTGCTTAAATACATATACGGCAACTCTAGCAAGATATAAAAGAAACTAAAAACAGTATTTCCTCTGGGGAGGAGAGACAGTGAGGTAAATAAGAAAATGCAATGGGAGAGCTTGAAATTTTTTTTAAAAGCTTAGGGATTAGGGATTACGTTTATAGGCGTCTCTCCCCAAACTTACATTTAAAAAGTGAGAGTTAACATCAGCCCACATCTGGCCATCCCTGCATCACACCAGCCCCACCACCACTTTCAGCAGGCAGATGGGGTTATCTGGGAACTGTGGCTTGTCAGGTTCCAGCAGGTAGAGTATGCTGTAGCAGAGAATTCACTGCATGGCTGCTCACACCACGAAAACAGTCCAACCAGACTCTTGAGGGGGAAAGACAGAAAAGATTGCTGGAAACCAAGCAAGATAATTTCTAGGGCAAGAGGACAATGGTCATGGCATCCTTTGATTTGTGGAATACCGAGACACTGAGGCAGTACATTTCAGAGGCACAGAAGCTTTCCAAAAGGATGGCTCTCCACTTCCTACAACTCACAATGTCCTGCTGTCCAGACACCATCCTTAAAAACAGGACAATGGCCCATTGAGCAGAGTGACTGAGAAACCTGGGTTCTGGCAAATTATTTGCGTCAGTGGAGTTAAGTCTGGTGCGATTATTCAGCAAACACAGAGTAATGAAGAGATTTGAGCTTTCTTGCCTGCAGGTCCACTGATCAAACTCAAACCAAGGTCCCCAAGATAAAATGTACTTATTTATCCTTTAAGCCTTCTACTTGAAAATCAATAATATTTCAAATTTAATGAGTTGTAAGACAAGTAAATTAGAGTTTGGAGTAAGCAATATTGATTGGATTATTCCGTCAACTGGAACCCATAACTTTGCTCTGTAATTAAGTATTCCATGGAGGGTACAAGCACTCAATGCTAGTTTGGTTCAGGAGGAAATCGCAAGTCTGCCTGTTCCTGGAATGGAAGCCTTTTCCAGGCGCTAGTTGGCAGTCTGCGCCCCACCTGGGGTGGACAGCCCTGCCCTTTCCCTCCACAGCAGCAGGTTCTAGTGATGAGTGGCTTTCCTCAAACACTCATCACCCCTTGCTCTAGTCATGGAGCTTCAGTGAATTTGAACATCAAAATGCAGAACTGCAACTAAAAAAAAAAATTATCGTGGAAGAAATTGCCTTCGGTAAAAGAGTTTCTGTGGAATGATATGCAACTGTTAGAAGATGTCTTTTAAGTTCCCTTTGCAGTTTGCATTTCACAGAAGCCTGGGGATGGCCAAAGTCGATTCTCACCCACCTGACTAAAGAAGGGACAAAAGGGCAGATATGAAACATCTGCTGTCACTATTCAACATCAAATGCCCTATCTTTCAGTGCTAAATCACCTTGCCTCCATCAATAGTGTCTGCCCTTTCCTAGAGGAACCTTATTTTTTTGAATCTGAGTAATAGTTGCTTTGTAATTACTTAATCTAATTAGTGTTAAATGGCATATCCGATCTTGCAATAATCCTGGATCTTTGGATGATATCCGATCTTGCAATAATCCTGGATCTTTGGATGAGAATGTCCCAAGCCCACTTTACTCTGGAAAAATAAATTCAGGTATTGCATGAGAAGTTGGCCTACTTTGCAAGGTCCCAGCTATTTTAAATAGGGAAAAAGAAGTGCAAGCAGAGCTGTTTCGTCGTGCCACAGAGAGGACAGAGCAGACTCTGGTGGATGGTTCAGGCACTGCCCAGCAGCTTGTTAGCAGTGTCAGCATTCAAGCCTCCCAGGGACCAGACCATGGAAACAGAATCTGCATTTGAAAGATCCCAGGTGATCTCTGTGCTATTAAGAGTCTGACTAGCACACTTAGGTTTTCATTGTGGCTCTGCTCTTACTATTTGACCTTGGCCAACCTACCTAGCCTCTGTGATTTTCAGTGTGCCTGGCACATAATAATCTCTCAATAAATGTTAGCCAAGATTAACACAGACGACACATTTCTGGGAATAACTGAGGAGTTCTGCACCTGAGCCAGAGGAAGACCCTTTGAGAAAAGAAAAACACATGCCTGATAGAGGATGAAGAAGCAGGAGAAACAGGAATATGTAGAAGAAGCAGTGATAACTAAAAGAAGAGATTAGTGAACACAGTATTTGCCCATTCTACCCCTGCTCCTTGAGTCAGGAGGTGCAGTTACTGGAATTAAAGGGGAAAAAATACAAGAATTGGTATTTCATAGCCCTCCTATATAAAAATCCTCTTCCTGTCTCCTGGCTTTTGCAAACATGAGCAAGTTATCGGCCTTCCTGAAACTCTGTCTCCGAAATTTATAGGTATGACTTGGATATTGAACATTACCTTTAGAAGTTGGTAAAAGAATTAAACAAGTTGTGTGATAAGGTGTGTGTGTGTTTTAAAATGTGGTAGCAGAGTATTCATAAAGCCAGATGAATCTCTGAAGACATGGGTTAGGTGAGGCTTATAGTGCTTCTCCTCCCTGGCTGAAACATATGAAGGTGTCTTTTTCTTGAAGACCTGGATCCAGATCTCATACCAAACCAATTAATTCATAAATGTTAATGTTAAATTAGAAATGTTAGGTTAAGGATTGTCAAATATTCAGCTCAAGGTTGAGTGCTATTGTATTAGAGTTAAATAATAAAGAACAGAATCTCTCAGCACACACATAAAAATCAAACAGAAAGAGAACAATAATCTTGTTCGGCAAAGTCAGATGAGCAAGAAAAGAGGTTTAGAGACTGATAAAAGAAAAAGGAGCACCTTACACCATGGTCAGGTATCTGGAATTCCAGCAACAGGAAGGGTTAAGAGAAATCCAGTATTATTGATATTGACTATCTCATGACAAATCTCCAGTGAAAGCAGTTACACAGTTAATGTGAGCTATTTGGGAGAAGATAGAAAAGATACACAAGCCATTGACTCCCATTTGGGTTGACAGTAGGGCTGACATAAAACAAGTATATTAGTGGAGAATAAGAACACAGCAAAGGCCAAATAGAGGTCAGAGAAGACCAGGAGACAAGGTAAAGCCATAGAAGGTCCTAAAAATCTTGGGGGAACACAAAATTCCTACACCAGGAGAAAGAAGGGTGTGCGCCCATTTTCTCCAAGGAAGGGAGAACCTATCTGATATCAGGTTACACATGACACAACCCACATGGCAAATTTCCAGTGCATGGTGGTGGTTATAATTAGGCCTGACATGCTGACAGCACAGTCCCTCCATACACTTAACACCCTCTGTCCTGGAGCCATCTGTACAGAAGCCCTGCTAACCAGTGTGGTGCAGAGCAGCTCTTGTGGTGGTCTCATTCACCTCAGGTTTGTAAATTAGACCATTTGACTTTGAAATTTCCCAGCTTTTCTATTCGCAAATAAGTCTTGATATGTGATCCTGATGACGCTTCTAAATATGTAAGGAGGATACATGGCCTCTATCTAATATGTTTTGTTCAAAACCCCTAATCTTCAGAACCCTAATATTTGTAACTAGAGTCAAAAGTTATTGAGGGAAATGCAGGAGGGAAGCCTTGTAATGTGAGCACAGGACAACACTCACACATTTGCTGCCTGCCTTCAACCTCTCTCAGGATTCCCCCAATGCAGTTGGGAAGGAGAAATAACTCAAGAGAGTGCAAATAAGTCAGGTGATGGTGCACTACATAGCACTTAGAAGCACGCAGATTTTTTCTTTATAGATGTTTTCTTAGAGGTGTGATTGTACTTAGCACATTGATTGAAATCATTTATATCACCCAGAGGGAAGTTTTCTGTCCCCACAAGAGAACCTTTTAATTTGTCAAGGCTTCTCGAGAACCTTTATTTTGGTAATCATAAAAATCCTTTGCCCCACTAAATACCCTAATATTCTTGGCTTGGCTACCTCCATAAAGTTTTTTGGGTTTTTTTTTTTGGGGGGGGGGTTTAAAAATAATATAATAGTTTATTTTTACATCATTTTCTGCACTTTTCCATCTCATCTCCCATAAAGTTTTTTTTTTTTTTAAGATTTATTTACTTATTTATACAGAACTGGGATACAGACCAGAGATACGGAGGGTGAGAGAATTCACCAGGGACAGAGTGGGGAGCAGAACAGGCAGATCGACGAAGTACACTGCTGAAGGGAGCAGCGGGCGGGCCAGGAGAGGTCTGCCTCGCCATGTGGATCTCCTCCGGGGCAGGCGGGGATCAAACTCATGCAGAAGTGAACTTAAGCTTCTTAATGCTGTGCTTTAACCCGCTGTACCACCAGGGAGGGCCCATAAAGTTTTAAGGCTCCAGATTTGTCTTCTTTTCTAGAAAGTAAGAGGGAAATGATTTAAGGGCAGAAACTTTGTGTATCTCTGGCTGACTCATATCCTTCCTTCTCAGCTCAGAAGCTTCTGACCCCCAGATCAGGGGAAGCTGACCTACCCTGAATATTTTAATGTATCCTTTTATATCTCTACCTCACATTTTTATTTATGCTTAAGTTCTCTTTATGCGTCTGTCTCTCCTACAAACTTTATACTTTCCACCATTGTACTCTAACACCTAACACTGTGCCTGGCACCAGAGAGAACACCAGTAGTCACTGAACTATTGAAATCAGGAGAAAATATCTTTAAGAAAGGGATTTAACATAGTCAAGAATCAGTTTTCTTCTCCTCTTGAGTAATATCTGAGGACATAATTTTCCCAACTTTGTGGTAAGATAGTCCTACAGCAAGATGGAGACAAACAAAAATTCCCAAAACCAGCCTAGGCTGTGAGCTCCAGGGGGTGAGGGGACTTGTCTTCCTTGTTTGGCTGTGCAGCCTCAGGTCTGTCCACACAGCCATCTGTACAGGACACAGATCCCTCCTAGATGTCACTTCATGGAAAGATCTGCTGTCCTTCTACATAGAACATCATCAAATCACACCATTCTGCTTTCAGCAACCCCAGAGACTGCCTCTGTGCCTGACCCTGCCAAGGTCATGCCCTTCGGAGAGCAACTCTCCTCCAGTCAAGCAAGAAGGGGGGTGGGAGGGGGCTGGGAGGCTAGGGAGGAAGGAAAGCACAGCCATTTTGACTAATCATGGCCATGAGACAGCTCCAATAGCAACATTTCTAGATTCCCACTTATACTATGTCTTCCTTTGGTTTTTTCCTCTACCAGACACTGCTTCCTCCTCCATTACCTTCATAAGTACTGGCCCATAAGAAATACTTTGTCACTCAAACTCTTATCTCAATGTCTTCTCCAGGAGAACCCAACCTGTGAGTCTTCAGTAAGCATTTGCTCAAGGAATAAGCAAGTAGAAAAAAGAATGCACACATAAATTAATGTACAAGAAATAACTAAAAGATGTAACCAGAAAATATTCCATGTGTTTGAGACTCTCACTGTCAATGAAACATAGAGTTGGATCCAGTCAGGAATCCCCCATACAGACACAGCGGAACATGGCTGCCTGCTAAGTGCTGGGCTCCATCACCTAATGCGTTCAGCTGCCTTGTTGGGTGGAAAGGTATCAGCCCACTTTACAAATAGGGAAGAGGTTCTCAGGTGATGGAGCTTGTGCCAGATTGCACAAGAGTGAGTTGCTATGTTGAAATCCAAATCCTTTCTGCCTGGTTCCAAACAAAACTATGCCACGGTTCACATCATCCTCAACAATCAAGAGCAATGTTTTAGCTGGTAACCCCTTCTCAATCTGGCCAAACAGACGGATTGAAAACAAACATTTGGCCTGAAATGTTTCCTCCTATCCAGATGGCTGCTCCAATAAGAAACTATTAGCCTTGTTCCAAATGTACAAGTTCATTCTGAGGTGGACAAATAGACCTTACTGAGTAAATCCAGTTTTCTTTGTGCCCTTGGTAACAATACGCACTGCTACTTCTTCATGTGATAAATACTGTTACTAATAAAAGCTAATAATAGTAATGATAATAAAATAATAGATGTAGTATGAAAACTTTACTAGTTTAAAAATCATAACAAAATTTCTTGTAATAATTATCTAAAATGAAAATAAAGTATTTTCTATTACTAATGCAATTCCATACCTTACTCCAAATGCAGGTGCAGGGATCCTATAAATTTACCTCTGACAAGCAGTGAGGGACTTCAAGGTCACAACACCTGTCTCCCTTCTTATGGGGAAACATTGGAACATCACTGGGGACTAGACAAATTAGTACTCCCCCCAAATTTTTGGAGGGATCCCCTCTAATCACTGTGGGGAGATGAAGCCCCATTTTTTTAATCCCTTTCTGTATTCGAGCTCTTTCCTTTGTCATATCCCTCTAGGATTGAAGCTTGCCATGAGGATTGCTTTGGTCAATGGGAAGTCAGAAAAGTGATATAAACAAGAACTTGAAAAGTGTAAGATTAAGCCTGCCCTTACTCTTTCTCCTCTGCCATTACCATGAGACCATGTCCAGGCTAACCTGCTAAAGGATGAGAGACATGGAGAAAAGAAGTCCAGCTAAGGTGCCCCATTCAAGCTGGACCTAAAGCAGAGGCCCAAGCTAATCCTTTAGTATATGAGAAACAAATGCCCATTATCAGAGGCTACTAGGTTTTTCAGTTTTTTTTTTAATTTGCTATAACTTACCTATAGCTAAACTTAGCGGATACGGTGGCTATGGGTAGAAGGCTACTGATGGCCTTCACTTGCTTTGATCTTTGAAACAAAAATAGCAAAAAAATAGACAGGAAAAGGGTAAGCAGACCTCTTCAAGTTTCCACACTTGACACAGAGCCAGTGTTGGTCAGAAATTGATTTTCTGAAATGACCATAGAATTTTGCCCCATTCTCTATTATTAGCTCTTTATTAGCACTGTCCAATGTACATATTTACATACCACATAAATAACTAAATTTTCAAGCAGCAACACTGATAAAAAGATAAAATGAAACAGGTAAAGTTAATTATAATAGAATACTATCATATATTTAAAACATTATCATTTCAACATGTATCAGTATTTTTTAATTCTTCGTGAGATATCTTATATTCTTTGTGCTATGATTTTGGAATTTGGTATATCCTTTGTACTAAACACATTTGAGATGCTCAATAGTCACAGGGAATTAGTGGCCACTATAGTGGACAGCTCACTTCCTCATCCACTGGCAATGACAAATCCTATGCTCGGAAACAGGAAATACAGCATGGCATCCTGAGAATTTTATGCAGCTATCAGAAAAGGGAAGAGTCAGAAAAACTGAGAATAGTACTGTTTCATATTCAATTCTGACATAAGAATCACACATTGCTTCGGGTTACTCAAAAATACTTTTCTTCATCGTGTTCAGAACAGACGAAAGTAACAGCTGAAAATTCAGGAAAATTTTCTCAGTTAAGTGACTGCAAGACACTAGAGATTTGATTAGGAGCCATATATGCCCTTTCACTCCTCAACTTGAGACAACTTGACAAAGAGACTGTGTCTTAAACAGGAAGAAGATAGTGGTATAAGGAAGAATCCATATACCCATTTGTTTGAAAATTCTAGACATGGACACAGAGAAATGTTTAAAAGTTCTGCATCCCTGGAGAAGGAACAAGTTTCCTGACAATGCAAAGCAACAGCATATTTTTGAAAAAGACCTATTACCAGTAACTCAATATAATTTAAGAAGCCATCGAACCTATGAAACTAGGGTTGAAATATGTTGTAAGAAGAAAAGAGATTGAATTTTGTGCTTAGCTTAAAATGGAGCTGATTGGAAAAAGGAAAGAATCCAAGAAAATGAAAGATGCAATGGAAGATTAAAAAGATGAAAAAGAAACTGATAAATAGGATGGAGATAAAAGACCCAACTTACAAATAATTGGTAATATCAAGAGAAAAATTGCAACAATTTTACCAGAAGCAAAAATCAAACCCTAACAATAAAAGACAATGAAGCAAATCTATAAAGTTTTGAAGCAAAGTGTATGAACCAATAACTCTCTACCAAAGAGGTTGTCAACAGAAATGTATTTTTAGACAGCAAGCCATACCCATAATCTGCTGTCCCAACAGTACTGCAAAACAAATAACCACAAAATTTTAAGGAGATACAACTATAAACTTTTATTTTTTCATAAGATTATGAACCAGGTGGGGAGTACAGCTTATCCGAGCTTGACTACCTCACGTGCCCATGGCCTTGGGTGGACAACTGACTCCACCTGACTCCCTCCCTGTGCCTCATCATGCTAGCTTAATCTCAGAATGGGAACAGGGTCTCAAAAGAGAGCAAAGAAACACATGCATTTTTCTGCTCTGCTTGATTCAAATTTGCTTTTGCCCAATTGAGGAAAGCAAATCACATGACTGAGTCAATGTCAGAATGGGAGGGGAATACAATGTTCTGGGCAAAGTAGACTCAAGTGAGTGGAACCATCAATGCAATCGCTCTACCTATAAAGGCCTCCCAGTGTTAGACCACCAGGAATAAAAACATCTGAACAAGTTGGATTGATTACTCATTTCAGAGAGGGTGAACAAGACTCTTAAAAGCCTTGAGATGCTTCAGTAAGAGAATATTAAAAAAAAGCCTGTTCATAAGATTGGGACTTGTGATCTTGGCCAGGACAGGAAGATGGTTGGTCGCCTTTGTGTGTTCAGACATGATCACGGAGTGACCTTGTCTTTGATCCATCAGTCACAAGTGGCCTGACTGATACTGCTGTTCTACAAAATCCTTCATATCCAACAGGGGAGAATGCCAGTCCTGCTGTGATGTGACAGTGGTTCCTTTTCTGCTTTTTACCACCAGTTATTACAGAAATTTTACTTAAAGCATTCCTTAGTCATCCCAAGTAGTGATCAAAAGAAATAACTTCATTGAAAAAAATTTGGTATAAACACACCAAAACTTTGGTATGAATTGAACCTGGTTCAACACAGAGCTGGTTCTAAAGAAATGTTATAGATATTGTTAGAAAATATCAAAAGCAATCATCAAGTGGGACATGTAAGTCATATAATAACAGTTTTTAATAAGAATTTAAGTACAAAACTCAACTTATATTAACAAAGAGTAAAATATAGGGAGTGGGAGGAAGTAGAAATGTATAACCTTTCCATTTTTTAGAAGGGGAAGTCAAAACATAGTGGTTCATTTTTTCCTTTGAAGTTTGGAGAAATATGGGTGCCAAATATTACTGGAAAATGGGATGGAAGCTGTAATGTTAAAGAAAAAAAAGAGATACATACCTTCCAAATGGCTGGGGAAAATAAAAGCAAAAAGAAATTGTAGCATAAAATAGAAAACAAAGGAAATAACCAGAAAGCATTTTTAAGCATGAAGTAAAATGACTGAAATAAAACCAAAGATGTTCACCTTCCTCTTCTCCTTTCACACCAGCCTTTGACCTGCCCTGATCCCTACTCTGTCTTCTGCAAAACAGCCAGCAGCCCACTAACTGCCCCACTTAGAGACATGGGGTTCTGCAGTAAAGGCTATGCATGGTGATATTTGGGGTGGGGGTCATCTGCAGAGTGTTGGTTGAAGGCCCACATGATGGAAAGAACAGAAGTTGAAAGAAGCTTTAGAAACTTTCAACAGTTTGGACTACATGCCCATGTGAAAGTGGTAACTGAAAAGTGGCACTTGTCTCTTGTACAATTTTTATTTCATTTTTCTAATAAGTCATGTTTATTATACCTCCTTTAAATATCAGTTGGTAATATATTAAAAAAGGGAGAGTAGGCCCCACAGCAGAGGTGTGGGGAGCCCTGGTGCTGGCCCCATCAGGAGCAATGGAAGAGCAAGTCAGAATCTGTCACTTCTCTGCCTGCAGACGGGGCTCCATCTTGCCTCCAACAGGGACCCCAGCTGCTTCTTCTACCTCCACGCCATTCCTACAGGCGCCTGGTCTGTCAGCCATGACTCATGAATACAGAGATTTTCAGAGCTCTAGGCAGATAGGGAGTCACACCTAGAAAAGGGAGAAAGGAGGGACAGACAGAAACTGCCCACTTGGGGCGAAGGGGCAGGAATATGCTCTTGGGTCAAAAAAAAAACCCCTAAAGATCCAAAGACTCCATGGTGTGCCTCCTTCGATCTCTGGTCCCAAGGATGACGTCAGTGCCCCTAGCTCAGCCTCCAGGACACATTCCCTCTGCCCACACCTACCTTGGTCTAACCACCCCACAGCAGCCCTGGAAAGCAGGCAGCAGTGTGAACAGACTCTGCTCCTTCCCTGGGTGCCTCTGTTCACTCAGGAACACACTTCCTGATTCCCCTCTTCCTCCCTGAAGCTCCTCTGAGGCAAAAACTCAAAACACAGTAACTACACTTTGACTGAGACATCAATTTTCGGATTTTTTCTAATGTGAAAGTATGAATTGGTGCCCAAATTTACATATAAATTTTAAATTCAGAGTATAAGAGGCTGGTTAAATAGCTGAGCTCTCTCCATAAACCCTATTTAAAATGAGGAAGAATGTTAAATAAGGAGGAGACCCATTTATAATGCACTGTTAGGTAACCAAGTGGACTATGAAACAAAATATATGCGTCCATCCCGGGAGTGATCACAGTATTAAAACTAGTGACAGATATGTGCATAATATGAATCCAGTTACAGATAAAAGTGTAGACATAGGCAGAGACATAGATACAAAGATACAGGTGTGGGTACAGAGTGAATGTTAAGAATTATTATTTCTCAATAGGATTACAGGGATTATAAGCAATTTCATTTTTATTTTTCTGATCTCCATTTTTTGCCAGAAATCTTAATTATTTTTTCACTATGAAAAAAGCTACTGTTCAAGAAAGAATTAATTATTGCCCACGTGCGTTGCCATGGTGCTCTGCAATCTTCCAAGAGAGCATTTCCTCTCTCACCTAAGTGTACCACCTGCCAGCCCCCAGCAACTAGTGCTCCCTGGAAGCAGAATCCCCCTATTCTCAAGGCACTGCACTCCGAGGAGTTCAGTGAGGGCATGTCAACAGAATTAAACCGAAAGTGCTGAATTGTCAAAGACAAACACTGGAACAGTAGCCATCTATCATCTCCTGGGAAGTCAAAATTAAATTGCTCATAAAGACCAGGCTGAGGCTAGACCCATGTCACTGAGACTTGAGGACTCTCCTCTCTGTGTGAAGTGTGGGTAGAACTTGGTCAAGGGAGAGGTCAGCAAACCTGTTGGAAGTTTCCATTGATGGACACTTCACTAATCGGTCCTCCCCTGTTTTGTCAGTGGAAGCCTAGGCTGTGATGATTTATCCAGCCAGTATTGATTCTTTTCAGGCAATTCGAGAGAAAGTTTTTCATGAAACTGCCTGGCAAATGGAGCAAGTCCCTGGAATGGGCATATTAGCAGCGATGATTTTTCGCTTTGTTGCTGGGTGTTCATGTCTCTCTATAATAATAATAATACTCTCTGAAATGTGTACACCAGCTTTTTCGTGAAGAGGACACAGTTCTTTCACACATATTGAGTCCAATTTTCCCATTTCTCAAGTTTCTCTCCACGAGCGTGAGTACTTTGAAAGACACATTAGTTCTATAAGCCATGGAGACTTTTATTTACTGACAGACGGCTATTGCTGAAGGAATCAAACAGCTTAACACCATCTGACTGTTTTGTTTTCCAGAATCTCACAGCCTCCCAGAGACTCATTCATTCTTATGAATTATGTGTGAAAGAGCTAGTAGCAGGTGTAACATCATAGAGTTATAGAAACTGAGGCATTGTAAGCCAAAATGATTTGCCTAACATAAACTCATTGTAGTGAGCTGAATAGTGGCCTCCAAAAGATACATACACTGAACATAGGCATGTGTCCTCATTTGGAAAAAGAGTCTTTGAAAATGCAACTAATGTGAGAATTTCAAGACAACATGCCCCTGCATTATAATGGGTCTTAAATCCAGGAACAAACCCTCAAAAGAGAAGAAAAAGGGATTTGACACAGAAATAACACAAGACAGAAGAGATAGAGAGAGATTGGAGTTATGCTGCCAGGAGCCATCAGAAGCTACACAGCCCCAGAAAGATTCTCTCCGCTAGAGCCCCTGGAAGATCTTGGTGCCTGAGAGATACTTAGCCGAACCTGCGGACATTTTCAGTGGTCACATCCGAGGGCGCATCTGGGATCTATCGGACACTGCACATCCTCCAATGCACAGGAACAATCTCCACAACGATGCACTATTCAATCCCAGGGGTCAATAAAGGGAGCCTTATGCTAATGCTATTTTTTAAGATTTACACATACAGAGCTGGGGTACAGGTCAGAGGTTTGGGGGGGGGGTAAGAGGATTCACCAGAGGCAGAACAGGGAACAGAACAGGGAACAGAACAGGCAGATTGACGAAGTACACTGCTGAGGGGAGCAGCAGGCGGGTCAGGAGAGGTCTGCTACGTCATGTCGGTCACTCCTTAACCAGGGATCGAATTCATGCTGCAGGCTGCTATAGCTTCATAGTGTTGTGCTTAACCTGTTGTGCCACCAGGCAGGGCCCTGCTAATGTTTACCAAAATAAGTATTAGGACTGCCAAAACTTGTGATCATTAAGGCTGTTGGGAAAAATTTTTTCAACCTGATAAATGGGATAAACAACATGAAAAGTAAAAAAGTTTAGCCAAGAGATTTATAAAGCCATGATTGTTACATAAATTACTATAGCTTGCTACATATAAATACAGGGTAGTCTATAAAAATGTGTATTTTTCTCATTCACAGTTACTATGTAGAAAGTTATTAGCATGGGCTTTGGAGTCAGCCAGATTAAGATTCAAGTCTGACCTCTTCTTGTCTTTTTTTTTTTTTTTTTAAAGATTTATTTGTGCATACAGAGCTGGGGTACAGGACAGAGGTGCAGGAGCAGTGAGAGGATTCACTAGGAACAGAGTGGGGAGCAGAACAGGCAGATCGACAAAGTACACTGCTGAGGGGAGCAGCGGGAGGGTCAGGAGAGGTCTGCCGCGCCATGTGGATCTCCTCCAGGGCAGGCGGGGATCAAACTCATGTGGAAGTGGTTTTTAGCTTCTTAGTGCTGTGCTTTAACCCACTGTGCCACCAGGCAGGGCCCCGACCTCTGTCTTTTATCAGTCACATATGCCAGCCACTGCTCAGTCAAAAAAAACAAAACAAAAACAAACATAAAAGTAGATGTATTATAGTCATTACCAAAGAAAGGATTGAGAGAGGAGCAGGAATTCACACAGTTGTGAGAAGAGCTAGAGAAGGGTCCAAGAGGAGAGAGGGAAAACTAATAGTTCCCCCAAGGAACTGACTTAAGGGTCTAGGGGACAGTCAGAGCCCTCCGACAAATGGAAAAGCCTAGCAGTTCTGACCAATAACACAGAACCCCAAAGGGGTGTTGGTAGAAAGACAGTGAAGGCTTTTGTCCTTCAACTGCCTGTGGCCCCGGGGCTGCTATTGGATGGGGGCTGGCAGTTGGAAGGGAAGGTGGCATGGGGGAAGCTATTGTAAGGAAAAGTTTGCACCTGATGACATCTCTACATCCATCTCTCAATTCACACCACAACAATCCTCTGAGGTGAAAGGCTCTGTCTCACTCCCACCTTGAAAATCCTAAGCAAATTTCTCTTTTGGTCAACCCTAGTCCAGCAGCATCAAATAAAAGTGGATCCCAGAATGTGATTTCAGTTTAGTTAAGTCAACGCCATTCAAACTACCAAGGACGTGACCTTGGGCAAGTGACTTGACCTCACTGAATCTGTCTCCTCACATCCACATGGCAGTAGCACCTAGTGCCAACCTCATGGGCTGGATGTGGGGATAGATGGAGTGGGTACAAATGAGGATAGCACCTAGGATGTGGCAGAGGTGGACAACCTTTAGTTACCGTCATTGTTGCTGCTGAATTAAAATATATCTGGAGCTGGGATCCTCCCAGAGGGTTCAATGACCCGTTTCATGGGCTAAGCTGAACTTCAACAAAGGAACTCTATCTAGCACACTCAACAAATAACTCCCTCCATGGATGGAGCTGTTAAAAGGGGAGGAAATGGAGATCAACATTAAGTTTACCTTCAACATGGCATGTTGGAGGGAAAAACCAAAAGGCCTAGGCTGGTGGCCCACTCCTGCCATCCCTAGTTAATGATACTGGGCAAGTCACAGTCCTGTTGTTTCCTATCTCCATCTATGAAAGGGAGAGAAGCCTCCTGTTCCTCCTGGGAGGGACGGGATCAGACCCAAGGTAGGATTCAGGGAGATGAGCGAGCACTTGGAGGGAAAAATTCTCTCGTAATACCAGGTAATCTTTGCCTTTATGATGGCGCTTCACCTCCACAATGAGATATGCTCCATTAACGTGCTGCTGGAAGCAGACTATCACAGAGCTGGTATTTTTAGGTCATTTCTACATCTTGGTATCCGATGCTAATCAGCAAAGAAGTTTAGGAAGAGGAACCACTTGCCTGATACTGTTCATAATTTCCCAGGCAGAAAAAGAGCCAGAAGTAACAGCAAAGCCTTCCAGAGGGACTGAGAATTTGCCAAGGAGTTAAAATGTACCTTCACGTTTATATATAAAACCATTAGGCATACTACTGTCTCCAGGTCCATTTACAGACCCAGAGAGCAAATGATCGTTGAGGTCTTCCACATCCCTCAGGTTGTAAATTCTTAACAGCCCCTCTAGTGTCCTTCCTTCTCCCTCCAGCAACAGTAAACGCCACAGGCAATTCCGCCCTAACAAGAACTTCAGAGACTACATGGTGAAGTGGTTGGTCTAAACCATTCTTTTATTAAATGTGGGTACTGATTCCATTGACAAGAAGATTTTGGTCAAGGTCACATGATAAGTTAAAGGCAAGGACAACATTCAGTGCTGAGATTCCTCCTCGAGTGAGTGCTCTTCCTGCTACACCAACAGGAAATGCCACATGTTCTTGAACTTCATCTCCCATCCCCACCCCTTTTATGCTGATAATGCCAGTCATTGTGAGCAACTCAGAGTCTAACTAAAGACCTGGTTTTCAAAATGCATCTGGGTGAGCCCAGAGAAAGGCGGCTTTTCAGTGATTTATTATTTAGTTATGGCTTCCTATTGCCCAGCAAAATCCATCATAATTGCATTCTCTTCACCCTCCCCTTTTCTCCTGAGTCAAGGTGAATGTACAGACCTACTGCAGCTCTTTCCTCATGAAATATGCCCCTGGACTGGTGGATTTCAATTGTATCCTTTGATGAAGAATCATCTGTAGGCAAAAGATTAAACTGGAAATAAATGAGGACCATCTTTCACGTCTGCCTTCCCTTTTCTCAAGGGTCTTCTTCCATGAGTGGGGTTTTGGGCACCTATTTGGTGTCCATTTCCCAGACACAACCAGGGGCCTCTTTTGCTATATTTGTCATGCATTCGATTAGACCTAGCCTGTCACCAGGCTTCAGGGTCAATAAAAAAATAATGCCTTTTCTTTCTTTATTCACAGCTTCTCTTTTGGCTTCTTTTGTGTTATTCTTTACAACCTGTTTCTCAGCCTAATCCTACTGCCTCCTCCCTATCCAGAAAGACCACTGGAAACTTATGTCCTGCACTAGTTCACTGATATTCACCTCTAACATCGTTACTCAAGCAGACAAGAAATGATGATCCTCTGCAATTTCAACACTGGGCTAGTGGATATACAGGGCATGCAAAATAGATGTGGCCTCCACTCCCCGGGGCTATATAACCTCCCTCTGTGCCTCAGCTTCCTCATCTATAAAACAGGAGTAGGTAACAACAGTACTAACCTCACCCAGTTGCAGTGAAGATTAAATGAATTCACTTGATCTGCAAAGAGACCAGCACAGAGAGCACACCCAATATATTTAGCTGTTATAATTATCGTCCACAATGACTGATAGTTGTTTATCAAATAATAACACAGGCAGATATAAAATTACAAGCAGCTGTATAAAGGAGAGGCACACAAGCACAAGGGAAGTATAAGATGGTGGAATGGAACCTGGTCCCGCATTTCTCACAAGAAAATAATCCTCAAGCTAAGATTGGAAGGAGAGTAAGAAGAGAGAGGGGGAAATCTTCTAGACTGAAGCAATAGGCTATGCAAAATATTGAGGCAAGAAAGTACATGACAAATTCAAAGACTCCCAGAGATATGTGGGATTAGTATGAGAGAATATGACGCAAATGAAACTAGAACATCAGGTAGGCTCAGAGCAGGCAAAACTTTCAGAGCATTTTAAGACATTCTCTCCATTCCACTGACTGGAAAAAACTGCAAAATTAAGAGGCAGAGATGACATGGACCAATTTGCATGTCGAAAAAAAAAACAAAAATCATTGTTCCTAATCTTTACTAGTATTGATCTTATAAGCCCTCTCCATAGTCATACAAATCTGAATGGCATTTCGGTCAATAGTGGACCATACATACAAAGGTGGTCCCAATAGGCTATACCAGAGATCCTGGGTTTGTAGGAGGCTGTGCCATCTAGGTTTGTGTAATTACACTCTACAACATCCACAGGATAATGATGAAATCACCTAACAATGCATTTCTTGTAACATAGCCCCATAAGCAGTACATGACTGTATTCCTATTTGCCCAGTGTCAATTATGCATGGCTGTACAAGTTGGATACTATACAATTTCAGAGCAGGGAACATCTGTCACATATATCTAGAATTATGCAGTGTCCACTCTTCCATTCACATTCAATGGCCATCCAAGCGTTCCCTTGAAATTTCTCCCCCAAGCTCTAGGAAACACCCTAGCTCCCCAAATGTCATGCTTTGAGGAGTCACGTGGCCAGCATTGCTGTAATTTTGTCTTTAGTCCTACAAAAGACACAGATAGTGTGTTTTCTATACACAGCACTCATCTGCAGTTCTGATTCATAAGATAAGGCCATGATTTTGAACTGTTATGTTTCACCTAATGAACACTCAAAAACTGGTCAATTATACACATCTTTAGAGTAACTACATAACTCACTTAATACATGCCACTGGAGAGCAACTTCTCACACTGAAGAAGCTGTGAGTGACCCTACTTGAGCCCAGCCAACCAGCTCTTACACTCATCCAGGTCCTCATAGGAAACACCACCCAACACGTGGTTCAAGAGCTTTCAATGAAAGAGCTATTGACAAAGGTGTGAGCAAGCAGTATTTTGGCTCCTAGTGCCCAATAGTAGGAGGCCATTACCATTACCTCCTTCTCAGGATTTCAACACCAGTGAGAAACACTGACTCCAGCCTAACTTTCATGCTCTTCTTATTTCAACTCCTTCCTACCAAATGCTAGAATTTGATCTCTTCTCATAAGGGAAAGATTCTCTGATGTTCTATATTATGTCCTTCCTTACTCTAGTGTTAATTCTCAGATCTGAGTCCTCTAGTCTGAAACTAAACTAATTTCAAGCTGGGCTGCCTTGGAAACTCAGAATAAAAGCCCCTTTTATCTCAAAAGTCTAGTTCTCACAAATCAAATTCAACTTGCCTTTCAGACTATTGATAGAGTCATGGAATCTCAAAACTCTTAAAAGACAATGATGACAATAATGTCTTTGTTATGTGCTGTGTCCACCCTCCTCCTAAAGAGAAGAAGGCTATTGATTTGGATGGGAGGTGAAAGAAAGAATAGCCAGAAGCACCTGGGATTTCTAAGAGTGAACATAAATCCATTTCAAAAATACTATCTTGTTCCACCTGTAAGTCTGAGAGGCACTACTCTGTAGGGAAACACCAGGAGCTATGCACAGAACTCCCCTGCCTGGGAATGTGTTTGATTTCATAAGAAGTACAATACACGGGATTATGTTTATGGAACCATAGCCCTGCTTCCTAAAGAAAGGTGCTCCCCCATCACCTTGGCCAAATTAGAATGTTCTTGGAACTTCTCAGCAAAAATATTTCACATGAATCACTCTTGGAACCAGCTGACTGACTCCTTCAAGATATTCAGCTGTTACTTATTTATCTTGCAGATCATATTTTTTCAGTCTTTTATAAAAGAATATGAGTCCTCTTCACTGAATATAGGGAACAAGGAAGAAAGAACTGAAATTACTCACCCTTACCCACCTATAATTTCTACCCCTGGCCATGGTGAAAAGATGCTTAGGGTTTGGATTCCAAGGGATTGACCTTAGAGACACACTTGATAAAACTTCTAGGGCCATGGCCTCAGTGTTGGTTTAAAGATTATTCTGGCAACTCAAAGATCACCCAGGTAGATGGACACATGAAAGAGATACTTATTTCTCATGAACTAATTATAGCTCCTAAGTCCCACTCCTTAGAAGTGTCTGATTGTTATTGCCTCAAGTATCTTACCTAGTATGACAAAGTTTAGTAACTCCAGGAATTAAAATCCTAATAGGCTTTCTCTTTATTATCTGTGGTGTGGAAATAAACAAGAACTAGTATTTGTATTTTGCTTAATGCTCAATTCATTAGCTCCATATATCTCATAAAGGAAACTGAAAGCCTGTTTCTTAAGCATTTAGTCATTGATTACAAACTTGATTAATTCACTTCTCTTTGAATGGAATTTTAACTGCAATTACAAACTTAACATGGCATTTTCTTCTGAAAGATTGTAATGCCTTAAGGAACAGGAAAAAAAATAAACAAAAGTAAAATGATTTCAAAACTATCTAAAATTCACCAAAAACTGTTACCCAAAATGCTAAATTCATTTGTTTGAAAAAAAATGCCAAAGAGCAGTTTTTTCAAATGCTTTGCTTTTGGAAAAGGGGTTGCACCTTTCAAGTTTTTCTAGAATTTCTGTAATCCCATCAGACACCATTTTAAATTTTCCGAGAATTTTAGTAATTTCACTAGACAGAAAGAAATGAACTAACTTCTTCTCAGAAAAGTTTAGCAGGCAAATGCTAGCTTGATGATCTGTTGGCTTGAGACCAGAACACAGTATTTAGTTTGACAGTCCTATGATAACTACACTAAGAATGTATTTGTCACAAGTTTTCCCTTATTGAATTATGGAACACTTAGATCCAGGTCTTCATTTCTGAGGTTAGGAGTTCTTTCCCAAAATGAGTTTCTTTAAGTTTTGATTCACCAACAGTACTATTTTCATTGTCCTGTCATTATGAAATATTGAGGCAATATTAAAAATAAATGTACTGCAACCACTTTGGAAAACTAGTTGAAATTTCTTATAGAGTTAAACACACAAATCGACCCTGTGACTCAGAACTTCTACTTCCAAGTATTTACCCAAGAGAAATAAAAACATATGACCCCCAAAAAATGTGTACTAGAATATCTATAACAGTTTTATTCATAATACTCAAAAACTATAGCATCCATCAATAACAAATTATAAATTATGTTATAGTCATATAAGATATTGATCAGCAATGAAAAAAAAGAAACTTCTATTTGTACCGGAGATATTACAATCTATAAAAAAATATATATATGAAAATATATATGGTCAATCAGATGACCAAAATATAGTTCTCATATATGTGGTTTTTTCCACAGCTCCTGAATCACAACTCACCAAAACCACAGAAATTCCTGAAGGATAAAAGCAATGAAGAATCTTCTATCATATTTCAACCCTTGTTCTCATTTCTGGAATTGTTTTAGAACCATAAGTTCAAATGTGTGTATTGTACAAGCCCCTTTCTGCCACACTAGGTTTATGTAAATGAGGTGGCTCCTGGAAGGCACCTGAGAATGGGGGCTAGTGACCCAAGGAACCAACTGTGCACAGAGGGATGAATCTTTCCAGCCTACCCCATGATTTCTGGGAAGACAGAGGGAATGAAGGCTGAATCAACGGCCAGTGGCCAATTACTGGATCAATCATTCTTGAATATTGATGGCTCCATAAAAACCCAAAAGACTGGTGTTCAGAGAGCTTCTGTTTTGCTGAGTATTGAGCTAAGTTCCCTCTCCCTGTTCCTTGTCTTATGCATCTCTTCCATCTTGCTGTTAATGAACTATATCCTTTTATAATAAACTAGTAATCTAGTAAGTAACTCTTTGTGATCTATAAGCTGTTCTCACCAATTTATTGACACCAAGGACGATGTCATGGCAATGTTTGTTTTGCAGTCATTCAATCAGAAGCACAGATTGAATGTATTCCATTAGTTGAACTGTAGGACTCCCAGCAAGTGTCGAGAGTATTTCTTGCTTGGTAGTATGAAAAAGGATCCTTTTACCCACCTCCCACATTGGAATTGAGATTGGCACTCTTTAAGTACAAATATATACTAATTCCCAAAATATTATGTTAAATGAAAGAAACCAAACACAAATACACGTCCTGTATGATTCTACTTACATCAAATTCAAGAGCAGGCAAAACTAATCTATGGTGATAAATGTCAGAACAATGACTTCTTTTGTATAGTGAGGATAGACTGGAAGGAGAAGAAAACTTCTGGGGTGCTGGGAATGTTCCATATACTTACTGGTGTGCTGGTTTCATCACTGTCATCCTATTAAACTCTGTAAACTTAATATACTTCACTGTACATAAATTTTACCTCAATACATACAAAATGGTGTATATATAAAACCCAAACTTTTTTTTTTTTTACTTCTACCTTGATACACTGGAGAAATATGAGATAGCAATGACTTGGGTGTTAAAAAAAAAAAAAAGACAGACAAATGGGTAACTAAAAAATGAAAGCCCAATACTTGATTTCATTTGTCATTGGTAGGGATTTCTTGGTTCAAAAGTGGAGAAAATCTGAGAAGCAGAAAAGATAAATATGAATTAAGGACCCAGTGTGAGGGAAAGATCTCCATAGGTTATATCCTTAGAATAAGGTAAACCCAAAACAGGTCAGCCCACCAAAGACAAAAATCTTCAAAGACTTAAGACTCAAATTCACTAATCTTCAATCAAATTAAAGGCCTCTTTCTCTACCCCCACTGCCTGTGGAATAGCTACAAATCCTCTCTAGGCAAAGACAACCGTGTCCACAATCTCAAACCTGATAAATACTTAGGTTTTCCTACTTATTAAAATCAACAAAAATAAAGCATAACATATACATCCATTGTTTGTATTATATTTTTCTTTTCATATACATTAAATTAACTTTTTGTTTTAATCATCACCATAACACATGGGTTCCTCATCCCTAAACAGCTTTAATTGGTTATTATTACTACCTCATTGATAATAATATGCTTTGCCACTAAAGTCGTCTATTTTATTAATATTTATCTAGTATTCAGTCCATGCTCCTTCAGATTTTCATCAGAAAACTATAAAAGAGGCTTCCTAGTTATATCTTGAGCATGGGAGATGGAGACAACAATATCTACAGAGGAAAATGATCCAGCAACTGCATGAGGCAAGTTTGACACTGAACATCACCTACACCTCCAGCACCATGATGACTTTTAAAAGTTATAGCCACAGAACTGCAAAATGATATTAAGGACAGGAAACAAATTTAAACTACCTTCTCCCTTATACATTATGTCAGTATATAAGCATCCATGTCAGTATGTAAGCAGTAACAGCTGTTTATACAGAAAATAATCTTCAATCCAATGTGTATGTCAGGTATTAGATAATTAGAATGAGTAAAACAAACACATTTTAGAAGGTTATCAACTCCAGCTAGTTGATAGATGATAGGAAGGAAAGCGAGGAAGGTTGGAAAGGAGGGAGGGAGGGAGGAAGGTTGGGAGGGAGGGAGGGAAGAACAGAGGGAGGGAGGGAAGAAGAGAAGGGGGAGGGGGAGAGGAAGGAAGGAAGGAAAATTCTGTGGTGACACAGTAGGTTGGAGTGCAGCACTAAGAAACTGGCCATGCGAGAAAATAAGAATAATGAACAGCCATATACCAGAGACATTTTGTGGGGGTGGAGTGGAGAATGTGATCAAAAATGGTGGGGGGAGGGAAGTGCACTGGACAATGGTGATGGCACATGGGTGTCTTGGTGATGGGAAACCCATGGGGATTACAATTGAGATGAAAAAAAATGTACAAAATGATGCAAAAATAAACTATTATATTATTAAAAAAGAAGAAGAAGAAGCTGGCCATGGCTGCTTCAGTGTGAGTTCAATCCCCAGCCCTGGAGCTGACCCCCATGGTGCGGCAGACCTCTTCTGACACACCTGCTGCTCCCTTCATCAGTGTACTTCATCAATCTGCCTGTTCTGCTCCCCACTCTGTTTCTGGTGAATTCTCTCATGGCCCCTGCACTTCTGGCCTGTACCCCAGTTTTGTATGCATAAACAAATTTTTAAAAATCTTGAAAGAAGAAAGGGAGGGAGTGAGAGAGAGAAATTCTCATTGAATTCTTACAACTATCCCAGGTAAGTTCTAGTACCCAAACTGTAAAGATGGAAAAACTGAGGGTTGAAATGATTAGACTCAGAGCTAGAATTCAAGCCTACATCAGTTTAACTCTAGAGCCATAACCCCTTCATATCAGGGATATAGTAGACATAGGACTGTCAGTATTTGAAAGCAGGATGGGGAGACTATATTCTAGAAAGGATGTTACATGGAAATGGATTTAAACATGTGAAATAGACACAGTAGCCTATGCTAAGAAAAGAATGCTTCCATATGGAAATGAGACTGGCAAATGCCATCTCACTTTATTTGCATAATTAAATTTTGGGTATTAAGTTTAATCAAAATGAATAGAGAGAGTAAAAGAGTAAGTTTCATATGGAGTTGAGGATCGACTTTAAGTTATAGAGTTAATATAATTGAATATAAAGTAGACTAGTTCATAATTTCAATTGAATAAGCTCCATAAAAGCTCTAGAAAACCAAGAATGACATTTATGAAAAAAGAGACTTTTAGTTTTAGATTTTAGTCCCTGGCTACATGTATCTCTGCCAACATTTTCCACACTATATTCCATGGACTGTTACTCTTAAAATAGAATTGCAGCATTCAAATCATTTGGAGAAATATTGATTTGATAACATGAGCATCTTCTTTATTACATGTATATAAATATAAATTTCCAAAGACACAAATTATGCTGGAAAGCCCCTCTCTCCATGTCTACAGGGAGTTTCACGGGACAGATAGAAGGACTTGTGTTAGATCAACCTCCCCCAGAATGTTCAGATAGAATTTTTCAAGGTGTCCCAAGCAGGCTTTTCCCAGTATGTATTATACAGGTATGGGCAACTAAGGTAAATGAATGTGTTGTGTGCCTCAGAAGAAACTGTTACCAGAAGAAACTTAATGAATGACAGGTCATATAGATTCAGGGACACCTCCACAAAAACTTTTTTAACAGAGAAACCTATCCCAAGGCAAGGCAAACATCTAGAGGCCAGATTTGTCAAGGGAGATCATCCGTTCCTTAACTTGTGAGACCCCTTCCTCTCCCCTTAAAGCCTAAGTCTTTGTCCCACCCTTAGCACAGGACATAAACCCCTGGGTTACCCCCATTGACTTTAGAATTTAAAGGCATGTAAATTCTCCATATAAGCTGTATGCCTTACCTTATTCTTTCACCTTTGGCTGAGAAAACTGGGGTATCCTCAAGAGCTATTAACATGAGAATCTCATTTTCTTCTGGTTCCATAACTCAACTACTTTAACCTTCCTTAGAATTAAAACATTTAAACTCAGGACAATTGACCTTGTAATTACATATGGTATAATGTTTCCTTTCCCTCTAAAATTAAAACTAGAAGCCCATTCCTTCTACCTGATTTAATTTTAACAACTTATTATTGATCTTTAGGGAGATTTGAGGAAATCTTGGAGAAGGGATTTTGAAGTTTAGTTGACATAAGTGTAGATTTAAATCTTCTAATCTTAATGAGTTTGGGACATGTGTTATGCATTTGATTTTAATTCATGGGCTGCCTCGAAAGTGTCCAATAAATGTTCTGGGGTGACTTTTTAAATGGGCAGATTAAAAGTTCTCAGGAAATGCATGAAGAGATAAGAAAGAATTCTACTTTCTGAGCTCCTTACCTTCGTCATAACCTTTAGAGATTTTTTGTTTGTTTGTTTTCCATTAAGGATCTTAATAATTCTCCTCCAGAGCAGTTGGGAATTGTTTTCAGTGTTACATCAGCAAGATAATGACAGAATTTCAGTGTGGAAGTACTCATTCAGTTAAGAGGAGGGTTATGGAACAGCAGAGAAATGTCACTTTCTCAAAATTCTGCCAGGTCATCTAACATCTTAATTAGATATGAAAAAGACAATCTATGAGAAAATTAACATGGACTGAATGCCTACTGTGTACTAGACACAGTATACCAACAACAATTCCCAAGATTAGAATTCCAATCCACATCATAGGTTTAATATCATTGACCTCATTTCCAATGCACAGAGGCAAAGTAATTTCCTGAATTACACAGCTGGGAGTGACAGAGTTTGGAATCTGTTCCTGAACTGTTTGAATCTAAAGTTCATGTTCTTCTGATATAAAACAATGCCTTCAGTGGGAAGGTAGTCTTAATTTTTTTCACTTTAATATTGATGGTAAAAGGAAGAGTTCACTGATAGGAGGGAAAGTTCATGGATATTTTTTTGAAGGTTATAGGAGAGAAATAGCTCGAGAAACAAAATGACTCACTTTCTAAAAGGAAAAAACATCTCAAAAGCCATTTATTTCACCTCAGCCTTGGTTCCCACTAAAAAATATGATCCAAGTCCTAAATTAAGCAAAGTTATTTAATGTGTATATCATTCCCCTAGATATGGTGAATTTAGCGATGAATTTAAGTAGCCCCCACCTTAAAGGAGCTCACAGAATAATGAAAAGACGCAAAACAATAAAAAGACACATAAAATACCAAGTAAAGTCAAATTTGCCATAATTTGAATCCAACAGGACTTTGTTTCTTTCTTTTGTAGGTGACATAGTTGAAGGCACAAATCTAAAGCTCACCAAATTTTATATATGTTTATATACATGTAATGATAACTTAAATTGAGATACAGATCATTTCTAGCACTCCAAAAGTTCCTTCACACTCCTCCCCAATTAACTCCACTCTCCCAAAGTAACCGTTGGCCTTATTTCCATCACCATAAATCAGTATTGCTTATTCTTGGACTTCATAGTAAAATAATAAATGCTCTTTTGAATCTGACTTAAATAATTCAATGTTCATCCATATCTTTGCATATAGCAGTAGCTTAGTCCTTCCCATTATTGTGTTTTGTGTAAATGTGCCACAATGTTTTTACCATTATATTAGTAGGTAAAATAATTTAATTTATTTATTTAGTATTTCTAGTTATTATGAATAAAGATGATATGAAGAGACTTACACAAGACTTTTAGTGAAATTGCTGAATAGACAGAGACTTAGATTTTATATACCTCCAAGCAAGATTTCAAGAATATTTGTACAAGGTCATTTTCCCAATGTCACTCTTACCAACAACGTATGATAATTCCACTTGCTCCACATTCTCACCAATATTTAGTCTGGTCAATCCTTTAAGTTTCAGTCATCCTAAAGGGTAGATAGTGATACCTTTCTGAGACTTAAACTTGCATTTCCCTGTGAACTAATGATGCTAAGCACCTTTTTATAAGCTGTCTAGCTATTTGGATTCTTCCACATGAGTTTAATGCAAATTATGAAGCACTAGCTTTATTTCCTATTTCACATTTCATAAGATTTATGAAAAGCACTTTTCTTCTCTCCAATCTTTCTTCCACCTCAATTCATCCTCCTCTCCTCAGACTCTCCACACTAACACGCTCCCTCTCCCCACCCACTGTAAAGAGCTGGTATCAGCCAGGGATAGGAAACTATATTTTAGTCTCAACAGGAAACCCAATTTCATTTAGAAAACTGAAATAGATTATGACACTTCAGAAGGGTTCATCTCTGCCTGCTTGTTTTTTGCTTAATGCCAGTTTCACATCTCTATTACAGTTCTGTGATTTACCATCCTGGCATAAAAGAACGAAGTAGATACTCTGTCCCCCAGTGTGCTAGAAATACGGCATTATATATATTTAAAAAACTTAAATCACTATAAGCCCTGCAAAAATATATTACAAGTATTGATTTAAACATGTCTTCTCGCAACATGCCTCCCTGCATACTCTGGGGAACATAAAAAGTCACCCATAAATATTCTGGAAGGACCACTCATTTTCTATACTCGGTCACCCTGGACCACAGAACCATTCCTTCCTGTGAGCTCCCATGGTTTCAAGTCAATGGGCAGGCTGGCCTGGAGAAGGGAGCTCAGTGCAAGGAGACCGCTGCAGGCGCTCTGCTGACAGTGCTGTCTCGGCTCCCTCAGGCCATTTCTAAAAATAATAATATGTGATAGTGTCTCTTCATATCACCCTTCTCCCACACTGGAGAGTTCAAAGAGGTTCCCATATTATTTCATTAATTCCACAACAGCCTTCTGAGGTAAAGAAGAGTTAGCAACATTAGTTTCTAAGGAAGATTTTAGGGTCTGGGTAAATATGTAGTCCAGGTCATGTGGGAAGAACAGACTGGAGTGTGAAACCCTGAAATTCACTGCATCACTGAGGGGCAGAGCCACCTAATTTTAGAGTTGGAACAACCTACACAATAGAATCGACTGATTTTCATACATAGAAACTCAGATCCAAAGGATCTTCCCAAGGTCACACTGAGGAGAAAATGAGGTTCTTATTCAAGATGATGTAGAGAGTTAGCGGCTGATCTATAATAGGACTCAGGTTTTTTGACTTTCAATCCAATGATCCAAGAGATTAAAAAACAGGGAGATGAGCAAGGAACAGTGAACGATTATCATCCTTAAGGACCCAAAGTAATTAACATGTAATTTAGTTCAAAATTTTGGGGTAGTTTTACTCTGGTACATAAAACAAGGAATAAGTAATAAACTAAAATCCAGATCTGCCTGATGGCAAAATCCACACTTTGAGTCATGCCCTCTCTATGCAGAAATATCTGCAGAGCTGTCTGATCTTCTAGGAAAGTAGCTAAGTCATTTCTTTAAAGGAATCTAGAGCACTGGACACATGATTTACCAGTGAGATGGAGAAGAAATTATCTTTTTCTATATTCCAAATCCTTTTTACAGTTGGAATATTAGATAACTATTATGCATATATTATTTTAATTATTTTTTAAAAAGTGATTGGCACAAGCATTTTCCTAGGCTAGAAAATGTCATTGAATTAAAACAATAATTAAAAGAAAAACAATAAGCCAAATTCTTCTCCTAGTTCAAAATTATCTTCTTTGGAGCACACCCAATGTCCCTCACCCTATTTTCTCTGACTACTTTTTCTATACCGTGGGGGTATGTTACATGACAATTACAACTAAAAATATGCTTGCTTCTACCCACTCACAATATATTATTTTTGTAAGCTCTCACTTTAAACAATATCTTTGTTCTGAAGAATTTGCATAGGCCTTGATAGCTCTGGTTCATTCAAAAGACAGAGTTGTGGGGAAGAATTTGGGTGTAGGCAGGAGGCATGGGAGTGAAAGAATTCACCAGATAAAGAATGGAGAACATAAAAGAGAGGGTTACTGAAATACACTGCTGAGAGGAGCAGCCGGCAGGACAGGAGCCCTGAGAGAGGGTCCCCAGGCTCTGTACTCCAGGCCTCAGTGATTGCTAACATAGCTAACCGTGGGCAAGTCCTGACTCAGGAACTGGATCATCTGCTTAATGGTACAGTTCTCAAGGCCATCCCATCCACTGCCCTTATCCATTCGAGCCTCCTACACTTGCCTTCTGGGCAAAGAGTGGGGCTTAGGTTTTAACCTTAGTGATGATACCACACAGTTATTAATTGATCTCCTTCTATATGCTATGTGCCTCATGATCCTGCCAACCAAGAAGGCTGATATTTGAACAATTTCTCTGAAATTAAGTATTTCAGAGAAATACATAATTAAGGTATCTAAGATATGCTTTGAAAATGCAGAGAAAAGTAAAATGACCCTGCAGAAGGAGTTAAGGCATCATAGGAGTGACATCTGACCTCAGTCTTGAAGGGCAAAATGGAGATTTCCAGAAATCAAAGAGCTAACAAGTTACTTTAAGGGTGTACAAAGACAGAAGAATGAGATACAGAAATGGACCCTCCAGGATTTTCAAGGGCTACACTTTAGAAGGAAAAAGGCCATCAAGCGGAGAAAACAGCACCAGGCTAGGTGGCCCTGGGAGGCGAGGTGGGGAACCACAAGAACAGTGTGCAAGCAAGCAAGACAAAAGCAGACAGAAAGAGGAACAGTGAGAAGGAGACACTGAAGAGAATGGAAAGGGCCAGTCACACACTCTCTGCACTATGGCTTGGATAAACTCCTGCACTGCCCTCAAAAACAAAAATCTGCTGTGTTGTCTAGAGATTCAGACTTCAGTGACAAGAGCTGCAGAAACCACTCAAGAGCGTGATTGCCATGCAGGTGGGAGAGCGGATAGTTCAGGGAGGAATGAGTGGGGATGGGTGAGGACACAAGAGGGCTTCTGGGACAGTTCTGCTTCTTCGCCTAAGAAAGTATCTACCAGGGTATAAGTTAGTCTGTATAAATTTTCTGTATAAATCATTCACTAGGTTGTTTGGATATTTATGCTTGTTTTACAATGTAAACGATCACCAGTAGCTGGATTAAAGAAGTGCCCCTGGATGGACTGGAGGAGTGAGGATGTTGGAGGAGACCATTCTGGTGACTCAACCTTAATCCAGCCACACGGGAAGAGCCACGGTGAGCATTCCAAAGGGTATGTGGTAGACAGGCAGTGGGAGATGCTGACTTGTAACTGTGGAAGGCAGGCAAGGATGAGGGCCCTTAAAAGATCCCGGGGGAAGTGGGGCGGCTCCTGCAAGTGTTCTTCACTTCCATGACATCATCTAGGAGTCAGCCTCACAGCATCCTGAAACTCCTTTTAATGGGCCCCCTTGCTCAGGCCAACATCATCCTGGGCTAAGAGAGAACCCCAAGTCCTCTCAGGAAGGGACTAAGTAGGAAGGGACTAACTGGACCACTTTCAACAAGGCAGAAGGGAACCACTCTATTGAGCCTCAATGTCTGGAACAGGGTGTTCCTTCCAGCTTCCCAATTCAGTAGTCTTGAATTGCTTCACCCCTGGGGGGAAAAAGTATGGATCTCTAGTGGTTTGGGAAGGGAAGAACACACAGTGCCCTGCGCTGAGACCAAGAGAGTGTGTAGAGTCCCCACTCCCTCCTCTCCTGGGTATTATTACACAGGCAGCCTAAGGGCAGCTGTAGGATCCAGTGTCCTTACCTCTACTGAGGCCACATTTCTCTCCATCTTGACCCCCTATGGCATCAAGAACACAGTGTAGCCAAAAGAGCACATATGTTGGAGGATTAAACAAGACCTGGGCTTTGCCATTTATGATGTCTGTGGTCTTAAATAAGTTAGTTCATCTGTCGGGTCCTCGTCTGTAAAGTGAGGATAACGACACCTCACTCAGAGGCACAGGGACTAAATTAAGGTATAGCTATGAAACACCTGCCTCCGTGAGTGCACTTAGTAGGCCCTCAGAAAGTGACTGTGTTTGTTGTGATAACTGGGCAGAATTCCTAAGCATTTTGTTTTTTAATGCAGAATGAGAGAGAATCTCCAGAACAGCTAAAACTAAGACACCAACAATGCCAAAGGGTAGTGAGAATGAGGAGCAACCAGAATTCTCAAACATCTTGATTAAAGGGTGAATTCCTCCCAACAACCTCGGAAACTGTTCAGCAGAATCCATTGAAAGTGAACAGAGAACTCCAATAACTCCATGATTCCACTCCAGGGTATTATACTCAACATTATACATACTTGAATATCCCAAAGGGTAAGAGTGGTCATAGCAGCATATTTCACAATAGCCAGAATTTGGGGATGGCCCAGATATCCAATAGCAGTAGAATAGGCAAATTAATGTGGAGACACATACAGTGCACTATTACATAGCAAGAAGATGAACATTAGGTTCCTACTTGATTCGACAACAGGAATGAAGCGCATTAGCCACGCCTTGTCTGAAAGAAAGCAGACATGAGAGAGTGGCCAAAAGCATCCATTTTGGTGTTTATACAAAAAAAAGCAAAGCACCCTGAGGGCTAGGGTCAGGAAAGTGGCTACTCCAGGAGCACAGGCAACAGGGATGTGACTGAAGAAGGGACATGAGGGGACGTCTAGAGCGCTGCCATTCTACTTCATTATCTGGGTGGTAGTGACTCAGTGGTTTCTGGATATGTTCACTTTGCAATAACTCAGCAAGCTACACACTTGTAATGCATTTTTCAAAGGGTTTTATACTTTACTTTTTAAAAGCTCAAAAAGGAAGGGGGAGTAAACAAAATCCAAGCAATTAAATCCTGTTGTACGCTGCAGTACAAGCTCCGCCCTTGTGCAATCTTTTCCTAAAACTTCCAGGAAGAGTCTATTGCTTCTTACAGTAATCGCCAGCCTTTCCTAAAGACCATGTGTCAAGCATTGCTTTCGGTGAGTTTCATGTTTTAATATTTTTAATCTCTGTAATGCTTAAGGAGTGGACTGACCCTATCTCTTTACATGCTGTGCGTAGTCCCAATTTACTCCTGTTACCCCAGCAAAATTACTGACAGCATTTCCCAAAACCTCTCCTGCACACCGCCCCCCCCCCCACTGCCTGCTTTTGCTCTCCAAAGCACCTGGATTTAAAGAATAAATCACATATTCATCCTGCCTATGAAGTGAGTACCATTATTACTCATTACCACTTTTTAAATATATGATACAGAGAAGTTAGAATTTGCCCAAGGTCACAGAGCTATTAAGTAGCAAAGCCAGAATTTGAGCCCAGGATCTGGTTCCTCAGTAAATTCTTGAAGCCAAACTTCTCTTCTGCTTTGCATTTAACCTATTTCTGTTGCCCAGCACTTTCTGAAAATAGGAGAACTGCTCCTGTCCCACAGTGAACCCCACAGCTGGCCCACCTCAAATACAACAGCTTCTCCACATGTTCAGGAAATGAGAGCAACTCGTCTTCTCCCTTCCCTTTTTAAAATGATATAAATACGCTTGTGCACATTCATGCATTTCCTCGTTTGCTATACTTTCCAATGCGCTGGTTGGGTCTATGGCTGTTTCCCATTGTCCATTCATTCAGTCAGCAAATTACCTAGTGAGCCCCTAGTCTATATGCCAGGCGCTGCCAGTCTCCCTAGTGAGAAAGTGGAGTAAACAAGCCAAGTGCAGCCCATGTTCTTGGGAGCATGCAGGCCAGTAGGAAACACCGAAGAAATGATGACACGGTGTTCACTAACACAGTGATAAGGGTGGGAGTGGGGAGGGTATGTGCAGAGACCCCTGGGGATGGAAGACATTCGAACTGTTCAAGGAAGCAAAGAAGAACCCAGATGGCTGGAACCTAGGGAACAACGGAGAGGCGGTGCCAAGGGGCTGGTGACAGAGGCAGAAGCTCTGTGCAATGAGAAGCATCTGGACTCCTGTTGCAGGAAAATGGCCAAATCCGATCTCACTGCATGACTTCACTTCCTGGCTTTCAAATCATTGCATGTGCAAAGCTAAGCGAAGAGAGAGGCCACCTCCATTCATCCTTCTATCCCAAGAGTGTAGAACATTTTTAGAATGTTTTAAGAAAATTTTTACAAATGAACAGCCTGTCCCAAATGCCCTTGGTTGCCAGAAACTTCTTTACCTTTTTCAATAATACATTGCCAACTAGTCCGTAGAGACTAAACCCATCAAAAGTCCAGGATCACAGCCACCAGTTCAAAATTCGTCCCTTCACCCTGTAGTTGACTGTAATCAGAATAGTTTACATAAACAACAAGAATAGTGTCTCCTGTAGTTATGGAACACGATGACATAGTTTCAGCTTTTGCCTAGTAAGACTTGTATATATGCTTGTCTCCATATTTATATATTTATTTAGGAATCTGTGCCCCTACTTTTTAAAAATTATTTGAGGCTTATAAAGATAGAGAAAACAAAACAAAATAATATAATAGAAAGAAACATATTTCAAGGGAAGAGGAAAATGAGCAAGAGTGAGGCCATAGAAATGACTCAAGAATGAGGCTATTATAAAAAATCATTCTTAGAGATTTTGCACACTTGGCCCTAAGTTTTCTAGAGGACTCATTAATCATATCCTTGCTCAGAAGGTTCAAACCCAATTAAGAAACAGAGCCAGGGGGAAAAAAAATGTTGTTCTGTCCTGGGAAGTCTGTAATGGAGAACCAGACTTGGGTGGGAGTTGGGAAATATTATCTTTGCGAAGCATATTAACTTGTCCCAGCAACAAATAGAACAGTAGAAAACTTCTGATTTCCCCTCTCCAAGGAGCAAAACTGCATATATACATCCATCACCACAGGAAGATACATACAGAAGATGATGAGACTAAGAACTGAGAATCCAGATACACCAGCTGTGGCTCTTGTCCCAATGCTATCCGTCAGTTAAATTATCCCCCACCCTGAAAGGGAGGTTATAAGTGACAGAGAGTAGGGTGGAAACAAATCTGCAATCACACCTCTTCAATACTATTCAAGGACACAGCTCTTTGCTGGTCTGACCCAAGCAAGCACATATTTTTACATCGCCTGTTAAATACTTATAAGCACACAGATTACCAGAGATCTAGCTGAAATGCAGATTCTTATACATGGGTCTAGGGTGAGGCTTAGGATTCTGTGTTTCAACAAGTTTCCAGGTGACATTGATGCTCCTGGGCTACACCTAGAGTAGGGGGTTTTTTGAAGTGAGGTCCACACATAGTGCTGGAATTCAGAAGGTCTGTGAATGTGGATGATAAAAAACCACATCTTTGTACCTACCATCTTCTACCTGAGATCTGCCGTGGCCTTCTACTATGAAGGCAACGACAAGCCACTGCAGTGTGAGCAGCACTGGTGTGGTCACGACAGAATCTCAGCTCTCTTTAGTATCATTTTATAGTTGTTGCAGATGTCTGCAAATCTCACAGTAGGATCTCTTCCAATAATACTTAGTACTGTTTGGAAATTACAGTAGTTATTAGACCCACTGTTAGCGCTTGTTTTTTCACACATTAACAAAGAGGCATAGATATTACCACTAACACATTAGGATATTTTAAATATTTTGACAACTATATTTTATTATAATTGGTTTCCTCTGTAATCCTCTGTGTTTTATTTTTATGCATTTAAAAGTATTATTCTGGGAAAGAGTTCATAGACATCACCAGAGTGCAGGAAGTGGATAAAAGATTAAGAATCCTTGATGTGGATGGAAAGGTCTACCAGAAGTGGCCACTTCCCCACGGTGGTGACAGCATGTTCTGTGGCTGAATTCTGCAGCTAGACAGCTGGAGCTCCTGCCTGCCCTAGGCAGGGGTGCACCCATCCTCTGCCTTGGCAGCATGTATTTCAAAGTTGCTGCTTTCAAGGTACAGAGATCAGAGTAAATAGTAAGTGTTGGCTAAGCTGAGAATACGAGTGCAATATTCAGAAAATCAGCTGAACAAGCATCAATTCAGTATCCGACAAAAAGACAGAGAGGGATACTGCAAAACCCCTGTTCTCACAGACTCCATGGATGATGGCAAGTAGGACTGATGGCAAAAAGCAAACTAAAAGCAATATATTAAGTATCAGAACATGGGGAGTCCCTTTGAGAACCCAGCAGAAGGAACTTCTGGCCTGGTGGAGAAGGAAGAGAGAGAAACCTTCACAAAATGCTCATTGAACACTTCCCCCAAGCCCTTTGGAGGTAATTGCTGCTGCTGCTGGCTTCTTGCTTAAATTCCCCCCAAAGCTCAGCATGGCTTTTAGAAGCTCAGTACCCAGCTCCTTGTTAGCATTTTCCTGTTTTGCTAGTTATCTCTGTCTGGCCACTGCTCCCCTGGATGCTGGCCTTCACGGTACCATAGCCACCTGACAGGCATGTGCAAGGTGAACCCACACCAGGACAGACAGAGCCCCATGCTGTCTGCAAGGAAAAATGGCATTGCCCACTCTGCTGGGCACATCAGGCCTCCAGGCTAGGGCACAGTTAGAAAACCTGTGTGCAGAACCACAACCCCCCACCAGAAATAAAGACCTTTTGGATCGAGTGCTGTGTATTTGGGGATTCCTGGATATTTCATCAGGCAATTAGCAGGATAGCTAATAACAGTAACAGCTCCTATTTGCTGGCCTCAGCTGTGTGCCAAGCACTACACATAGCACTGCCCATCTACAATAGTTTGCCAGGGCTGCCACAACAAAAGCCTCAGGCTGTGTGGCTTAAACAATAGAAATTCATTTTCTGATAATTCTGGAAGCTGGAAGTCCAAGATGAAGATGCTGGCTGGTCTGGGCTCCTTTTAGGTTTCTCTCCTTGACTTGAGGATGGCCCCTTCTCTGGGTGTCCTCACCTGCTCTCTGCCTGTCCTAAGTGTCTCTCTTTAGAAAAGCATGAGTCATCCTAAATTGGGGACACCACAACGAGCTCATCTTCATTTATTTACATCTTTAAAGATCTTATCTCCAAATAGACTACATTCCAAGGTACTGGGGTTTTAGCTTCAAAATATGAGTTACGGGCACATACAATCAGCCCACACCACATCTAACCCAAGAGGGGCTACTGTAGAAGAGCACCCCACAGTTCAGAATGATGAAATACCCTGCCTAAGGTCACACAGCCAGGGAGGAGAGCTTACTCTTGGTCACAAAGAACAAACAGTCTACTCAAAAATCAAAGTGTCAGCGAGGGGGCTTAGGGGAGTAGCTTTGAAGCCTGAATTTTTGCAGACTCCCTGGATGGACCACAAATATACCCACTGTTTCAGCTGGACTCCTGCTACCAGTCCCAGATCACAATACGGGCCCTAAGGGGTGTGGGACCGCAGTGTGCAGAATCTCCTTTCCCACCGCACATGCGTTTATTGAGATGAGTTTATCTGCAGTACGATGCAACGCTGAAGTCTAGTTGGCAGGCAGGCTGTAGATTCCCGTGGCCACCATGGCTGCCCATGCCCGCACCTCCTTCCCTCTCACACTCTGAAGCATGCCCCTCCATGGCCCTGAATGGCCATCAGAGAGTTAAGTTAGTGGAAGTTCCTCTAACAGAAGCAGCTGCTAGAGGCACAGCTCGGCCTGCCCTTGCCCCCAACCATTGCCCTCAGCCTCCAGTCCCAGAAGCCCTGGGAATCCCCAGACTCCCCCTCAAAACTCAGTTAGAAACCTGTCAGAAGTCATGTACCAGTTGGATTTATTTTTGGCTATTCTGTTCTGTGCAGTGGCCTTGCTGGAGTATAAATAAGATACAACAAACTGTACTTCAAGTGAACAAATGGTCAATTTAACATAAGCACACACCTATGGGATTGGCACTGCAATCAACGAACAAGCATATCCACCACACCCAAAGATTTCTCACACCTGTCCTGTCCCTCTCAGCCCCTCCCCCCAACACCACACTCTGATGGCAGGCAGCCATTATTTGGCTAGTTAAATTTTAATTAATTGCAATTAAATAAAATTAAAAATCAATTTTTTCAGTAGCATTAGTCACTTTTCCAGTGCTCTATAGCCACCCATTTTAGCTGTTCAACTGTGACCATGTTGGACAATGAAGAAATAGAATATTTCTGTCATCACAGTGTTCTGCTAAACAGGGTTGCTCTAGGTATTAGACATGCATCCCATGTACAGCCTAGACAAAAGTGATCCAAATTTTTTCACACTCACATTTTTTAAATTGCTTGTGTTTATTGGGAACTTTCTAGGTGCCAAATAGCTAAGCACTTCGAATATATTTCATTAAATAATCACAATGGCCTTATGAGATAGGAGCAATTAATGTCCTCATTTAGTAAATGAGAAAACAGGCTCAGGGAGGTTAAGTGAATAGGAGAGCTGATATGGTTTCCAAGCTTTACCCTTAATCTTTCAAGATTTCCAGTGCACGAATGTCCAATGTGTGTTTGCCTACCCAGGATTCAGCCCTGACTCCACTACCAGCTACGTGATCTTGGGTAAATTGCCTCTGGTCCTCATCTGTAAAATGAGGATAATAATAAAACCTGCTCCATATGACTGTTGTTGAGAACCGAATGACTTAAAAATACAGGGAGCATTTAGGATGGTGCCTAGCACACATAGTCTACACAAGTGTTTCCTATTTCATATCCTTTCCCTCAGTCCCATTCTGAAGCCTTTGGTGCAACACACCACTTTCTCAGAGACAGAAGTACATGTCCTCCTTGTTCCTTTATTCCCTCTCCCAGCATCTCCCGAATCCCCATGCAGCATGATGCTTGCTGTGCTCCATGCTATGCCACATATAAGAATGAATGAGGTCCCTGTGGCTTCAGGCTTGATAGTTCTGCTCAGACGTCTCTCTAGTGATCTGTAAGTCACTTTTTAAAGTAAAGACAAGATTATTTGAAGAAACAGAAGCATTTTCCCACTCTACTTTTTTTTTTCCAGAAAAGTCAAGTGGTGTTAGATTCATAATTTCTTCGTATTCTTTCCTTTCCCTTTTCCACCACCTTTGAATGCTTCATGCCCCAGTCAGAGCAAGAAAGCTGGTGCTTTCTCAAGGAAACTTGAATAACATATTACCACTGTAAGGGATCACCATGACAGATCATCGCTGCAAGATTCATTAAGTCTTAGTGTAAAAATCCATTACTGGAGACTTCATTTGAGGAGAACAGACTTATACAGAGATGCAGACTTTGTCAGACCTACTCTTGGGGACTTTTTGCCTATTAGGAAACAATTTCTCTCTCTTTTTTTTTTTTTAAGATGTATTTATTTGTTCATACAGAACTGGAGTATAGGTCAGACGTACAGGGGAGGCGAGAGGTTTCACCAGAGACAGAGTGGGGAGCAGAACAGGCAGATCGACGAAGTACACTGCTGAGGGGAGCAGC